>NC_041391.1:334664301-334672309 GCF_002162155.2 Triticum dicoccoides | reverse complement strand
GCCCCGATCTAGATCGGGGAAGGACGAGGGAGGAGTGGGTGGCGGCTAGGGTTGGCCTGGGGTGGGGGGGATAAGGAGAGGGAGTGGTGGCCGGTTGGGCCGGTGGGTTGGCCCAGTGGGGGGGTTGTGGCCTGCTGGGCCGAAGCCCAGTGGGGGGGGGGTTGCTTTCTCCTTTTTTTTTAGCTTTGTTTTCTGTTTTCTTTTCTTTATCTATTTTCTTTTAATTTCCGTTTTATAAAATATAAATACAACTCCTAAATTAATCTTATAATTTATTCTACTGCCCCAAAAAGTTTGACACCTAATAAAAATAGTTTGCATTATTATTAATTATAAAAGGCATTTAATTAATTGTCACAACTGCTGTTTTAATTACTCTAGAGCCTTTAACATATTATAAAATTGTGGTTTCTCCACAATAATTACCTGTGCATTATTTTGTTCACTCCGAACATTTTAGTTTTAAAATTTGAAGACTTTTATTGTTTGCCTGATTTTGAACTTGAATTTGAATCGGTTTCGAACTAACTCGAGATTAGCAACTATAATTGAGGTTACGTGGCATCATTAGCAGAGGAGCACTGTAGCTTAATTACCCGGGCGTCACAATTCTCCTCCACTACAAGAAATCTCGTCCCGAGATTTAAGAGGGGAAGTGCGGGGAAGGGATTAGGTTGCGAAATTCTAACGGGTCTTGTTGGTCTTGGCTACTCTTCTCGAGGAGGTCGATCCATTACATGGTTGTCTTCACTTCTCTGCTTCAGGTCATCATGGTGATGTCGTTCTTTTCTCGGGAACTCCAACGTACTTACGAATAGGTAAGGGGGCAGCTCGGCTACGACAGAATGCTTATGAGGGAAACAATCTGGGGGTTAACCCATGAATGAGCATAAGATTATCTCTTGAGTCGAACATATCGAATACATCAAGAGTAGGGTACGAAGGTACAATAAGAGGTTCCAAGTGGATAGATAGTTGCTCGAAGTCTGACCCAGAGTGAGAAAGGGTTTCAGAGCAGCGAGAGTAAGTATTGCGTCTGATACCAGAATAGAGCATTAGGAAGGTGGCCCGTGAATTAAATACGAAGCCAAGCGCGAGGAATAACTTCGACAATAGGGTGTATAGGAGAGTCAGGTTTTGATCCTGTGGAACTGTGGGTTATGGGCCCACCATGTGGGTTAAACGTTAAAAGAGCGGTGACATCTTGCACGATTATGATAGCAAGGCATGTCAGAGGGTAGCCTATCAGTTATGTCGGCACAATGTCGGTACCAGGGGCGAGGGACGAAGAGAACCATTTTCCTGCTCGTTGAACGAGGCGGACCAATAGGCAAAGTTCTCGTCCATCGGTGGTGACCGGAATGCTATCGACAATTTCAACAGGGTCTTACTGACAGAGTTGTACACCGAGGTGTTTACATAAGCAGGAGAATATTATTGCTTAGATCATATAGATCACAAGAAAGGTTAAACAAAACAATGGAAAGGAAAAGGTGATCATCAGATCAAATAGAACAATGGAATGGAAAATATGTTTATACACCTATTTTAGGGGTATATCCTTCCCAAGGACAAACAGAACAAGATATCCATGATAGGATATAAGGTAGACAACCATTTAGGTAAGGGGGGGAGGAAACTCATGATATTACCCATACAACGGTGTTAGGATAAATGATAAGCAAAATTTAGCATCGTGCTTCAAATGTTCTTGTTGAAACATCGGAGTACCATTGACATGCTTCGAGATAGAATTGACATGGTCTTCAGGTGAAGATCAAACTTTGGAAACACGAAGGATCCATCAAGAATAACTTGTAGAATAAGTCTTACAATTTCCTCATGGATGAATGGATAACCTTGCTGAAAAGGAATCTATAATGATAGGTCCTCCAGCCGGGGGGGGGGGGTGCTAGGCATGACATCATGTTACCGGGTCATCAGAGGATCAACATTATAACTCTTGGAAAGTTGTCCCAACCATCATATCTGACCGAGATTCATATCCAGTTGGTGTCATGAAACCTCAGACTCGGGGGGGTCCGAGAGGGAAAAGGTGCAACACAAATTGTCGAAATGACATTGCAAGATCCTCGAGAAATGAACTATGGGAGCGGGTTTCTAAAGCAATAGTTCATCATTAAACCAAGGAGAGGACAAGGAGGTGTCTGGTGAACTCAACGGCAATTCACCGAGATTACCAAAAGATGGATTTCTACCATTAAGTGAACAAGGAGATAACATTTGTCAGATCAAATGATATAAGGAAGTATGCTCGAGGAAAACATACACAATTAAACATTGGTTGATATGTGCGCCCAAAATATGGGTTGGGTTGCACGACCAATGTCAGAATGGTGATTCAATTAGCGAAGGACTTAGAATGAACTATCGCCCATTCACTTCAAAGCAATAGGGTTGTTAGAAGTTTTGAATTCACACGTCATAGCTCCATTGTCGGTATTCCGGTTGAAAACAATACGGGGACCAAGGAATGAACGAAGATGGCAAGAAATATTATGTTATGAAGAATTATTAAGAGGTGGTGAAATTCTCACCACATTCTTGACAAAAAGAGATGGTAATACTACCGAGGTAAGGAAGATCGACTGCTGGTTAGCAGTGATCTCAAGGTTTACACCAAACACGAACAAGTTGTGTTGAACGGAAGGCAATAAAGTGGTCGATGAGAACAGGAATCATCGAGGGGCAAGGATGGTATTACCCATCATGAATTCAACTGAATTCCTGGAAGAGCTCATAAGGTTGATGATGATCACGACACAAGTGTCGAGAGTTTCCATGCCGATGTGATCAATCAGCGACGACATCAAGTCAAAGTAATGATGAAGCAAGAGGTTAATGGAACCACGGTTATGGCATAAACTCGAACTCAAGCTTGTTGTTTAAGGTGAAAGGGAATGACGAGGAAAATCGACGTAAGCTTAATTCATCGTCGAAAATTGTGCTCCGAGAAGAAGGACCGGGTAGCACAGTTAAAATCATCACGACAATGATATAGCCAAACAGGCTAGGAATGATGGGAAGGAATATTAACTCATAAGCAACGAAAATTACTTAGGGTTATCGAACCGAAATGTGGAATCGGTGTTCTCGATTGACGACAACCCAGAACCCGGGAAAATTGGAATCAGTGAGATTTAATAGTTGATGAAGAACCCATAATAAGTTATGCAGTTCCATGATATTCTTAAGATACCAGAGCTTAATACTCAACAGTAGAGCAAAGTAAAGGTTGGACAGGTGCAATGATCTGCAGAAGACAAGTACTTCAACTTGTCCAAGAAACGGTATTAAAAAGGAGAACATGGCCGGAACCACGATTGCAAAAGGCCGAGTCCCAGATATAAGAACTTATACCAAAGAGGTTTTAAGAGGAGCACCCATGATAAGATTAGCATCGTGTCCATGGGCATGAACGCAAGGTTCAAGGTCGACTCCCACTTCTCCAATGCATAACCTTTCATTCACTTCTCACTTTCGAAGAAGTTGTAGTGTTTGAAATTTTATCTGGCAAAATACCAGAGGTGTATGACTCGCGAAAGCTTTCGAGTTCACACAGTTTAGAGAAGGCATATGTTCAACCCATAGGGGCTTCTTAGAAACATATACCACAAGTTTCAAGAGTAAATAACACAAGCCCGAAAGCAGAGCATGGTTGGCCAAGCAGAGGATACAACTTAACAAAGGCATTATGTATCAGGGGAAGAACTCATAAAGTGATCAAATGTGAAGGACACTGTCGGATAACAATCCAACAAAGGACTTGATGGTCCACAAAGGATCTGATACGAGTATCGGTACTCAACTAGAGGAAGAAGAATGCAAGGAGATCAGATTATAGAAACAACTGACTAACTCAATTGTCAAATGCAAAGGAATTATGAATTCCAAATCAAGGGATCAGAAGCAATGCTCTGATTAGGGATGGATAAGTTGAATAGCCTTAGGGTACAATCAACGACAATTGGAATGGTCGAGAACCAATTCCAGTTAAAAGAATGGAAGCTCAGCCGGAAAGGTAATTTATAAGGATCAATGATGATTGCGTGTATTCGCAGCATATTGAGTCAACAGACTCAAAATGATAATGACAAGGAATGTCGATAAGATTTCTATACTTATGGGATTAATCATAATGAAAGCAAACAAGAAATTCCAGAGCAATAGGTTGCTGAGGATTTTCGGAATATCGGGTGGTATTTCGAAGACTTTTGTGTAACACATGAACAACTGGGGGATGAGCGGATACTCGATAAGTGCGAGAATTAACCGTAGGGGTATTCAAGTGACAAAGAACACCAAGGCAGCAAGCTCAAGGGATTATTGAAACAACGACGAGTTTTTCAGGGTATCTTGTAATAACAAGACCACTGGGGATGAATGTAAGAATAACAAATGCAAGTAGTTATCCATAAGGGTTTGCGGTGGAAGGTGAATTGCAAACGCGATGAACAAGTTCTCGGGTCAACAGTGGAGAGTATCTTCAGGGTCTTCTGGTGCAGCAGACGATCATTAGTAATAAGGGGCTCTCCGGGTGAAAGTGATAACGAGATCCTAATGTTAGATTTAGTAAACTTCATTTAACCCGAATTGAAGAGAGCTCAGAGTCCCAGAGTAAAGATCGAGGAGTAAAAGATCCTAATACCACCCAATGGCGACGTGGGCCCATGGGCCACACAGCCAAGTTAGTAAAAGTTTTGTAAAGTCTAGACTCGACTTCGGCCAAGGAGTGTGGAAGGGGATTCCTACAGGCAGTCGGCTCTGATACCAACTTGTGACGCCCCCGATTTGACCGTACACTAATCATGCACGCAAATGTGTACGATCAAGATCAGGGACTCACGGGAAGATATCACATCACAACTCTACAAATAAAATAAGTCATACAAGCATCATTATTCAAGCCAGGAGCCTCGAGGGCTCGAATACAAGTGCTCGATCATAGACGAGTCAGCGGAAGCAACAATATCTGAGTACAGACATAAGTTAAACAAGTGTGCCTTAAGAAGGCTAGCACAAACTGGGATACAGATCGAAAGAGGCGCAGGCCTCCTGCCTGGGATCCTCCTAACTACTCCAGGTCGTCGTCAGCGGGCAGCACGTAGTAGTAGGCACCTCCGGTGTAGTAGGGGTCGTCGTCGACGGTGGCGTCTGGCTCCTGGACTCCAGCATCTGGTTGCGACAACCAGAAAGAAAGGAAAGGGGGAAAAGGGGGGGAGAAAGCAACCGTGAGTACTCATCCAAAGTACTCGCAAGCAAGGAACTACACTACATATGCATGGGTATATGTGTAAGGAGGCCATATCAGTGGACTGAACTGCAGAATGCCAGAATAAGAGGGGGATAGCTAATCCTATCGAAGACTACGCTTCTGGCAGCCTCCGCCTCGCAGCATGTAGAAGAGAGTAGATTGAAGTCCTCCAAGTAGCATCTCCAAGTAGCATCTCCAAGTAGCATCGCATAGCATAAACCTACCCGGCGATCCTCTCCTCGTCGCCCTGCGGAAAAGCGATCACCGGGTTGTCTGTGGAACTTTGAAGGGTGTGTTTTATTAAGTATCCGGTTCTAGTTGTCATAAGGTCAAGGTACAACTCCAAGTCGTCCTGTTACCGAAGATCACGGCTATTCGAATAGATTAACTTCCCTGCAGGGGTGCACCACATAGCCCAACACGCTCGATCCCATTTGGCCGGACACACTTTCCTGGGTCATGCCCGGCCTCGGAAGATCAACACGTCGCAGCCCCACCTAGGCTCAACAGAGAGGCCAGCACGCCGGTCTAAACCTAAGCGCACAGGGGTCTGGGCCCATCGCCCATAGCACACCTGCACGTTGCGAGGGCGGCCGGAAGCAGAACTAGCCCCCTTAATACAAGAGCAGGCTTACGTTCCAATCCGGCGCGCGCCGCTCCGTCGCTTACGTCTGAAGTGCTTCGGCTGATACCACGACGCCGGGATACCCATAACTACTCCCACGTAGATGGTTAGTGCGTATAGGCTCGTAGCCAGACTCAGATCAAATACCAAGATCTCGTTAAGCGTGTTAAGTATCCGCGAACGCCGAACAGGGCCAGGCCCACCTGTCTCCTAGGTGGTCTCAACCTGCCCTGTCGCTCCGCCACAAAGTAACAGTCGAGGGCCGTCGGGAACCCAGGCCCACCTCTACCAGGATGGAGCCACCTGTCCTTTCAGCCCCCTCGTCAGAATCACTTGCGGGTACTCAATGAGCTGACCCGACTTTAGTCACCATCTGTATAGTATGTTATAGTATATACCCGTGATCACCTCCCAGGTGATCACGGCCCGATAGTATAGCAAGGCAGACTGACAAGAATGTAGGGCCAATGATGATAAACTAGCATCCTATGCTAAGCATTTAGGATTGCAGGTAAGGTATCAACAGGTGTAGCAACAATGTCAGGCTATGCATCAGAATAGGATCAACGGAAAGCAGTAACATGCTACGCTACTCTAATGCAAGCAGTATAGATAAGAATAGGCGATATCTGGTGATCAAGGGGGGGGGGGCTTGCCTGGTTGCTCTGGCAAGAGAGAGGGGTCGTCAACTCCGTAGATGAACTGGGCAGCAGCAGCGTCGGTCTCGTAGTCTACCGGAGAGAAGAGGGGGAAGAACAATGAATACCAAGTAAACAGATGCATATCGATGCATGACATGCCAAGAAGCGATGCTAGGCGTGCCCTAACGTGGTATGAGGTGGTACTGGTTAAGGGGGGAAACATCCGGGAAAGTATTCCCGGTGTTTCGTGTTTTTCGGGCAGAGGAGCCGGAGGGGGAAAGTTGCGGGTTCGATAGGTTAGGGGGGTGTGGCGGACGAACGGACTGCGTATCCGAATTCGTCTCGTCGTTCTGAGCAACTTTCATGTAGAAAGTATTTTCATCCGAGTTACGGATTAAAAGATATGATTTTCTAAAGATTTAAATCATTTTCTGATTTTAATTAATTATTTAAATTAACATTATCCGGAATAGTGCTTGCTGACGTCAGCATGACGTCAGCATGGCGTCAGCAGTTGACTTGGTCAACCTGACAGGTGGGTCCCGTTCGTCGTACTCTGATTTAGTTAACTAACAATTAATTATGTTAATTAGTGATTAGGTTAATTTAATTATAATTAATTAACTTAATTAATTCCTTAATTAATTAATTAATTTAATTATTATTGTTTATTTAATTATTTTTGTATATTTTTTTTTTATTCTTCTTTTTTTTTTATTAAAACATTCTGGGGGCTGGGCCCCACATGTCTGTGACCCAGGGAAGGCCTACCGGGCACCGCTTAGCGGGCGCGGGTGCAGGACGCGGCCCGAGCGGGCGTTCCCAGCAGGGCGCCGGAGCAGGGGGGTCCGGTGGCCATGGGAAGGCAATGGCCGGACCAGGGTGCACTGGCCGTGGCCGGTGGAGAGGCGGCCGCAGTGAGGAACGAGGGGCAAGGGGCAGCAGCCGGTGGACGGGGGCGTGCGCGCTCGGGCGGGAGGGCGTCGCGGCGGTGCGGTGAGGTAGGGCGCGGGCACACGCGCGAAGGAAGGGGGAGCACGGCCGGAGGCGGGGACCGAACCGGGCGACGGCGTCGAGCAGGCTATTGTGGGGCCGCAGTCGACGGCGTTGGCCGGCGAGCAGCAGCAGCGTTGCGGTGCGCGGTCAGTTCCAGCGACGGAAGCAGAGGGGAAAGGGAGAGGGGCTCACAGTGAGCCTGCAGGTGTGCGAGAGCGGGCTCGGGGAGGGCTTGCCGGAGCGAATCGATGGCGGCGATGCAGGCGGCCGCAGGTTGATGACGACGGCGTTGGGGACGATGCAGGGGTTCTCGGCTCGGTCCAGTCAGTGCAGGTGAAGCAGCAGTCGCCAGAGAAGCTCGGGGACACGTCGGGGAGATGAACGGGGCACGGTAGCCGCGAGCTTCACGGTGGCACGGCCATGGCGACGCTCGGGCTTGCGGGAGAGGAGAGGGACGAGACTGTAAGGCTC
>NC_041391.1:334659119-334663922 GCF_002162155.2 Triticum dicoccoides | reverse complement strand
TTAACTTCTGTTTTATAAAATATAAATACAACTCCTAAATTAATGTTATAATTTATTCTACTGCCCCAAAAAGTTTGACACCTAATAAAAATAGTTTGCATTATTATTAATTATAAAAGGCATTTAATTAATTGTCACAGCTGCTGTTTTAATTACTCTAGAGCCTTTAACATATTATAAAATTGTGGTTTCTCCACAATAATTACCTGTGCATTATTTTGTTCACTCCGAACATTTTAGTTTTAAAATTTGAAGACTTTTATTGTTTGCCTGATTTTGAACTTGAATTTGAATCGGTTTCGAACTAACTCGAGATTAGCAACTATAATTGAGGTGACGTGGCATCATTAGCAGAGGAGCACTGTAGCTTAATTACCCGGGCGTCACAGGTGCCTGGTCATAGACAGGTCTGTAAAATGAGCCAGAGAGCTCAGATTCAAGCACTGCAAGTTGATGAAGTTGACAATCCTGAAACAATCTATGTTACAGATTTTGATGACCCTGATTTGGAAACACTGGAACAACCACCTGGTGAAGCAGTATTGAAAGTGTCAATGCATGCTCCTATGGGAATAGGAGCAACTAAGAACACATTTATATTGTCTGTAAAGATAGGCAATATAGTTGCCACAGCACTGGTGGACAGTGGTAGTACTTCTACCTTCATCTCTCCTGAAGTGGCAAGTAAATTACCTGTCAGTACAAGCCCTACACCCAGGATAAAAGTAGTGGTTGTTAGTGGGGGGGTACTATGGACTGAATTTCAAGCAAAGGACTGCCCTTATGAAATTCAAGGCCATCTCTTTAATGACAGTTTCAGAGTGCTTAAACTGAAAGGTTATGACATGATTTTGGGAGTTGATTGGCTCAGAAAATATAGTCCAATACAAATGGACTTTATTAAAACGGAAATGAAAATTTCTGACAGTTCTGGACAGTTTATCACATTTGTGGATGAAACTGTCCCCCTGACCCCTGTAGCTGAAGCCAAAGACAACACTGAAAAACTGTTAGAACAAGCTGTTTGTGGGTTTTTCTTGTTCACAACCTCTGGTACTGAATTTGCAGCTGCTAGTTCAGAAATTCCTAATGAATTGAAGCCACTATTGGACCAGTATGACCAGTTGTTTCAGGAGCCAACTGAATTACCCCCTAGCAGGCCATGTGATCACAAAATCCCACTAGTGGAAGGAGCAAAAGTAGTTAACCAGAGGCCTTATAGAATTCCTCACCATCAGAAAGAGATTTTGGAGAAAATCATCAAAGAGCTACTGAAAAATGGGATAATCAGACCTAGCACAAGCCCATTTTCCTCTCCTGTGCTACTGGTCAAGAAGAAAGATGGATCTTGGAGGTTATGCACTGATTACAGAAAACTTAATGCTATAACTATCAAGAATAAATATTCCATTCCTGTAATTGAGGACCTGTTGGATCAACTGAAAGGAGCAAAGATCTTTTCCAAAATTGACCGGAGAAATGGATATCACCAAATCAGGATGGCAGAAGAGGATATTCCAAAAACTGCATTCACTACTCACATGGGATTGTTTGAATTTTTAGTTATGTCCTTTGGACTAACTAATGGTCCTCCCTCCTTCCAAGCACTAATGAATTTACTGTTTGGCCATCTCAAATTTGTAGTGGTTTTCTTTGATGATATATTGGTGTTCAGTTTTTCATTAAAAGAACACAAGGACCACTTGAAGCAGGTGTTTGATATATTACAAGCAAACAAGCTATATGCAAAAATGGAAAAATGCTCTTTTGGTCAGCAAGAGATTGAGTACTTGGGTCATGTGATTAACTCTGAGGGAGTTTCTACTGACCCATCTAAGATACAGTCCATTAGAGATTGGCCCACTCCTACTACTGTAACTGAATTAAGAAGTTTTTTGGGGCTAAGTGGATATTACAGAAGGTTTATACAGGGATATGGAGTAATTTGTAGACCACTATTTGACTGCTTGAAGAAGGATGGTTTTTCTTGGAAGAAAGAGCAACAAGAAGCATTTGTGACCTTGAAAAACAAGCTTACTAGCACCCTTGTGTTAGCACTGCCTGATTTCTTCAAGCATTTTATTTTGGAAACTGATGCTTGTGGGTATGGACTGGGAGCTGTATTGATGCAAGAGGGAAAGCCCATTTCTTACTTCAGCAAGAGCATTGGCCCCAAAGCAGCTGCAATGAGCACTTATGACAAGGAAGCCTTGGCCATAATTGAAGCAGTTAAGAAATGGAAACATTATTTCTTAGCAACATCCTTAGTGATCAGAACTGATCAGGAAAGTCTGAAATATATTCAGGCGCAGAAAATTACAGAGGGAATTCAACATAAACTGCTGCTGAAGTTGCTAGGATATAATTTTACAATTGAGTACAAGAAAGGCAAGGAGAACAAGGTGGCTGATGCATTATCTAGAGTGAAACATGTGATTCATGCTTTAACTGCAACTGCCACTTCTCCTACTTGGGTCAAGCAGGTCACAACAAGTTACCATCAGGATAGTAAGATCAAGGAGCTCATTGCTGAATGCGCTGTGGGCAAATCTGATACCTCTGCTTACTCCTTCAAAAATGGCATATTGAGATTTCATAACAAGATTGTAGTGGGATCTGCTACTACTCTGAGACAAGAAATCCTCCAGACATTCCATAATTCAGAGTTGGGAGGCCATTCTGGTGAAAGGGCTACATACCAGAGAGTGAAGTTAATCTTTCACTGGCAAGGTTTAAAACAAGATGTGGTGCAGTTTGTCAAGCAATGCCCTGTTTGTCAGTTGAACAAAGCTGAGCACACTCCTTACCCTGGATTATTGGAACCACTTCCTGTGCCTGATTTTGCTTGGGCACATGTGAGCATGGATTTTGTGGAAGGGTTGCCTAAGTTTGAACACAAGAACTTGATTCTGGTAGTGGTTGACAGGTTCACCAAGTACTCCCACTTCATTGCTATGAGACATCCAATTACAGTACAATCTGTTGCAAGAGCATTTGCTGATAATGTGTTCAGGTTGCATGGGATGCCCCTAGTAATTGTCACTGACAGAGACAGAATTTTTACTAGTCATCTTTGGCAGCAACTGTTCAAGTCCCTGAAAATCAAGTTGCATTGGAGCACCAGCTACCACCCTCAAACTGATGGTCAAACTGAAAGGGTTAACCAGTGTTTGGAGAATTACTTAAGATGCATGTGTTTCCAACAACCCAGGAAGTGGCATGGGTGGTTATCCCTAGCTGAGTGGTGGTACAGCACCTCCTTCCACACATCACTTAAGATGACACCCTTTCAGGCCCTGTATGGTTTTCCTCCCCCCATGATTGCTGAATCTGCCTTGCCTGATGCAATTTGTGAGGACAATGAGGATCTCTTGCATAACAGAGAAGTGGCACTGGAAGTGATCAAGCATAATCTGCTGAAAGCTCAACCTAGAATGAAGTTTTTTGCAAATAAAAAGAGGAAAGAAAGAGAATTTGTAGTGGGGGACATGGTCTATTTGAAGTTGCAACCCTACAGACATACTTCCCTCAGCCTGCATAGGCACATGAAGCTGCACTCTAAATTCTATGGCCCCTTCAGAGTAATGGAAAGAATTGGAAAGCATGCTTATAAATTACTGCTGCCAGAGGGCTGTCAGCTGCATGACACATTTCATGTCAGCCAGCTTAAAAAGCACATTGGACCAGCAGTCATTCCGTCCCCTCTGCTACCACTAGTTGGTCCTGATGGAATCATCAAGGTGGAGCCTGAAGCTGTGCTGGAAAGAACCCTGGTTCCAAGGAAGCAAGGAAACATCAGTATTCCTGTCGTTCGATGGCTAGTCAAATGGACCAATATGCCGGTGGAAGAAGCTACTTGGGAAGACTCTGCATTCATTCAGAAGGTTTTTCCATCTTTTAGAGCTTGAGGACAAGCTCCGTTTCAATTGGGGGGTATTGTCAGGCCCAGTTCATAGCATTCCCCTGTTCCATCGTGCCAGAAGTCACTGTAGCCGTAGATCTGTCATCGGGTGGCTCTGAAGCAGAGATAACGGTTCGATCAAGCGGGCAGCTCTCCTCCGTCGATCTGCTATCCAAGGGTGGGCGATGCTTGAGACACAGCTGTAGCTGATCCGACAAGCGCATGTGCTCTGTTTCTGCTTTCTTTTACCTTTTTCTTCTTGTAATGGCTATAAAGCCAACCCCCTGCGTGTGAGAGGGCATGACTTTGTGATTTGGGTGTAAACCCTAGCCGCCTGTGGCGTGCTGAACCAACTTTCCCCAATTTCTCAACAAGAACCCTAGCAATTTGCTCTGTTTCCTCTGCTAAAATTCCTGGTGTGTGCGTTAAATTGCTTAGATCATAGCTCTGATCCTGACAACGGCCGCAATGGTCAGGCTCTTGGCTCCGCTAGCTCATCCTCCGGCCGGCCATGACGGTGACCTTTGCGGACTTTCCTCTGGTCCCCACTTTGGTGGCCTTGGAGGCACTACCGGTTGGCGGCGCTGCCACCAGCCGCCCTTCTTGCTGTCTGATGCCAACTGGTTTGCTACTCCTGTACCCCTGTTTTCTTTTTGTAGACGAGCAATGGGCATTTGCTTAGACATGGTTAGCTAGTTAAGCGGCTACTAAAACCTGATACAAAAATATAATTCACTGAATCAACTATGACTTGAACTCTTCGCTCCATATCCTTCAATATTAGTTATTCCTTAATTTTGATGTTCCAAGCAGGTTTACCTTTAGAGTTGCAATGCTGGTATTCTTACTCCCATATAATAAAATTCCAAATCTAGGAACCCTGGCACTTTTGTTGTGCTCTT
>NC_041391.1:334650554-334658631 GCF_002162155.2 Triticum dicoccoides | reverse complement strand
ATTAGCAAACATTTACAGCAGGGTGATATGTCCTTAGTCCTCTTATCCATGTTCAAGAGTGCATGATGAATGACTAGTCTAATGGATCCTGTGAAACAAATCAGACAACATATCTGTTTGGCATTACTGATTGTGGATTATTGATATTCTCAAATCCATTAAAATGAAGAAAATGAGTCCGGCAATAGCACTGGTTCTGTTTAATGTTTCGTCGCAGTTAACAGGGAAGGGGGTTGTTTCCATATAATTGAAGGGAAGTGTTATTCCTGACACGAAGCAACGGTTAACATCCCTGTGTTGCCTATTTGTTAGCATAGATGTATTATTGTGGGCCTTTTGCCTAGTACTGTTGATGGCATTCACTGTTTTCTGATCAGGACCATCTTCTACAAATGAAAAATATTATCCGTTTTCAATTATTTGTTATCCATGTTCAGTTTTGGTTCCTGTTGTCATTTGCTATTTTAATAAATTATTGGTTCTTTACCCAGACCATCCTTTCATGCTTGCTACAAGTACTGTGCAGTTACTGGTGTGTCATGTACTGTATTAAATATGTCCAAATTATACTTTTATTTCAGGCACTTTATTATTGTATTCCATTTCGGGAGCAGTTGCTGGAATATTATACAAATTACAGGAATCCAGGAGATGCTGAGGAAAATTTGTTGACCTGCTTGGCAGATCTTTTTGCGCAGGTGAAAATACAAATACTGTTATTAGCTGATATACTGCTACATTTGATAGGTTGTTGCTCTAAAAAATCAATCAAGGTACCCACTCTATCACTAACTAGTCAGTGCACACATGGATTCCATGTCATCATAAAATTTAAAGATGATAATCTTGAAGATTATTGGTTTTACTTCAAATATATGCTTACCAATAGATTGATTTTTTTCTCATACACGGATCAAATCACTGTGTCGTCAAGTCATGAAGGGAATGGGAGTCATTTTTTTTAGTTTTTTTTGGTGATTCTTAGTGGAGATTATGGTAAGTAATTAGAATTCTGATAGAAATTAATGGATAGAAGAACCAACTTAATGACTGAGCTATTTGATTCCATTAATCAGAGGGTTATAAACTGTGGTTTGACAGAAAGTAGGGCAGAGGTAGCAAAAAATGAAGAATCCATTCATTCTTTTTGTATCTGTGGTGTAAAGATAGCAGGTCCTCCAACAAATCAAGTAATCAATCATTCGTAGTTTTGACCATCAGTATGTCGAAACTAAAAATAATCTAGATGTTCACATGAACTGGGATCCACAAAATTTTGAAATATACTTTGATAATCTATATTTCTTGGTGATTGATAAGTTACGATGATTTTGTTCAAAAGAATAAAGTGGTAGCAGCAATTCATTCTAGATTTTTTTTTCTTCCAAAAAATCAATTATGACATGTTATATAACAAGTGAGAGAAGCAGGCAGCAGTTAAAGTGATACTTTTGAGACCGTGTCAGTATCTAAAACGTCCTATATTGAGTGATGGAGGAAGTACTAAGAGCACTAATAAGTATTTCCTCTGTCCCATAATATAAGAGTGTTTTTGACACCACTAGTGACAAAAAAGCTCTTATATTATGGGACGGAGGGAGTAATAAAATTACATTGTTTCTTGACAATCCGGACTGAAATTTTTCCTCACTATATGGTAGTTTTTTGTGTGCTCGCGCATGTATGTGTTTGCTTTGCGGAAGAGTACTTGAACCTGAGAAAACAATATTATAGAATATAAATGGTGGTTTCTCCTTACTTACACTTTCAGGGCAGTGATTGGACACATTATAGTCGTAGATACTAGATAGTACCATAGTTAATTTGGTTTAGCTCAACTGTCAGTTTTCATGGTGCTTGCTGAAAATTTTAATAATTGTTTCGTCTAACTGTCTTAACTCGTAAAAATATGACTTCTTAGATTAACTCCCCTGCAACCAAGGCAAGACAGCAGACATGTTATTAGTTTCTAGTAGCTAACGACTCTCCATATTTATGCTTTCATGAGCACGATGTTATTTGGTTTGCACATGGTACCTGAAACTTCTGCACATTTTTGTTCGTCTAGTAACAACGGTTACTCATAACTTGCAGATAAGCCTATCGAAGAAAAATACTGGTGTTATTTCTCCAAAACGTTTTGTCCATAGAGTGAGGAAACAGAATGAATCGTTTTGTAGTTCTATGCACCAGGTTACTTGCAGATAGCTTACAAAGCTTATTAATGCTCAGGTATTTATTTGGTAACTAGATTAGCTGTGCGCTACCCGTCATTCACCAGGCAAACCAGTACGTAGACCGTGGAATACATTTTTGTATACAAAGGAGATGAAAACCAAAGCTTGACTAATGTATGCATATATAAACACTGACTAAGCAATTATCTTTTCACGAATATGCAAAGCTTGCGTATCTTTTCATTGATAGAAGGAATTAGAATGAATACGATAATAGAAGGAATTAGAATGAGTACAGATAAGGGTACAACACATGGCACGAATGCAAGGAGGCGTGAGCATGGCGCCCGGAGTAGAGGACAAGGGATGCTCGGCCCGAACAGAGGAAACTACACAGCTGGACTCACTAAGCCCCGAACAAGAGAGGCAGGCCGAACTAGCAAGACGTCCAACATCACCAAAAACCAACTCAGGGGACACTGTTAGCGAGCAAGATAGCGTTTTCAAGAAGAAGAACGACGCCACGCCGCTGCCGCCATCAGGTCCATAGAACCGGACATAGGTTTCCCGTGAGCTCGAAAAGGGGCGTAGATGAAAGCCGTGGCAGCGCCTCCAAGAAGGAAAATGACACCCGCGAGCGCCGCCGCTGCCAGCATCGGCGAGCCGAGCAGAGATTTCTCCTCGGCCTGATTCTGAGCAATCCCATAGCCTCCGGATCCAGAATATGAGATGAGGAAGCTGCTGTAGGCCGGAGCCGCCATGTCTGGAGGCGGGTTGGCTGGCCGCCGGAAGGTGGCACCTGGCACCACCAAACACGACAAGGGATCTGGCACCAAGCGAGGCGTGGAGGTGTACAGGGTCGGTGGTGCGGCGAGGTTGAGAGAATCGGCGCAGGGGAAGCGACGACGACCAGCGACGCCGGCAAAGCTAGGACTGCAGAGTGTAGATCCGAGTTGCATAGCCATCAGGACGTTGACGAGCTGTGTGAGCTGGAAGGAGCACGGCTACCGAATCGCCGGGGCTAGAGCTGCACCGGCAGAGGACACCGACAAGCCACGAACACTGGAGAATGCAGGTCTAGAGGTTGCCAGGTGATGAGGACATCAATACCATTGTTACACCCACAGCCCCTACTGCTACATATACGGGACCAATTACTAGAGCTCGCGCACGCCAATTAAATTATCAGGTATTTTCGTTTCTTAGTAATGATTCTAATGTTCATGAGAATATGATGCTGCCTAAATTGGATACATTTGTTTTGCTTACAAATGAAGGGCCTAGCTTGGAGAAGGATGAACATTGGAGCAAGAACAAGCATGGAGATGATGCCATGCGCAAGGGGAACAAGAGCGGAGTTACAAGTGATGATTTCAGGACATTGAAGCCACCATAATGGGTGCATGAAGCCATGGACGAAATATACAAGATGCCACTTCATAAATTTCGTCCCGAGGCTATTATAGGTGCTGCGTCATCTTTTTATTGGGCCAGGCCCATGTAATTTCGAAATACATAAGTATAGGCTATTTTTAGAGTCCGTATGTGTGGGGAAACAAGAGATAGGGTTGATTTCGGACCCCTCCACCAAGGGCCACGAAATTCCCCCTCTCTTCCTCCATATATACATCCCTTAGGGCACCGTTTAGACTTTGGGTTTTGTTTAGATTAAAAGTTCGCCATAGCTGCAACTTCGCGTACTTCGTTTGTGTTCAACGACCAGACAAAGGCGTCACAGAACCCCACCTTGATCAATAAAGCTTTCATCTTATATTCGCAATATCCAGATTGCAATCTTAGTTTCTTGCTTGTTCTTCGTTTGCTCGTAGGAAACAGACCCTCGTGGTCAGGTTGATCGTGCTCCGGCGTGGTCAATAACCTCTCGGAGTTGGTTTAGCGATTGCTAAGGCGCAACGTTCTCGCACGTTCGTAGTCGGATCGTCAAAGTCGACTTCCACTAAAGCGAAATCCACCATCTCATCGAAGACGGGACACCTTAGCCTCTATCAAGTGGTATCAGATTTCCAGGTTGCTCGGTGAGATTTTACAGTTTTTCGTAGTTTAGATCGAGTCTGTTCTTCATACCCATAGTCCACGAAAAAGCCAAAAAAATTTTAGGGTTAGTTCATCCCATCCGAACCAATCTGAGCCTTGCATAGTCTTTTCTGTATTTGCTTTGTTGAATTTGCGGTTGCATCGTCGTGTCCAGTTGCTGGTCTTAGCGTCTAGTCTTTTAGAGTTTCGAGTTTTGTTCACAGGTTGTCACGTCGCCGCTGGCATATATCACCACCGCATCATCATCGTCGCTGTTGCCATATACCACCACCACATATTCACCGCCAATCCGAATCCATATACGCCACCACATATCCGCCGCCATCACACCAATCCGAGTTCACCTGCAACATATATCCGCCACCTGTCCGTGTTCCACCAGATTTATCTCCGCCACCAGTCCGAGTTCCACCAGATTCATCTCCGCCACCAGTCCTAGTCCGAGTCCAGTAATTATTGCATTGTTCTCGATTTCTAGATCACGCGATACTCCGAGTCGTGACAGAGAAGGACTCCCCAACTTCCGAGCCATCCGCAGAAGAAAAATAGTTCCAATTTCAAAAAAAAAACTAAGTCTGGAAAATTCTGGCTAGGCAGTTTTTAGACCATTTGTAGACTTTTTCGAAAAAAAATTTGTTGCGGAGCAAAAAAAAAAGAGAAAAAAAAAGTGCAAAAAAAAAGAGAAAAAAAAATTCAGAGTGTGCTCCTCCCTTGTTTATGTGCCGCCCCGTGATTTTGTTGGTGTTCTAGGCTCGCGTCTCTAGCACAGTCTAGCCTAGGACCAGCACAGTACCGTCGTTGAGCGTTTATTCAACTTTGCATCTCTGAATTGATTATTGCTGACCCTTTTTGCTACCATATTATAAGCCTTCCCAGCTCCACATACATCTACGTCGTGCGTTTGACTCTCCCTGGTAATCGCTCTATCCAAGCTTTGAGAGTTTTGACTACAACGGTTGCCGATCACCGCCTGTTGCTGGGTAAGAACTGGTAAGAATTTTAGTTTTGCTTGACGGATTTGTGACACCCACCACCACCACTTGTTCGTAGTCTGTAGGATCATATTCTTGTGTGTTTCTATTGCTGCTAACTATGCCAGGATCACAAGCCGACGAGATTGACTGGGAGAATTTATCGAACAAGGAGCTTCATGATAAGTTTCAGCAAATGATGACTGAACAGGTGCAAGATGTGCTGAACAATTTTGAAGAGGCCATGGAGAAGATCACTGGCCTTGAGAAGACGTTCGAAACAAAGCTCGATAACAAGTTTAATGAATTGCTCGCGCGTCTTCCACCACCACCACCCGCTGCACCTAACGCACCTCTCCAACAACAACAACAACGATTACCTCCACGTCGCGAAACAGACCTCCGCCGAGCAAGCCGTGTTCCTCTTGCGTTTGGCCAAACTGTTGGTGCTGCTGTTGATACTTCTGTGGCTCCTGCTGCTGATGCGGAGGAGGATGATTATGTGGGAGATTATGAGGATGAGGTTGATCAAAATCAGCACTACGTGCAGCCACCTATACCACCACCAGCAGGTCGACCTTAGGTATATATTTGTAATGGTAGGCCTGCACCACCACCTCAGGTACGAGATGATGTCCATATTCCTAAACTGAAATTGAATATTCCATCATTTGAGGGTAGATATGTTCCTGATATATATCTTACTTGGGAGTTAGAAACTGAACAACGATTTACATGTTTACAATATCCTGAGGAGAGACGAGTTGCTGCTGCTGTTTGTGCTTTCACTAGTTTTGCATGTGTATGGTGGTCTGAACATTGTAGATTATATCCTATTCCAACTACTTGGGCTGCTTTAAAAACTGCTATGCGTACGCGTTGGGTTCCACCATATTATCAACGTGAATTGCTTCAAAAATTGCAGCATTTAAGACAAGGGAAAAATTATGTAGAAGAATATTATCAGGAATTACAAACTGGCATGATTAGATGTGATATTGTTGAGGAGAATAAAGCTATGTTTGCACGTTTTCTGGGTGGATTAAAATAGAGAGATTCAGACCATTCTAGACTATAAGGAGTATACTAATATCACTCGTTTATTCCATCTTGCTTGTAAAGCTGAACTGAAGTGCAGGATCGACAAGCATTGGGGCGAACTAACTTTTCTGCAGGCCGACCTTCATCATGGACACCACGTGCATCTTCTACTTCAACTGCACCAGCACCTCCATTCGGTGCCACCTCCAGCCGTGATACAAGAAAACAGGCACAACCGCCATTATCTGCCAAGAGCGCACCTGCGGGGCCTGCACAGCGTTCTTCTTCTTCCATGGCATCAACAGGGCACATAAGTGATATTATTTGTCGTCGTTGTAAGGGAGGAGGTCATTATGCGAGAGAATGCAAATCTCCGCGTGTGATGATTGCTACCGCGGATGGTGGATATGAGTCTGCTAGTGACTATGATGAGGAGACTTTGGCTCTTATTACACGTGAAGAACATGGTGGAGATGATTTTGATCATGAGACGCAATACATGGCTCCTGAAGACGCTGACAGGTATGAATGTTTAGTTGCTCAACGTGTTTTGAGTGTGCAGATCACACAAGCTGAGCAAAATCAGAGGCACAATTTGTTCCATACCAAGGGAGTTGTGAAGGAACGTTCTGTGCGCGTCATCATAGACGGAGGGAGCTGCAATAACTTGGCTAGCATGGAGATGGTGGAGAAGTTTTCTCTCACCACAAGACCACATCCACATCCTTACTACATCCAATGGTTCAACAACAGCGGCAAGGTTAAGGTAACTCGTACTGTTCGTGTGCATTTTAGTATCTCTACATATGCTGATTATGTTGATTGTGATGTGGTACCTATGCAAGCATGTTCCTTATTACTTGGTAGACCATGGCAATTTGATAAAAATTTTGTACACCATGGTAGAAACAATCACTGTACTCTTGTTCATAAGGATAAAAATATCTATGACTCCTGATTCCATTTTGAAAGATGATATTAATAGAGCTAATAAAGCAAAACAGGAGACGAATAAGAGTGAAAATTAGATTGTGGCAAGAGAATTTGAGCAACAAATGAAGCCTAATAATAAACCATCTAGTGTTGCTTCTGAAATTAAATTGAAAAGTGCATGTTTATTTGCCACCAAATCTGATATTGATGAGCTAGATTTCAGCAAATCTGTTTGCTATGCTTTTGTGTGCAAAGAGGCATTATTTTCATTCGAGGACGTGCCTTCCTCTTTGCCTCCTGTTGTCACTAACATTTTGCAGGAGTTCGCTGACGTCTTTCCACAAGACGTGCCACCGGGATTACCGCCTATTCGAGGGATTGAGCATCAGATTGACTTAATTCCCGGTGCTTCACTGCCAAACCGTGCACCATACCGTACCAATCCAGAGGAGACGAAGGAGATTATGCGTCAAGTACAAGAGCTTCTTGTAACGCCCGGATAATTAAGCTACAGTAATCCCTGCTAATGATGCCACGTCACCTCGGTTACCGTGATTAAACTCACGTTGATTCGAACCCGGTTCAAATTCAATTGAAAACATAGGCAAACAATAAAAGTTTTCAAAAATTAAATCTAAAATGTTCAGGGGTTGTCAAATATTACAAAGGTAATTATGGTGAAGTAAACACATTTTTATAAAATGCATAAATATTTTAAATTGAATAAAACAGAAAGGAAAATAAATTAAAAAAAATAACAGACACCCCCCGCTGGGCCAAGTGGCCCAGCTGGCCTCCGCCGCCCGAACAGGCCGGCCCAACCGGCCAAAGGCCCAACCGGCCAACCCCACTCCTCTCCTTATTCCCCCCCGCAACCCTAGCCGCAACCACTCCCCCCCC
>NC_041391.1:334640681-334649783 GCF_002162155.2 Triticum dicoccoides | reverse complement strand
CGTGCGCGCGCACGCGCCTGCGCCCCGGCCACCGTCGCCGTTGGTCACTGCGCCAGGCTCCATGGCGCCCCTGTTCTCCCCGCTCCGCCCTGTGCGTCGTCTCCGGCCGCCACACACGGCCTCGGCAAGCCCCGACCCTCCTCCTGTCATGCTGCCGCGGCTCCGCCGCCCCCAACCGCGCTGCTGGCCCGCGCCGCGGCCAACCCCTCTCCGTCGACGCCCCGGCTCCGGCCACTCCGGCCGCCGCGGCCGGCGACTCCCCTGGCCGGCGACCTGCGGCGCTGGGTCAGGGGCTCGACCCGCTAACGGGTGCCCCGTAGCCCCCTGCACCCGCGCGCCCATGCGCCCGCACCCGTTAAGGCCCCCCAGGGCCACTGACATGGGGACCCCACCCCACAGAACATTTTTTTTTAAAAAGGGAGAGAATTAAAATAAAATTATTAAATAAAAATAAAAATGATTAATAAAATTAATTATTAATTAATTAATTAACTAATGGATTAATTAAGTTAATTAATCCGGTTTAATTAATTTAATTAACTAGTTAAGTTAATTAAACTGTAATTAGATTAACCTAAACCCTAATTAACCTAATTAGAGGATGACAGGTGGGTCCCTCCTGGACCCACATGTCAGGGTTGACTCAGTCAACCCCTGTTGACTGCTGACGTCAGCATGACATCATGCTGACGTCATAAATACATTTTTTTCGAATTAATTAGACAATTAATTAAATTCCAGAAATTAATAAAATCTTTAAAAAATCATATCTTTTAATCCGTAACTCGGATTAAAATATTTTCAACATGAAAGTTGCTCAGAACGACGAGACGAATCCGGATACGCGGTTCGTTCGTCCGCCACACCCCCCTAACCTATCGAACTCGCAACTTTCCCCCTCCGGCTCCTCTGCCCGAAAACGCGAAACACTGGGGATACTTTCCCGGATGTTTCCCCCTTCACCGGTATCGCCTATCCCTATGTTAGGACACCCCTAGCACAACGTATTGCCGCGTCTTGCTTTGTGTTACATTTGATTGCTCTGTTATTTATTGTGTTCCCCCTCCGTTACTCCTTTCCGGTAGACTACGAGACCGACGCTGCTGCTGACCAGTTCGACTACGGAGTTGACGACCCCTCTCTCTTGCCAGAGCAACCAGGCAAGCCCCCCCTTTTGATCACCAGATATCGCCTACTCTTCCTTATACTGCTTGCATTAGAGTAGTGTAGCATGTTACTGCTTTCCGTTAATCCTATTCTGATGCATAGCCTGTCATTGCTGCTACAGTCATTGATACCTTACCCGCAATCCTAAATGCTTAGTATAGGATGCTAGTGTTCCATCAGTGGCCCTACACTCTTGTCCGTCTGCCATGCTATACTACTGGGCTGTGATCACTTCGGGAGGTGATCACGGGCATATATTATATACTTTACACTGTTACATTACCTGTGATACTGTTCGGAGTTGGGGGCTGAAGGGGCAGGTGGCTCCATCCCAGTAGAGGTGGGCCTGGGTTCCCGACGGCCCTCGACTGTTACTTTGTGGCGGAGCGACAGGGCAGGTTGAGACCACCTAGGAGACAGGTGGGCCTGGCCCTGTTCGGCGTTCGCGGACACTTAACACGCTTAACGAGATCTTGGTATTTGATCTGAGTCGGCTACGAGCCTATACGCACTAACCATCTACGTGGGAGTAGTTATGGGTATCCCGACGTCGTGGTATCAGCCGAAGCACTTCAGACGTCAGCGACGGAGCGGCGCGCGCCGAATTGGACTGGAACGCCACTAGGCTAGGTCTGCTTTCGGCCGCCCACGCAACGTGCAGGTGTGCTCAGGGCGATGGGCCCAGACCCCTGCGCGCTTAGGTTTAGACCGGCGTGCTGGCCTCTCTGTTTTGCCTAGGTGGGGCTGCGACGTGTTGATCTTCCGCGGCCGGGCATGACCCAGGAAAGTGTGTCCGGCCAAATGGGATCAAGCGTGTTGGGTAATGTGGTGCACCCCTGCAGGGAAGTTAATCTATTCGAATAGCCGTGATCTTCGGTAATAGGACGACTTGGAGTTGTACCTTGACCTTATGACAACTAGAACCGGATACTTAATAAAACACACCCTTCCAAGTGCCAGATACAACCGGTGGTCGCTCTCTCTCAGGGTTACGAGGAGAGGATCGCCGGGTAGGATTATGCTATGCGATGCTACTGGAGATGCTACTTGGAGATGCTACTTGGAGGACTTCAATCTGCTCTCTTCTACATGCTGCAAGACGGAGGCTGCCAGAAGCGTAGTCTTCGACAGGATTAGCTATCCCCCTCTTATTCTGGCATTCTGCAGTTCAGTCCACCGATATGGCCTCCTTACACATATACCCATGCATATGTAGTGTAGTTCCTTGCTTGCGAGTACTTTGGATGAGTACTCACGGTTGCTTTCTTCCCCTTTTTCCCCTTTCCTTTCGTTCTGGTTGTCGCAACCAGATGCTGGAGTCCAGGAGCCAGACGCCACCGTCGACGACGACCCCTACTACACCGTAGGTGCCTACTACTACGTGTTGCCCGCTGACGACGACCTGGAGTAGTTAGGAGGATCCCAGGCAGGAGGCCTGCGCCTCTTTCGATCTGTATCCCAGTTTGTGCTAGCCATCTTATGGCAACTTGTTTAACTTATGTCTGTTTTCAGATATTGTTGCTTCCGCTGACTCGTCTATGATCGAGCACTTGTATTCGAGCCCTCGAGGCCCCTGGCTTGTATTATGATGCTTGTATGACTTATTTTAATTGTAGAGTTGTGTTGTGATATCTTCCCGTGAGTCCCTGATCTTGATCGTACACATTTGCGTGCATGATTAGTGTATGATTGAATCGGGGGCGTCACAAGTTGGTATCAGAGCCGACTGCCTGTAGGAATCCCCCTTCCACACTCCTTGGCCGAAGGCGAGTCTAGACATTACAAAAACTTTTACTAACTTGGCTGTGTGCCTTACGGGCCCACGTCGCCATCGGGTGGTACTAGGATCTTTTACTCCTCGACCTTTACTCTGGGACTCTGAACTCTTTTCTACTCAGGTTAAACGAATTTACTAACTCTAACATTAGGATCCCGTTACCACGTTCACCCCGAAGTTGGATAAGCCATAGTTATTCTGTAGGATAGCATTTTGAATAGTGCCCATGTTGTCATTTGACTCCATTGAAACATCTTTGTTTTCAGATGAAACCCGCGAGGCAGGTCGTGCGCCACACTGCGGCCATTGGTGTCTCAGGATCACCTGCCGTGCTAGCTGATATGATGACCTATCTGGGTTATCGCTGGCACCCTGAGTACACCGTCTACGAGGAGTACCAGGACTTTAACCAGGAGCAGTACCGTGCCATCGTCCACCTCTACTCTCGGGAGTATGAGTCCACTACCGTGCTGCACACCGCTCATGGTGTTGGAGTGACCATCGAGATGGCAGTCCACGATGCTGCTCATGCTGCTCTAACACGTCTTCGTGGCGAGTATCAGGCATTGGACACTTCCCCTTTCAGGCACATTCCGATCGCATCTGACGTTGGTGCGGAGGGATACTACACTGCCGCCTACTCCACCGTCACCCGAGAGCCTTTCCACCATCAGCGCCTGGTTCTGCATGCTGATGGGCTGGACCGAGCTAACAGAGCTCTTCGCCACGAGTTGTACACCACTCGTCAGCACCTTTACAGGGCTCTGACGCGGTTGCACCCCTTTGTCCGGTCTGGACAGCTGCCGCGTTCTGCGATCTACCCAGCCAGGACCGTGATGCCCCACGGCGTCGGATGGCCAGAGGTGGGAGGCTACTCTCCTGCACTTGGTCCTCTTCTGCCACCTGAGCGTCGGGTTCTACACCAGAGTATCCGCGGCCCCCAGGCCACTGACGTGGAGGACTATCCGTTGCCTCACTACCAGCTGTCAGGTTACAGCTACCTTCACAGTACCTCCTGGGACTGATGTAGTCTTGCTCATTAGTCTTAGATGCACTCGCGAGCCTGCGTGCCGCCTATGATGACTTAATATATGTACTGAACTCTGTGTACTGAACTCTATGTCCGACCCCTTTTGTAAGTTATGCCGACTATCTATGTGGTATCTGTCGTGCTCCTTTCATTATGCATGTTTCATCATGAATGACTCTTGTCTATGCAAATTTCTCAATACTGAACTACCCCTGTTATATATTAGCAGGATGGTTAGACCAGCTGGTCGTGGTCGTGGTGGCAACTTCCCACCACCGCCTGAGTACATGGCTGGTATGATCCAACAGCTTGAGATGAATCGCCAGTTCATGGAAAACATGATGGCTCAGTTTCCTCGCCCCAATATGAACCAGCATCCAAACACAACAACTCTGCAGAATTTCATACGCCTCAACCCAAGTGTGTACCGCAGCTCAACCCAGCCGCTGGATGCTGATGACTGGATCCGTGACATCACCTATGAGATGGAGTCTGCTGATGTAGCCCCTGCCAGCTATGTCACTTTTGCTTCCTTCTTCCTGAAGGGACCCGCAGCTCAATGGTGGGACAGCCATAGGCGTACTCTGCCAGTTGGGACAATCATCTCCTGGCCAGACTTTCAGGCTGCCTTCCGTGCCCGCTTCATTCCTCAGGGAATCATGGACAGGAAGAAGCGTGAGTTTCGCAACCTCACCCAAGGCAACAAGACTGTTGAAGCTTATCAGCGGGAGTTTCTGGACTTATCCCGCTATGCTGAAGAAGACATTGCAACTGATGCTCGCAGACAGGAGAAGTTCCATGAAGGCCTTCAAGCTGACATCAAGCTCACACTTCTAGTGCATGACTTTGCCGATTTCGCCACCTTGGTGAACAAGGCCATCAATGTCGAGACTGGTCTGCAAGAACACCAGAGCTCTCAAAGGCGCAACCGTGACACGGGCTCATCTTCGGGCCCGCCCTCGCAGAAGCGTAAGATATGGATCCCGAACAGCATGTACCGTCCAACTGCACCTGCCCCAAGGCAGTCTTATGCTGCACCTCGTCTGCCGGCTGCTCCAACTAGGCAGCCGAGGCTTCCAGCTCCACCACCCCAAGCTCCTGTTCCTACCCCCGAGAATGGGTTGTGCTTCAGGTGCGGACAACCAGGGCACCGTGCTAGGGAATGCAACCAGAAACAGAATCAACTGGCCCTTCCAGCAACTGGCCGTGGGAACAACCAGGCCCGCAACAACAATGCCAAGTCTTATGGCCGTGTTCATGCCAACCACATTGATCTGAATGAAGCTCAAGACCAGCCTGCTACGGTGATGGGTACACTCCTCGTAAATTCAGTACCAGCATCTGTTTTATTCGATACAGGTGCATCGCATTCATTCATGTCAGAAGATTTTGCATGCTTGCACGACATTAAATGTGAGGACATGAATGCTTCACTATTAGTGCACACCCCTGCGGGCCAATGTCGAACCTCCATGATTTGCAACGACGTCCCTGTAGAAATCGAAGGACTGGAATTCCTTGTCTCTCCCATCGTACTGAAGTCCTGTAGCATTGATCTCATTCTGGGGATGGATTGGTTAAAGGCGCATACTGCTTCTATCGTTTGCGCCACCAAGACCGTCCATCTGCTACACCCTTCTGATGAAATAATTAGCTACGATGCTCATCTGGTTCGGAATGTCGAGGCCAGGCTTTATGCCTTAAACGCATTGAACGCTACCCCTCTCGAGGGCATTGAAAACATTCCCGTCGTGCGTGAATTCTTAGACGTCTTTCCTGAAGAACTCCCAGGGATTCCCCCTGCTAGAGCTGTCGAATTCGTCATCGACTTGAAACCAGGCACCACTCCTATAGCCAAGCGACCCTACAAGATGCCGCCGCATGAACTCCTTGAGCTTAAGGAGGAAATCGATAAATCTCTTCGAAGTGGTTTCATTCGCCCAAGTTGCTCTCCTTGGGGAGCACCTTCTCTCTTTGTCAAGAAGAAAGATGGGACAAACCGATTGGTCCAAGACTACCGTCCTATAAACCAAGCTACCATTCAGAATAAGTATCCTCTTCCTCGGATCAATGATCTGTATGATCAATTGGCTGGTTCATCAGTGTTCTCTAAACTCGACTTGAGGTTGGATTACCACCAGATCCGTGTTCGTGAGGAAGATATCCCCAAGACCGCCTTTGTGACTCGTTATGGTTCATACGAGTACACCGTCATGTCTTTCGGCTTAACCAATGCTCCAGCCACCTTCTCTCGCCTGATGAACTATATATTCATGGATTACCTCGACAAGTTCATCGTGGTTTATCTGGATGATATTCTGGTATTTTCCAAGAACGAAGAGGAACATGCTGAACATCTTCGCCTCGTGCTGGAAAAGCTACGAGAGCATCAACTTTATGCCAAGTTCTCCAAATGTGAATTCTGGCTTCCCGAAGTAACCTATCTTGGGCATGTCATCTCTAAGGATGGTATTGCCGTCAACCCTGAACGAGTTCAGGCTATTCTCGATTGGACTCCTCCGAAGAACGTTAAG
This sequence comes from Triticum dicoccoides, assembly GCF_002162155.2. Taxonomy (NCBI): domain Eukaryota; kingdom Viridiplantae; phylum Streptophyta; class Magnoliopsida; order Poales; family Poaceae; genus Triticum; species Triticum dicoccoides. Next base: position 334,643,275 of record NC_041391.1, on the reverse strand, counting down.
CAAGTCAGAAGTTTTCTCGGTCTCGCCAGCTACTGCCGTCGATTCGTCGAGAACTTCTCCAAGATTGCCAGGCCTCTGACTAACCTATTGCATAAGGGCGTCAAGTTCCAATGGACAGATAAATGTCAGGAAAGTTTCCAGGCACTCAAGGACAAGTTAACTTCTGCCCCAGTACTAGCTCCTCCTGATACTAAGAAGGACTTCGTCATTTACTGCGACGCTTCCCGTCAAGGACTAGGCTGTGTCCTAATGCAAGAGCGCAAAGTGGTTGCTTATGCCTCTCGGCAATTGCGCCCTCACGAAGAGAACTACCCATTTCACGACCTCGAACTTGCTGCTGTCATTCATGCGCTAAAACAGTGGCGACATTACCTACTCGGTAATCGTTGCGAGATCTTCACTGACCACCAAAGTCTGAAGTATCTGTTTACTCAGCCAGACCTGAACCTCCGTCAGCAGAGATGGATGGAGACTGTTGCAGATTTTGATTTGGGTATTTCCTATACCCCAGGCAAGGCTAATGTAATGGCTGATGCCTTGAGCCGCAAGTCTTACTGCAATCACCTCCAGGTTCACAAAGTTCAGCCCTCACTCGTTGAAGAATTCAGAAAGCTGAACCTCCATATTGTTCCTCCGGGTGCACTCGCTCCCCCTCCTCCGGAGTTCCGCAAGGTGAATCTCCGTGTTGTTTCCCAGGGTTCCCTCTATACCATGGCTGTTGAACCCGATCTCGTGGGCACCATAAAGACAATGCAGGGATTTGACTCTGAAGTCTACAAGATTAAGCAAGACCTCAAAGAAGGAAGTCCCTCATCCTTCACTATTGCTGATGATGGCGCCTTGTACTTCAAAGGCCGCCTAGTGGTGCCATGTAAGAAGGAAAACCTGAATATGACTCAGGAGGTTATGAAAGAAGCTCATGATACGCCTCTATGTATCCACCCTGGTAGTACAAAGATGTACCAAGACATCCGCCAGAGATTCTGGTGGTCTAACATGAAGCAAGACATTGCTCGTTATGTTGCTGAATGTGACGTTTGCCGTCGTATCAAAGCAGAACATCAAAGTCCTGCTGGAACTCTGCAACCTATATCTATTCCTGAATGGAAATGGGACCATGTCGAGATGGACTTCGTTACTGGATTTCCCAAATCGCAAAAGGGTAATGATGTTATTCTTGTCGTCATTGACCGACTTTCTAAGGTTGCACATTTTCTGGCGGTCAAAGAAACGATCACTGCTAGTCAGCTTGCAACTCTCTACATGTCCAGAATTGTTTCGCTTCACGGTATTCCACTGGTTATCAGTTCAGACCGTGGCAGCTTATTCACTTCAAGATTCTGGGCAAGTTTCCAAGAAGCTATGGGCACTCATCTGTCTTTCAGCACTGCTTTTCATCCTCAGTCACAAGGGCAAGTTGAACGTGTCAACCAAGTTCTCGAAGACATGCTTCGAGCTTGTGTTATTTCCTTCGGCAAGAAATGGGAGGAATCTCTTCCGTATGCTGAGTTCTCTTATAATAATAGCTATCAAGCTAGTCTGAAGATGGCCCCCTTCGAAGTGTTATATGGACGAAAGTGCCGAACCCCTCTGAACTGGTCAGAAACTGGGGAACGTCCACTTTTTGGTCCGGATATTATCCAACATGCCGAAGAGCAAGTCCGCATTATTCGCGAGAATCTCAAGACTGCTCAGTCACGCCAAAAGAGTAATTATGACCGTCATCATAAAGACATGGTCTATCAACCTGGCGAAAAGGCCTATCTTCGAGTTACACCAATGAAGGGTGCTCACCGCTTCGGGATCAAGGGCAAGCTAGCTCCTCGCTATATTGGCCCATTCACTATCCTCGAGAGGCGTGGAAAAGTGGCATGTCAACTGGAGCTTCCGCCGAACCTTTCTCAGGTTCACGATGTGTTCCATGTATCACAACTCCGCCGTTGCTTCAAGGACCCCATCCGAGCTGTGGATCATGAAGTCCTCGAATTGCAACAGGACCTCTCCTATAAAGAGCATCCGGTCCGCATTCTCGACCAAGCTGAATGCCGCACACGCCAGAAGGCGATCAAGTTCCTCAAGGTCCAGTGGTCGAATCACTCTGAAGACGAAGCCACCTGGGAACGCGAGGATCGCCTGCGTGATGAATACCCCGCACTGTTTCCTTCTACCTCCTAAAATCTCGGGACGAGATTTCTTGTAGTGGAGGAGATTTGTAACGCCCGGATAATTAAGCTACAGTAATCCCTGCTAATGATGCCAAGTCACCTCGGTTACCGTGATTAAACTCACGTTGATTCGAACCCGGTTCAAATTCAATTGAAAACATAGGCAAACAATAAAAGTTTTCAAAAATTAAATCTAAAATGTTCGGGGGTTGTCAAATATTACAAAGGTAATTATGGTGAAGTAAACACATTTTTATAAAATGCATAAATATTTTAAATTGAATAAAACAGAAAGGAAAATAAATTAAAAAAAAAACAAAAACAACAGACACCCCCCGCTGGGCCAAGTGGCCCAGCTGGCCTCCGCCGCCCGAACAGGCCGGCCCAACCGGCCAACCCCACTCCTCTCCTTATTCCCCCCCGCAACCC
>NC_041391.1:334632332-334639215 GCF_002162155.2 Triticum dicoccoides | reverse complement strand
CCGTGCGCGCGCACGCGCCTGCGCCCCGGCCACCGTCGCCGTTGGTCACTGCGCCCGGCTCCATGGCGCCCCTGTTCTCCCCGCTCCGCCCTGTGCGTCGTCTCCGGCCGCCACACACGGCCTCGGCAAGCCCCGACCCTCCTCCTGTCATGCTGCCGCGGCTCCGCCGCCCCCAACCGCGCTGCTGGCCCGCGCCGCGGCCAACCCCTCTCCGTCGACGCCCCGGCTCCGGCCACTCCGGCCGCCGCGGCCGGCGACTCCCCTGGCCGGCGACCTGCGGCGCTGGGTCAGGGGCTCGACCCGCTAACGGGCGCCCCGTAGCCCCCTGCACCCGCGCGCCCATGCGCCCGCACCCGTTAAGGCCCCCCAGGGCCACTGACATGGGGACCCCACCCCACAGAACATTTTTTTTTTAAAAAGGGAGAGAATTAAAATAAAATTATTAAATAAAAATAAAAATGATTAATAAAATTAATTATTAATTAATTAATTAACTAATGGATTAATTAAGTTAATTAATCCGGTTTAATTAATTTAATTAACTAGTTAAGTTAATTAAACTGTAATTAGATTAACCTAAACCCTAATTAACCTAATTAGAGGATGACAGGTGGGTCCCTCCTGGACCCACATGTCAGGGTTGACTCAGTCAACCCCTGTTGACTGCTGACGTCAGCATGACATCATGCTGACGTCATAAATACATTTTTTTCGAATTAATTAAACAATTAATTAAATTCCAGAAATTAATAAAATCTTTAAAAAATCATATCTTTTAATCCGTAACTCGGATTAAAATATTTTCAACATGAAAGTTGCTCAGAACGACGAGACGAATCCGGACACGCGGTCCGTTCGTCCGCCACACCCCCCTAACCTATAGAACTCGCAACTTTCCCCCTCCGGCTCCTCTGCCCGAAAACGCGAAATACTGGGGATACTTTCCCGGATGTTTCCCCCTTCACCGGTATCGCCTATCCCTACGTTAGGACACCCCTAGCACAACGTATTGCCGCGTCTTGCTTTGTGTTACATTTGATTGCTCTGTTATTTATTGTGTTCCCCCTCCGTTACTCCTTTTCGGTAGACTACGAGACCGACGCTGCTGCTGACCAGTTCGACTACGGAGTTGACGACCCCTCTCTCTTGCCAGAGCAACCAGGCAAGCCCCCCCTTTTGATCACCAGATATCGCCTACTCTTCCTTATACTGCTTGCATTAGAGTAGTGTAGCATGTTACTGCTTTCCGTTAATCCTATTCTGATGCATAGCCTGTCATTGCTGCTACAGTCATTGATACCTTACCCGCAATCCTAAATGCTTAGTATAGGATGCTAGTGTTCCATCAGTGGCCCTACACTCTTGTCCGTCTGCCATGCTATACTACTGGGCTGTGATCACTTCGGGAGGTGATCACGGGCATATATTATATACTTTACACTGTTACATTACCTGTGATACTGTTCGGAGTTGGGGGCTGAAGGTTCAGGTGGCTCCATCCCGGTAGAGGTGGGCCTGGGTTCCCGACGGCCCTCGACTGTTACTTTGTGGCGGAGCGACAGGGCGGGTTGAGACCACCTAGGAGACAGGTGGGCCTGGCCCTGTTCGGCGTTCGCGGACACTTAACACGCTTAACGAGATCTTGGTATTTGATCTGAGTCGGCTACGAGCCTATACGCACTAACCATCTACGTGGGAGTAGTTATGGGTATCCCGACGTCGTGGTATCAGCCGAAGCACTTCAGACGTCAGCGACGGAGCGGCGCGCGCCGAATTGGACTGGAACGCCACTAGGCTAGGTCTGCTTTCGGCCGCCCACGCAACGTGCAGGTGTGCTCAGGGCGATGGGCCCAGACCCCTGCGCGCTTAGGTTTAGACCGGCGTGCTGGCCTCTCTGTTTTGCCTAGGTGGGGCTGCGATGTGTTGATCTTCCGCGGCCGGGCATGACCCAGGAAAGTGTGTCCGGCCAAATGGGATCAAGCGTGTTGGGTAATGTGGTGCACCCCTGCAGGGAAGTTAATCTATTCGAATAGCCGTGATCTTCGGTAACAGGACGACTTGGAGTTGTACCTTGACCTTATGACAACTAGAACCGGATACTTAATAAAACACACCCTTCCAAGTGCCAGATACAACCGGTGGTCGCTCTCTCTCAGGGTTACGAGGAGAGGATCGCCGGGTAGGATTATGCTATGCGATGCTACTGGAGATGCTACTTGGAGATGCTACTTGGAGGACTTCAATCTGCTCTCTTCTACATGCTGCAAGACGGAGGCTGCCAGAAGCGTAGTCTTCGACAGGATTAGCTATCCCCCTCTTATTCTGGCATTCTGCAGTTCAGTCCACCGATATGGCCTCCTTACACATATACCCATGCATATGTAGTGTAGTTCCTTGCTTGCGAGTACTTTGGATGAGTACTCACGGTTGCTTTCTTCCCCTTTTTCCCCTTTCCTTTCGTTCTGGTTGTCGCAACCAGATGCTGGAGTCCAGGAGCCAGACGCCACCGTCGACGACGACCCCTACTACACCGTAGGTGCCTACTACTACGTGCTGCCCGCTGACGACGACCTGGAGTAGTTAGGAGGATCCCAGGCAGGAGGCCTGCGCCTCTTTCGATCTGTATCCCAGTTTGTGCTAGCCATCTTATGGCAACTTGTTTAACTTATGTCTGTTTTCAGATATTGTTGCTTCCGCTGACTCGTCTATGATCGAGCACTTGTATTCGAGCCCTCGAGGCCCCTGGCTTGTATTATGATGCTTGTATGACTTATTTTAATTGTAGAGTTGTGTTGTGATATCTTCCCGTGAGTCCCTGATCTTGATCGTACACATTTGCGTGCATGATTAGTGTACGATTGAATCAGGGGCGTCACACTTCTCGACAAAGGTTATATACGCGAATCCCTTAGTCCTTGTGTTGTTCCTATTATTCTAGTGCCGAAAAAGGATGGTACATCATGTATGTGTGTTGATTGTAGAGGCATTAATAATATTACTATTCGTTATCGTCATCCTATTCCTAGGCTAGATGATATGCTTGATGAATTGAGTGGCTCTACAATATTCTCCAAACTTGATTTGCGTAGTGGATACCATCAAATTCGTATGAAATTGGGAGATGAATGGAAAACGGCATTCAAAACTAAGTTTGGATTATATGAGTGGTTAGTCATGCCTTTTGGGTTAACTAATGCACCTAGTACTTTCATGAGATTAATGAACGAAGTTTTACGTGCTTTCATTGGACGATTTGTGGTAGTTTACTTTGATGACATATTGATTTATAGCAGATCTTTGGAAGAACATTTGGAACATTTACGTGCTGTTTTTATTGCTCTACGTGATGCACGTTTGTTTGGTAACCTTGGGAAGTGCACCTTTTGCACCGACCGAGTATCTTTTCTTGGCTATGTTGTTACTCCACAGGGTTATTGAAGTTGATAAAGCCAAGATTGAAGCTATTGAGAGTTGGCCGCAACCCAAAACGGTCACACAAGTGAGGAGTTTTCTTGGTCTCGCTGGGTTCTATAGGCGTTTTGTGAGAGATTTCAGCACCATTGCTGCACCTCTCAATGAGCTTACAAAGAAAGATGTGCCTTTTCTTTGGGGTACCGCACAGGAAGAAGCCTTCTCGGTATTGAAAGATAAGTTGACACATGCTCCTTTACTCCAACTTCCTGATTTTAATAAGACTTTTGAGCTTGAATGTGATGCTAGTGGAATTGGATTAGGCGGTGTGTTATTACAAGATGGCAAACCTGTTGCATACTTTTCTGAAAAATTGAGTGGGCCTAGTCTGAATTATTCTACTTATGATAAAGAATTATATGCTCTTGTTCGGACTTTAGAAACATGGCAACATTATTTATGGCCCAAAGAATTTGTTATACATTCTGATCATGAATCTTTGAAACATATTAAAAGTCAAGCTAAACTGAATCACAGACATGCTAAATGGGTTGAATTCATTGAGACTTTTCCTTATGTCATTAAACACAAGAAGGGAAAAGAAAATGTTATTGCTGATGCATTGTCTCGCCGCTATACTATGCTTTCACAACTTGACTTCAAAATATTTGGTTTGGAGACCATCAAAGATCAATATGTGCATGATGCTGATTTTAAAGATGTAATGCAGAATTGTAAAGAAGGAAGAATGTGGAACAAGTTCGTCGTTAATGATGGATTTGTGTTTCGTGCTAACAAGCTATGCATTCCAGCTAGCTCCGTTCGTCTTTTGTTGTTGCAGGAGGCGCATGGAGGAGGATTAATGGGACACTTTGGCGTGAAGAAGACGGAGGACGTACTTGCTACACATTTCTTTTGGCCAAAGATGAGACGGGATGTTGAGCGTTTTATTGCTCGATGCACTACATGTCAAAAAGCAAAGTCACGACTCAATCCTCATGGTTTATATATGCCTTTGCCTGTACCTAGTGTTCCTTGGGAGGATATATCTATGGACTTTGTTTTAGGTTTACCTCGAACAAAGAAGGGGAGGGATGGCATATTTGTTGTCGTGGATAGATTCTCGAAAATGGCACACTTTATACCATGTCATAAAAGCGATGATGCTGTTAATGTTGCTGATTTGGTCTTTCGTGAAATTATTCGCTTGCATGGTGTGCCAAATACTATTGTTTCAGATCGTGATACTAAATTTCTTAGCCACTTTTGGAGATGTTTATGGGCTAAGTTGAGGACTAAACTGCTTTTTAGTACTACTTGTCACCCCCAAACTGATGGACAAAGTGAAGTAGTCAATAGAACGTTGTCTACTATGCTTAGGGCTGTTTTGAAGAATAATAAGAAAATGTGGGAGGAATGCTTGCCTCATATTGAATTTGCTTATAATCGTTCATTGCATTCTACTACTAAGATGTGACCTTTTGAAGTTGTGTATGGTTTCCTACCTCGTGCACCTATTGATTTGTTGCCTCTTCCATCTTCGGAGAAGGTTAATTTTGATGCTAAACAACGTGCTGAATTGATTTTAAAAATGCATGAGTTAACTAAGGAAAACATTGAGCGTATGAATGCTAAATATAAACTTGCTGGAGATAAGGGTAGAAAACATGTTGTGTTTGCACCTGGAGATCTTGTTTGGTTACATTTGCGTAAGGATAGATTTCCTGATTTGCGCAAATCAAAGCTAATGCCATGTGCTGATGGTCCCTTTAAGGTGTTAGAGAAAATAAATGATAATGCATATAAACTTGAGCTGCCTGCAGATTTTGGGGTTAGTCCCACTTTTAACATTGCAGATTTGAAGCCTTATTTGGGTGAGGAAGATGAGTTTCCGTCGAGGACGACTTCATTTCAAGAAGGGGAGGATGATGAGGACATCAATACCATTGTTACACCCACAGCCCCTACTGCTACATATACGGGACCAATTACTAGAGCTCGCGCACGCTAATTAAATTATCAGGTACTTTCGTTTCTTGATAATGATTCTAATGTTCATGAGAATATGATGCTGCCTAAATTGGATACATTTGTTTTGCTTACAAATGAAGGGCCTAGCTTGGAGAAGGATGAACATTGGAGCAAGAACAAGCATGGAGATGATGTCATGCGCAAGGGGAACAAGAACGGAGTTACAAGTGACGATTTCAGGACATTGAAGCCACCATAATGGGTGCATGAAGCCATGGACGAGATATACAAGATGCCACTTCATAAATTTCGTCCCGAGGCTATTATAGGTGCTGCGTCACCTTTTTATTGGGCCAGGCCCATGTAATTTCGAAATACATAAGTATAGGCTATTTTTAGAGTCCGTATGCGTGGGGAAACAAGAGATAGGGTTGATTTCGGACCCCTCCACCAAGGGCCACGAAATTCCCCCTCTCTTCCTCCATATATACATCATTTAGGGCACCGTTTAGACTTTGGGTTTTGTTTAGATTAAAAGTTCGCCATAGCTGCAACTTCGCGTACTTCGTTTGTGTTCAACGACCAGACAAAGGCGTCAGAGAACCCCACCTTGATCAATAAAGCTTTCATCTTATATTCGCAATATCCAGATTGCAATCTTAGTTTCTTACTTGTTCTTCGTTTGCTCGCAGGAAACAGACCCTCGTGGTCAGATTGATCGTGCTCCGGCGTGGTCAATAACCTCTCGGAGTTGGTTTAGCGATTGCTAAGGCGCGACGTTCTCGCACGTTCGTAGTCGGATCGTCAAAGTCGACTTCCACTAAAGCGAAATCCACCATCTCATCGAAAGACGGGACACCTTAGCCTCTATCAAGGGCCGGAGCAGCGCCAACAAGGGTCCACTGCGAGGCGCCACACGAACACCATGATGTAAGATTTGGTTGAGAAGCGTTCCTACTCTCCCTTGGGAGAGCCGCATGCGTTTATTTATTGATGGCAAAACAGCCTTGCCGTAGCGTACAAGAAGAGGAACCGATTGCTAGGATCTTGTTCTGGTTCGATACAGAGATAGAGATAGATACAGGAGGGAAGAGATAGATGTAGTTTAAGATTACATGTAGTGCACAACTCAAACTCTAACACACGACACAGGCCGACATGCCGCCAAAGGCACCCGCCGCCGGGGAATTGACCACGTTGCCTCAACAACTGCCACGCCGGAGCCTCCACCGCAGATTGAGGGAGGTGGGCGCCGCCGGAGACGTGGGCCGCCGCACGAGGCAGGCCCGCGACCGACCGCAGCTCCTGGGTCCACATCCCTGCCAGCAGCAAGGCTGGGCTACGTCCACGGGGAGGGAGGGGGGCTGCAGAGGAGACCTTCCAAGGCCACGCCCCGGCTGGATCGGCAAGGGGAGGGGCAGCGGAAGGGAGGCACCACGCCGCATGAGATTGGATCTCGGGGAGGATGGGGGCGCAGCACAGGAGGGGGAGGAAGTAGCCC
>NC_041391.1:334618139-334632053 GCF_002162155.2 Triticum dicoccoides | reverse complement strand
GGCGTTGGAAGGAGACACCAAGCCGGGCGGAGGGGGAGGCGGCGTGCAGCTCGCAAGGCGGACGGGACTGCCCCGCCGCCACCACCTAGGAACGGCGCGGCTTTGCCATCCGGCCCTCCGGCGGCAGCGACACAGGGGTTGAGTGGAGGGAAGACTTCCCGGCGGCAGTAAGGGCTCCCCCCGTGTAGGGGATAGGAGTCAGTGTTCTGATTCGTTCACTGACTAAGCAATCATCATTGAGCAGATGCATAGGAAATTCAGAAATATATCAACAGATGAAATAACACCACAACACCAAATGGCATTCTACCATCAGTTTCCAACAATTCGATTATAAGCAAAATACAAAATTCGAAAAACCAAGGCCAACAAATACAAAGTTTAAATGAATCGTGCCCCGCAGAATTATTTGTTCCCTTTCATTAGGGTGTAACCCATTTGCTTCTCCGCGGAGGCCTTACGTTGACGCCCTTACAAAAACGCCGTGGACCAATGGCGCCACTGCCACGGTAGACAAGGCCAATATGGCCAATATCGCTGCAAATCAAAATAATTCAACCAAGCTACATAATCAACCTACAAAAGCACCTACATATGAAGGAAATACATTTATATATGTATATAGATACTTACAAAAGGTAATGTATATACAGATAACAATAAGAGAATACAATACAAATCAGACAATTATCAGATCACCTTGTTTATTTGCAACCAAATCATTATGATAGTCAATGTGGCATAATCTGGAAATAATATAACTTGCTCCCTCCGGTCCGAATTAATTGAAGCAACCTCTATACAATGTATATATACTGGGAAGGGTAAGCTATAAGATAAGAGATCATATGGCACCGTCACATTTATAGATTTCACATTAGCATAGGCCAGTGTTATAGTGATGGTACTCCCTCTATTTCAAAATAATTGAAGTTCTAGGATTGTCCTAAGTCAAACTTTTTGACCCAGCCAGCTGCAGCAATCGCAGCACCAAAAGAGAAGCTTTTAGTGCATAAAAAATATAAAAGATTTGCCTGCAAGTCACCAAAACAGCTTGTCTACTTGTGCATGTTGTGAGAAACAACCGAGAGAGAGAGAGAGAGGGAGGGCACAACAAGAATAACACGACGATCAGAGAGTAATCTGGCCAATATAAAAGAGTTGCAATGTAAGTCGAGGAACACGAGCAACATGAAAAGATGAAGTGCTAAGAGTGGCATGACTAGCGATAGGAAGAGAAGTACCATATGCGGCAAGAACATGAATAGAATAATCTATCTAGAACTCTAATGGATGACAGAGCGGAAGAATCGGGAGTCATATGGAAAGATGCTCCCGAATCAACAATCCACGCGGATGTACCTAAGGATTGGCTCGATGTGGCCACTGGAGGATGCGTGGTATGGAGAATCCAGAGAATTTGATTGAAGACCGAAAATGAGATGTAATCGATCGTCAGGAAACACTAAGCTCCAATACAATGTGAGGAAATACGTAACTTGTATTTCCATGAGGTTTTACGCCAATATATATGCACGTACATGTGCGGTAAATATGCAGAAAACCCCTTATACGAATATGCGATGACTATATTACATGGCTAAGTATATATAACTCTTAACATTAGGGACATAGAAGAGTAATTGTTACATAAGTAACTCCTCTTTGCTCTCTGTAGGATGCCCATGAATTTTTGAATTTCTTGTTGAATGAGATTGTCGATATTCTGGAAAAAGAGTTTAGTACCGTGAAGGATTCTCCTGAAAGCACATCCCCTGGAAGGGCGGCAAATGGGGAAGTTTATCATTTAGCCAATGAAGTTCGAAGAGAGCCGCTGGTTACATGGGTCCACAAGAATTTTCAGGTGACTAGTCGCTAAAATGCAAGAATGCGTTTCTTCCAAGAATTTTGTGCTTATAATCACCATTTTCGTTTGCAGGGTATTTTGACCAATGAAACAAAGTGCCTGATGTGTGAGACTGTCACCGCAAAGGATGAGACATTTTTAGATTTGAGCATCGACATTGAACAGAATAGTTCACTAACAAGCTGCCTGAAGAGTTTCTTTTCCACCGAGATTTTAAATGCCGAGGACAAGTTTTTCTGTGACAACTGCTGCAGGTAACAATGTTCTATGTCATTGTTTTTGATCCTTAATGTTCTGTCTCTCAGAGCAACAATAGAGGCTTTACGCATCAAATTGCTAACAAGAGTTTAAATCGTTATGGCGCTACTTATGGAATGGATCAACTTACCAAATTAAATCTTAGCTATATGTAATACGTTCAAAACAACTATTCTTAAAGGGGAGCTTGTAGATCCATTTTCTCAAAAGAAAAAACTTGACGTTGCTGCTGTCTTGCACTCGATTGCAGGCAAGGTTAACTGTCTCAATTTGTTATGTTTTCTGCAAGTTTTTGTTTTTTGTTCCTCGTACATATTGCACAATCGTTTGTAATCTATATATTTAGTTATTAAAATGATTGCCCAGTGCCTCAGATGTCTGTTTGTTCAGTATGTTCTGCTCAATAGGTTGTCAACCTTGGTCCTCCCTAGACAGAAAAAGTGCGTCGAGAACTACCATACGTGAAAAGACCCTTTATGCTGCTTGATTTCCTTTTTAACACTGAAATTGTGGTGCACTGTGCAGTTTGCAAGAAGCACAGAAGAGAATGAAGATAAAAAAGGCGCCGCAAATATTGGTGATCCACTTAAAGCGCTTCAAGTTCATTGAACAGCTGAGTCAGCACAAGAAACTGTCATACCGAGTGGTATACCCCATGGAGCTGAAGCTGAGCAGTGCCTCTGATGATGTGGATTGCGAATACTCACTCTTTGCTGTGGTAGTCCACGTTGGGAACGCCGCCAACCACGGACATTACCGAAAAAGGCTTACGCCCCGCTTTATAAATAAAGCAACCGCCACAGAGCATACATACCACATAGGTCCACACCAACACACACGAGTCTCAAGGAAAAGTACAAAGGTTCTGCTGAGGGCACAGCTCAACAAGCCCAAAAAAGAAGAGAACAACAACAGCACAACGCACCCAACACAAGGTGGCTAATCGGGCTCCGGCGGTGGCGGCGGCGTCGGCGGAGAGAGGCGGATGGCCATCGATCGGAGGTCGGCGATGAAGGCGGAGATGGCGTCACGGTCCGTGGGGCGACTAAGCGGCCGCCAAAGCTGCAAGAAACCCGAGAATTTGTAGAGAGCGTCAGTAGGGCGACGAAGGGGAGCGCGCTGGATCACAAGTTTATTGCGAACGGTCCACAACGTCCAAGCAAGCACCCCAACTTCCAGCCACCTAATGTGGCGAGAGGATACGGGGGACAGTTGGAGTTCAGCAAAAAGGTCCGGGAAGTTGGTGTGGCACCAACTCCCTCCGACCACCTCGCGAAAGCAGCTCCAGAGGAATTGTGCGGAGATGCAGGAGAAGAAGATGTGGTTTGAGTCCTCCGGGACACCACAGAGCGGGCAGATACCGGTGCCTGGGCCATTGCGCTTGCGGACCTCCACACCAGACGGAAGCCTACCACGGATCCATTGCCACATGAAGATGCGAATCTTCAGTGGCACCCGAACGGTCCAGACCATCGATAAGGGGAGGGGTGCGGAGGAAGGGGCGATGGCCGAATAGAGCGACTTGGTGGTGAACAAGCCCGACGGCTCGAGCCGCCACCGGGTACGGTCCGGCCTGTCATCCACCAGTGGTTCGTGCAATGCGACATAGTCAAGCAACTCACGCCAGGCGGCGGATTCCGCCGGCCCAAACGGTCGACGGAAGGCAAGGCGCCCCAGATCAAGAAGGGCCCTATTGACCGATATCATGGGGTCAACGGAAATAGAGAAAAGGACGGGGAAGCGGGCCGCGAAGGGGGAGTCACCAGCCCAACGATCATACCAGAAGAGAGTCGAGAGGCCAGAGCCCACGGAGATGGAGGTCCCAATGCGCAGCACCGGGAGAAGCTGAACAATGGACTGCCAGAACTGGGAGCCGCCCGATCTCTGGCAGAAGGCAAGGGGTTGACCCCGAAGGTATTTAGTCCTGGTAATGTCCAACCAGAGGCCGCCATGGCCCTGGGCGATGCGCCAGAGCCAGCGGGAGAGGAGCGCGATGTTCATCCGCTTGGAGCACATGATGCCCAGGCCACCTTGCTCCCGGGGCTTGCAGATGTCAGGCCAGCTGACCATGTGGTACTTCTGCTTATCATGCTCACCAGCCCAGTAGAAGCGAGACTGGATCTTAGCGATCTCCTTATGTAGGGACTCATGGAGGCTATAGAAGCTCATAAGGAACAGCAGCAGGCTAGAGAGAGAAGAGTTGATAAGAATAGTTCGGGCCGCCTTGGAGAGCCATCTCCCCTGCCAGGGCTCACACCGGGACTGGAGCTTAGAGATAGCGGGCCTCAAGTCCGCTGCAGAAAGGCGTGAGTCGCTAATGGGGGTCCCTAAGTAGGAGGTGGGGAAAGAGCCCAGGCGGCAATTAAGCCGATTGGCGATGGCCAGAGACTCAGCGGGGGAGTATCCCATTACCATGACGTCGCTCTTATCAAAGTTGATCTTGAGACCCGACATCTGTTGGAAGCATAGAAGGAGGAACTTGAGGTTGGCGATGTCCATCTCCGAGCCTTCGACCATGATGATCGTGTCGTCAGCATACTGAAGGATGGAAATTCCGGATCCTCCAGAGAGATGTGGGGTAATCCCACGAATGTGGCCAGCCGCCTTGGCCTTATAAGAATGGCAGCCAAGGCGTCCACCACCATATTGAAGAGGAACGGGGAGAAGGGGTCGCCCTGGCGAACCCCACAAAGGGTAGGGAAGAAGGGACCAACCTCGCCATTGATGTTAACCGCCGTGCGACCGCAAGAGACCATTTGCATGACTCTAGTGATCCAGCGGTCATCAAAGCCCTTCCGAAGAAGGACTTCTCTGAGGAAGGTCCAGCTGACCGAGTCATGGGCTTTGTGAAAATCGATCTTCAAAAAAACCGCCTTGAGGTGTTTGGACCGGACCTCGTGAAGTACCTCATGGAGGACCAAAACACCATCCAGGATATATCGTCCTCTAATGAAGGCCGACTGGTCAGGATGCGTAATCCGGTCAGCCAGCATGGTCACCCTATTGGCGTACCCTTTGGCCAAGATCCGGAAGATCACATTAATGACCGTGATCGGCCGGAACTGGCGGATGTCGGACGCCCCAGGGACCTTGGGGATGAGGGAGATGATCCCATAGTTGAGGCGACCTAGGTCGATGGCACCCACAAAGAATTCTTCAAAGATGGCCATGACCTCGGGTTTAATCACGTTCCAGAAGGTCTGGAAGAAAATAACAGGGAGGCCATCAGGACCAGGAGCCGAAGAGGAATTCATCCCCTTGATAGCCTCCCAGACCTCCTGCTCGGAGAAGGGAGCCGTCAGGGCTGCATTCTCCGCCCTGGAGACTAACTGAATACCGGCCCAACAATCGTGGGCGAGGGAAACGCCACTCCGAGGAGCGGCGGAGAAAAGGGACCGATAGAAGCCGTCGACATGAAACCGGATGTCGCGAGGGTCCTGAAGAAGAGTGTCCCCATCCCAAAGGAGGGGGATGGTGTTGCGTCTACGGCGGCCATTATGTAAGCCAGATTAAAAGCGGCGACCACTGGCTGTCATTTGACGATGACAGTGTCGACAAGATTCAGGAGTCAACCCTGCAAACGTTCTATGGTTCTTCTCGCGAATATTCTCGCAACAGCGATCATGGCTACATCTTGTTCTATGAGAGCGTAGCAAAGAGCTAGGAATTTTCTAGGATTAGTGCTAGTGATGAAAATAATATGTACAGTGTCCAGGATGGGAACCTGATACCTTTTGGTTTCAAAATTTCCTCAGTTTATTTACTGCACTGCAATAGAATATAATTCGATAAGTGAAAGTTCGACTAAAATTTTTCTTGTAACAGAGACCAAACGGGTATTCAGATTCGAACAGAACTTGTATGGCGATGAGTAAAATGCACTGGCGGTCACTGAACTTGTGCCGATAGCTCATTGTACATAAGAATACAGTTAGTATGATCACTATACATGATTTTTGATGATTATATGGTCACTGTCTCACCGTATAGCTTCGTATTTGATCCAGTTGACCGGTCAAACAGCGGTGCCTCCTCAGCTCTATCTCTGGGTACGTGGGTCCCAACTGTCAGTGGATGACAGAAAAACTAAAATTATGCGCAGGGACCTTCCCGGTGCAACCTATGCACACTAGCCAACTGAGCACATATAACTTTCTTTTAAATATATGAAGAGAGACCACTTATTACATATACGACGCAGGCACACAGCAGGCACGTACACATTAGCACAGAGCACGTACACATTAGCACTGGCGGTCATTGACACACACAACACACGCGCCAGGGACAGAACCTTTCGACCCGTTTCCTGCGGTTGTAGACGCCGCGAGCCAAGCGCATGCACGCGCGCCGGCTGTACTTCTCGCCGCGCCCACGCACGCCCTGTAGCTCGCGTCGCCGCGCCGGCTGCACGTCCGTGTCAGCTCGCCACGTCTGACGCCCGCCCTGCAACTCATGCCTCCGCTCCAGCTGCACGTTTGTCTCGCCGTCGTCCGCAGCACCACAGCCACAACCATCACCACGCCGGCCGTCGGTGACCTCTGGAGTGAGCGCTCGTGGCGCCGACGCTCGACCCGTAGCTTGTGTTGCGCGACAGCTGCTCGAGGCACGACGGAGCCGGGAATGGAGGTCATGCTGCTGTCGTGGAGCCAGGAATACGACGTGCACGTTCAGCGCTGGGCATCTCACCTAAGGCGCCCCCGTCCAGACTCAGTATTACATATTGCGCAGAATTTTAGTTTCTTTAATGATTTGTTTCACCCACTGACAAGTAGGACCTACATAGACAAAGCCAGAAAATGAGGTGACGAGGTGCCACTTCTGCTATTTGACCGGTCAACAGGATAAATACGAGTCTATACGGTGAGACAGTGACCGTATAGTAATCAGAAGTCATGTATAGTGACTGTATTGATTGTATTCGTATGTACAGTGATCAAAGTGAGCTATGGATACAAGTTCAATGACCGCCAGTGCATTTTACTCTATGGCGATTTGGCTCCGAGTCCAGATGCTCTGGCAATCTGGACCGCGGTGCTTTGTTACCGAAGGCATTTATTGCTAGCATGCAAAAGCTGCAAAAAAGGCCATGTTCAATGCCCACCTTGAACAGCAGCCCAAAACAGGGCAACGGCCCAAGAAACCGTTTCTTTTTTGGGGCATTTTATATCTAAAATCATCGCTCCAATAGTTATCCCATATGCAAATCAAACACAATAAGAGTCGCTTCAAGTGCGCTTTTTCGTTGTGTCCACATGTCCTTCTACTGTGCTGGTTTTACCGCGTCGATATAAGAACCAGCGTTGAAAACCCTAGGCTCTCGTTTCCCCCAATCCCACCGCCGCACGCTGTCCCTCCCATGTTCATCCTCCCACTTATCCACCTCCACGTCCTTCTCCTCCTCTCCTTGCGTCGTCGGTCTGGAAGCTGGTAGCCGACGCCGCCGCTCGCCATTTCCCGCGCCTCCGGATCTGAGCTCGCGCGCGGTGGCGCGACTGGTGGATGAAAGCTGGGTCCTGAGCAGAACACAACGCTGTCCCGCTCCCTGCTGCCGTTGGAGAGGCGGGGATGGCTCCTCGGCTTCGAAGGTCATAGCCTGACGGCGCCTACCCTCCTGTTTCGGCCTGGGGCGTTGGGGAGTCATGGCCGACAGCGACCTCAAGTTCTTTGCCTGACGCCGCTGGCCAAGATACTGCTGGTAATGTATGAACCAAAGTATTGTATTGTCAGCCTCCTTTAGTCACTGTCTGTATAACGTGGCAATGAATCCTAGATGCTAGGGTCGCTTGGGCGTTGTGCCAGATTAGTTTTTCTACCATCCCATCTGGGGTACAATGATCTTCCTTTCCTTTTCCTTTTCAAGACAAGAGATTTTTTTAGTAAATATCGCAAATGATCTCATGCAGTTTCCACAAGACAAAATGTGTGGTAGAAAGTAGAATATGAGTAGAATTTGCATGTCTTGGAATCCAAGATGATCTGTTTGAGCCCTCTAATTGGCGACAGGATCATCAGGCACACTCCAAGGATGGTGCAGACCTGAAGATCATGTCACAACACACATCAAATTAGGCTGGAGTTGAGATTAACTAAGGAGAGGCATGCATATATATAATTACAGTAGATAGCTTACTCAGTTGGTGCACCATGAGGGGCTGGATCTTTTGGGCTTGTAGATGCCGAAGCCATGATGCAGGGGAACTGCAGGAATAATAGATGTTGACTTAGATTTGAAACTCTGAATTTTACTGATTCTTGTCCTAGCCCTCTATCCCTAAACCGATTTGTACCTAGGTTCAGTTCTCATTGCCATTCACAATGCAGTGGTTGTTCCTGGTTCTAGAAGATACTGCAAGGAAACTTTGCTATGCATGAATCACAAGAAATGCAGCATTTAGATATGTGAGCAGCCATCTACTCCCTCCGTAAAGTAATATAAAAGCGTTTAGGTCACTAATATAAGAGCAGGAGGTTCAGGATTAGTATGGCACGATTAGGATTGTTCACTTGATTTGTTTGGTCTGGATTAGTACAACAATGCAGTGATATTTGTTTTATGGTGCAGCAACTTCAAGACAGCAAGGGGCATCAGGCTTCACGGCTACACATTCATCTTTGATTTTCTCCCCAAATCTGAAATTGTTTGACCCCTAAATTTTAATCCCCTTGAGTAAGCCAGAGTATTCATGGAATATGGTCTATTGATGATGACAAATTTGATTGCAGCAGGGACTGGCAAAGTAAGTGCAGTGCTCACCATTGCACATATATTCAGGGCAAAATCAAACTTCAGTCAGAAGAAGAAGACCAATCAGGAGCTATATCCCTCTTAAAAGTACATGTATCTTCCTCTTTTTTTTCGAAAAGGGGGAGAAACCCCGGCCTCTGCATCAGCATGATGCATACGGCCCTCATATTAAAAAAGAAGTAGTGCCAACATGGTTCCAATGGTCGTAAAAAAATAGAAAAAGCTCACACAGAGCCAAAAAAAGGCTAGAAACAACAACTAGCCAAATCAAGATGCCACAGCCGGCTGGGTAAAGTAGATAGGAACACTAAATACCTATCCTATTACATGACCGCCATCCAAACCGGTCGAAGATATCCCGAGCTACCATCTCCCAGCGGACAGACCCAGTAACCAAATGCTCCCTGGCCTCCGTCTGGGTGAGTGGCGACCACGAACGAATCAGTGCCGTAGTCCGGAATAAAACCTGCAAAAATTGTATACATGATATTCTGTTAAAGACCAAATCATTTCTGCAATTCCAGATAGTCCACAACAACGCACAAGCCCCAACCCGAATATGTTTCGCTACGTTAGACTCAAACCCATTAAGCCATGTCCCAAAGAACGCATAAACAGAAGTCGGGGGTTTGATATTGAAAGCAATGTGGACCGTCTGCCAAAGTACCTTGGCCAGCAGGCAATCAAAAAATAGGTGTTTAATAGTCTCATCCCGATCGCAGAAACTACACCTAGTAGATCCTGTCCAATTACGCTTCATCAAATTATCCTTAGTTAAAATTACTTGTTTATGGACAAACCACATAAACACTTTTATTTTCAAAGGAACTTTGACATCCCACACATGTTTGGACGTAGGAATGGAGTTCAAATTAATTACATCAATATACATTGATTTAACCGTGAATACTCCAGACTTAGTCAATTTTCAGCGTAATTCATCGGGTTGTTGAGAAAGCTGCACTGCCATCAGTCTCCTAACCAGACGGAGCCATTCTTCCCAACGATTGCCCGCTAGCACTCGTCTGAACCGTATATTAAGGGGGATAGATTGAAAGACCGATGCAACGGACACCTCACGTCGTTGAACAATGCGGTACAAGGAGGGATATTGGATGGCTAAGGGTGTGTCACCGAGCCAAGTATCTTCCCAGAAACGTGCACTCGTGCCGTTTCCAACAACAAACTTTGTCCTATTAAACAAAGCCTGCTTGACCTTCATGAGACCCTTCCAGAAGGGCGAATCGGTAGGCCTTGCTGTGACCTGTGACAAGGTTTTTGACTGGAGGTACTTGCCGCGAAGGATTTGAGCCCATATAGCATCATTTTCCAACGAAAGCTTCCACAGCCACTTGCTAAGAAGGCATTTATTCTTAATTTCTAGATTCTCAATACCCAGATCCCCTTGGTCTTTCGGTCTACAGATGATATCCCACTTAGCAAGCCTATATTTTCTTTTAAGCTCATCACCCTGCCAAAAGAACCGCGATCTATAGAAGTCCAGTCTCTTCCTAACACCAACTGGTACCTCAAAGAACGAAAGAAGAAACATCGGCATACTTGTGAGCACCGAATTAATAAGGATTAATCGGCCTCCATATGACATGAGCTTGCCCTTCCAGCAGCTCAGTTTCTTCTCAAATCGGTCCTCGATACACTTCCATTCTCTGTTCGTTAGCCTACGATGGTGGATAGGAATTCCCAAGTATGAGAATGGTAGCTCTCCCAACTTACATCCAAACAATTGCCTATAAGCATCCTGTTCATCTTTGGCCTTACCAAAACAGAACAGCTCGCTCTTATGAAAGTTTATCTTTAACCCGGTCAATTGTTCAAATAGGCATAACACCAGCTTCATATTTCTTGCCTTAGCCAAGTCATGCTCCATAAAGATGATTGTATCATCAGCGTATTGTAGGATAGAAACACCTCCATCAATAAGATGAGGCACCAATCCACCTACTTGACCATTTTCCTTAGCCCTTCCTATCAAGACTGCCAACATATCCACCACTATGTTAAACAAGATAGGGGACATCGGATCTCCTTGTCTTAGGCCTTTATGTGTCTGGAAATAGTGACCTATGTCATCATTAACTCTAATTCCCACACTACCTTTTTGCGTAAATGATTGAACCTGTCTGTGCCAGGCTTCATCAAAGCCTTTCATACGCAAAGACTGTTGGAGAAATGGCCATTTGACCTTGTCATACGCTTTCTCGAAATCCACTTTAAAAATCACACCATCTAATTTTTTGGAGTGGATTTCATGGAGCGTTTCATGCAGGACTACCACCCCTTCAAGGATATTTCTGTCCGGCATGAAAGCGGTTTGGGACTGTTGCACCACAGAATGCGCAATCTGTGTGAGCCTGTTAGTCCCGACCTTAGTGAAAATTTTGAAACTAACATTAAGGAGACATATAGGCCTGAATTGCTCAATTCTGACCGCATCCGTCTTCTTAGGAAGTAGTGTGATAGTCCCAAAATTCAAGTGGAATAGTTGAAGCTGTCCAGAGAACAGATCATGAAACATAGGTAGAAGATCCCCCTTAATAATGTGCCAGCACTTCTTATAGAACTCAGCCGGGAAACCATCCGGTCTAGGAGCCTTATTATTTTTCATCTGTGCAATGGCATCGAAAACCTCCTTCTCCGTGAACGGGGCAACTAAAATGTCATTATCAGCAGCCGATAACTGAGGCACATCCTCAGTTCTGGACTCATCGAGGGACACTGTATTCTCCTCCGGCGGTCCAAATAACTGCTTATAATAGTCGGTTATGTATGTTTTTAGGTTATGCTGATCTAAAATAGTGACCTCATCCTGCTCAAGCTGAAATATTCGCTTCTTTCTGTGTTTGCCATTAGCTATTAAATGGAAGAACTGAGTGTTTGCGTCCCCCTGGACCACTCTACGTACTTTAGCACGTAAAGCCCACTTCAGTTCTTCTTCGCGGAGTAGTTCTTTTAACCTCTTTTCCGCCTCATTTTTAACCTGAAGCTCTGCTGGTGCCAAAATGTTGGATTCAGCCTTAATGTCCAGGTCATGTATAAGAGTAAGGAGTCTATCCTTTTCAATCTTATACACACCACTAAGGTGCTTAGCCCAACCTCGTAAGAAACTTCTCAAGTTCCTAATCTTATTCTGCCACCTCTCAAGTGGAGATTTGCCTCGAACATCTTTAACCCATTCCCTGGCTATCAAATCTAAGAACCCTTCCCGTTCAAACCACGACGTCTCGAAGGAGAAGGTGTTCTTGTTACCCACATGATTCGGCTCCCCTGAGTCCACGAACAATGGGGTATGATCAGATATTCCCCTCGAAAGAGCTTGCACCGTAACCAGCGGGAACTTCTGTTCCCACTCCACGCTTGCAAGAACTCTATCAAGTTTTTCGTAGGTTGGGTTTGGCAGAGTGTTAGCCCATGTGAATTTTCGACCAGAAAGTTCTATCTCTCTCAGATCCAAGCTTTCAATAATGGTGTTGAACATGAAGGACCATCTGCCATCAAAGTTATCATTGTTCTTCTCCTCTCTCCTCCCGATGATATTAAAATCACCTCCAACTAAAATTAGCAGCTGCTCTGATCCACAGATTCGAACAAGGTCTGCGAGAAACTCCGCTTTAAGCTCTGGTTGCACGGCACCATAAACCGCCACCAAAGCCCAGTTAAAGCCATCCATCTTAGACCTAACTTGAAAATTGACCGTGAAATCGCCCATCACTACACTACGGACTTCAAGCGAATCGCATCTCACACCGAGTAAGATACCACCCGATCTTCCTCGCGGAGGGAGGCAATGCCAATCGAAATCAATACCACCAACCAGAGAGGAAAGAAACTGCGATGCAAAGTTATCTCTACCCGTCTCTGATAGAGCAACGAAGTCTAACTTCTCTTCTACAGCTGTCTCAGCCAGGAATCTTCTTTTAGCCAAGTCCTTTGGACCTCTGCTATTCCAAAAAATTCCTCTCATATTTCATCATGAAATTTTTTGGTAGTTCGAATCCTAGCACTCCTACGAACTGCGGAATCGGGATAGATCTTCCGTTTCCACTTACGCTTAGGTTTACCAAGCTCAGGCCCCCGGTCCTCATGACCGGGTTCACCAATATTAGTCGAATCATTCTCTGGAGAAACATGATCTTCCTCAGCGTCATGGTTGGTGGGTGCTAGATCTGCACACAAGCTATCAAGCACTCTAACCCCTAACGCATTAATCTCATCATCATTCATTGGTTTAACTGCTGCAAGATTACGAATAGTCTCTAAAGCCCGTTCCGCCTCCAGATCTAAAATATCATTCACCGACTCAGTAATCTCACTGTCCGTAGCACCTAGTGAAACTCCTAATTGGTTTGCATTATTTATAATGTCCTCATTAGAAAAATGCAATAATGAATTAGATAAGTTGACGGACATACCAGATGTAAACGCAGCCTCCTGAAGCTTGGCCGCCCTCATAGCGCACCGCTGCTGCATATCATCTATCTCGGGGACGTCCAGGATGCGAGCACTCATCCGTCTCCCCTCGGCAATCGGGTCCGGGATCCCGCCAAACGCGACCACCTCCTCCCTAGTAACACCTGGCATAGATCCCTCCGAAGACTGTACCGGGGTTACCTGAGAAGGCGTCAGCGGGCTCCCGATCCCCCTAGACGGGAATCCCCCACTAGGGACCCTGGTCATGGGTAGGGGCGAAGAGGAGATGATGACGGGGGCCGCCTGCCCGCGCCCTCCTCCGACCGCAGCCGCAGGCTCCGACACATGAGCCATCAGCGAGGGAGAGACGGTCCTCCTGATCGTCGAGGGTGAAGGGGGAGCCAAGGCCTCCTGCCCCAGCGCCCCCCCCCAGCTCCGCTACTGCTGCGGTGGTTACCGCCACCGTCGGGGAGGCAGGAGCCGAGGCCGCCTGCCTCGGGCTCCCGCCCCTCGTACCGGCCGACCCACTCTGGGCCAACGTGCCCGACTCCGCCGAGGGCGTGGTGGGGTGGGAAGAAGGCGAGACCACCTGCCTCGAATCTCCCCCCCCCCC
>NC_041391.1:334614842-334617138 GCF_002162155.2 Triticum dicoccoides | reverse complement strand
AACACTCACCAATATCCGGGCCACCCCATGGGCACGTGTGAACGCCATATCCACTTTTTCTGTCTTCCCCACCATTATGCCCATGCTAGCCACCACTCGAGCATCCTGCAGAGGCTTAGAAGGAGCCCCTGTAAACCGCAACCAAACCTGCGTAAGCGGCTTCCCCTTAGGCTCAACCTGCTTCCACTCATGGAACTCCAAGATACACGTAGTACCAGGAACTCGACACAGGCCAAAGCTCAATAATCTCTGCAGATCATCCACAGTTGGGAACTCAACCTTAAAAGACCTGTCCTCGATAAGCACCAGTTCCCATTGAGAATCCCCGGGAACCAACTCCTGAAGCCTCCTCACAATCTGTGCCTCAGTCACCTCTCCCTGGGTTGCTTTCACAATCCCGGTAGTCAAGCTTAGTGTATCCTCCGGGACCTCTCTTGCCGCCGGGGACTCAAAAAACATGAGCTCAGCACAATAGACTCCATAAATGTTCAGCGTCGGAGGCAGGTCACGCAACAACGGGCACTCCCCGAAATCGTGTACCGGCTTGCCACACGTCTCGCACAGTTGGGCCACACATTCAGCAATGAAGTGACCCTTCTCACCGCAGCGGTAACAAAGCATCCTTTCCTTCTTTCGAGCATATTTGGACGCCCTTTCAGTAACCTCCTCCACCATCCCAGCCTCAGGAACCTCAACACTTGCCTCCATCGGCTGGGGCTCGGTAAGAGTATGACCATCCTCCGTTGTAGATGCCGCGGGATCAACTGCCCTGGGCGGGGGCGGTCGGCGAAACCTCCCACGACCCCCACCCCGACCACCACGATGGCCACGAAATCCTCCTCTCTGACGGTGATCTGGGCCGGAGGCCCCCTCAACAAAACCACCTGCCGTGCCAAGAAACGGTCTCTCAGCAGACCCGTCACTCTGCCAGGCATAGCCCCGGCCGCCCCCCGTGGATGAAGACCCTCGATGCTGTCCAACTCCATACGCGTCCGAACCGTCGTCCCCCCACTGACCTCGGGGCGGGTCATAGGACTCTGTCGTGTTGGTGTTCTGTCTTGTTTGCAATGATCCCGAACGATCCTGCGCAGGCCGCGCGACGTAGTGCGGTGGAGGCTTGGCACGAGGCTGGTAGCCGACAGTAGGTGCAGCTCCTGAGACCGCACCACCCCGGCCTGGTACTGCAGCTCCCGGCGCCGAGTGCCGTGTCCCGCCCCGACCCGCGGCCGGTTGCACACCGGTCGTCACGCCCGGTATCGGTGGCCGAGACCCTCCCCGGCTCGCAGCCGTCGGCGCAGCGACCACTCCTGGTGCTGGAGGTCTCGGCCCGCCCTGTCCAGGCAAAGTAAGCAGCGGCACTTGCCCTGGCCGGTGGGTGCCCAGATTGCCCGCCCCACGACCAGGGAAGCCGGGCACCGCGCCATCACCCGCCGGTGCCCCACGTCCAGTAGCCGCATCTGTCGGCGGCGCAGCCCCGCCCCGACCCGAGGGGACCACCGTGACGGTTTTCTTGGCCGGCGGCGCTGCCGCCCCGCGGCCAACCATAGGCCGGAGAGGCATGATCCTCTTCGCCCGACCCGAGCCGCACGCTGGGAATCCCGGAGTCCCTCGCCTCAGAACCCTAGCGCTAGCAATCGACGGCGCGATAGCAGAAGAAAGAGGTAACGCTGCGCTCGTGCATGGAGGTTCGCTACGTAGGAGAGTCAGGTCCGGTCTAGCCTGGGCCACATACCCAACCATCCCAGGCCCATCTCCTCGCCTCCCCGACCGACACATAGTCGGCCCATCACAGCCCACCAAAAAATTCAAACGAGCCGATCGCATCTGAGCGATCTGGGAAGGTTCTGCGGACGCCATGGCCGCCGCCGGCGCCGGATGCACGCCCCTCCGCTTCCCGTTCTTTCGTCTCTTAACAGTAATCCACGACTCCGGCTTAATCATGTCGAAAAGAGTAAGATTCGGAAGGCATACCTTGGGTATAGGGCCCTTCCATGGCCTGACCGTCGATGCCGCATTTCTCCGATGAACGACACGTCGTACCACTTCCCTCCTCTCGTCCGGGTGAAGCCCCACCCGCACCGGATCTTCCACCGGCACCATTGTGTCTACGTTATTGGCGACCGCATCTTCATCATAACCTGCATGAAATAGATCGCCAATCAAAGAACTAGGCGTAGGTGACAGCGGCGAACGCATCGCCAAGTCTCCATCTCCGGCGTCGTCCTCGTTGTCTGACTCCATCAGGGCCCAAAACCGGCCGCCAATACCCGCCCGAGCCGCCGCGGGGAGGCATGGC
>NC_041391.1:334603852-334613654 GCF_002162155.2 Triticum dicoccoides | reverse complement strand
GAGATCGGGATTAAGCTTGTGAGTTTATAATCAGTGCCAATACAGTGCCAGTATTTTCCTGTTTGATATGGGTGCGAGTATTTCTATTTGGTATTTAACTTGATAATGAGACAAGTAATAATCAAGTCTTGCTAGGGGTCTCGAGACGATGAGGGGGGCGACTGGGGGTGCGACCGCCGGGATCCCCGCGGGGCCTCCGCCTGCTCCCTCCGGTGATCGACGGCGGGTGTGTGTGGGGGGGAGGGGCGGTTTTGGGCCCTCGCCGACGCCGACAAGGACGAGGGGCATGAGGAGGCGGATGCGGCGCCGCCATCTCCACCTACGCCAACGCCTTCCGATTTTTTGTGTGAGTTTTTGAGTGCAGGATATGACCAAGATGAGGTCGCCTCTACCGTCGACAAGGTCTTGCCCTTTGATGATCCGGCTAGGGTCGGGCTTCATGCGGGAGAGACCAATGAGATGCTGCGCCGGTGGTTCACCGGAGAACGGCGCCGGCGGCGATCCGGCCTTGGAAGGGCCCCTTGCCTAAGGTACGTCTACCGAACTTAACTATTTTTGATCTGCTTCGGCCGGAATCATGGACTACGGCGACAAGGAGAAAGAATGCTCGCCGGGCAGGGCCTCGATCGGCGCTGGAGGTGACCGCGGCAGCGCCGCCGGCGGTCACGGCGATCCGGATCAGGGCGGCTCGTCAGGAGCGTTTGAATTCGCTCCTGGGCCGAGACGAGTTGTGCAATGTTGTTGGGCCGGTGAGTATCAGTGGGCCGGGGTCCGTTGGGTATCAGGCCCAGCAGGAACCGATACTGCTCGATAACGAGGGAGTCGAGGCATGCGCGCGTTCAGATCGATGTTGCCGTCTCTCTCACCGCGCCCTAGGGTTTTTGTTCGTCGGACTCCGCGACTCCGCTCCGCGAGGATCGGCCGGGCTCGTCGCATCCTGCCTCTCGGTGCCATGGCGGGGCGTGGTGGAGCGCCCCCGCCCGGAAAGAAACCGGTTGCGCCTGGCGGGGTGAGCCGCGCTAGTGGAGCGCCGCCGCCGGGTGCGGGCAGCGGCCAGGGCGTTGCGCCTGTGCCGGTGACTGGTGTTGGGTGCGGTAGTGTGTCACGCTTGAGTTCTGCAGCGGGCCGTGGAGCTGGTGTCCCCGGTGGGGCGCCCAATGCTGCGGTGGGTCGTGGCGCTGGCGGGCTGCCCACTGCTCGGCCACCGGCGCCGGGTCCGGTGGTCGTGCCTTCGGCTGGGCGAGGACGGTCGGTCCTCGGTCCTCGTCCGGTGGCACCCGGCATAGCTGGGGTGGCCGCTGCGGGCCGGTGTGCTACGCCGCCCAGGCCACCTACGACGGGAAGTCAGGGGGTGACGATGGGCCCGCAGCCTCGGCCGGCTCCGCCACCTCATTTCGTTGCCCGGCCGTCACAGAATCAGGCTGCGCCGGTGCTGTCGCAGGCACCGCCGCTGCAAAACAGCGCCGTTGGTGGTGTGTCGGCTGCGCCTCGGGGTCAATGGGGGGGGATGATGGTTACAATGCCTATTGAGTTGGTCAGCACCGGGTTCTTCGTCCACGGGTGGAGGTTGTGGATATGTTTGGTAGAGCGACGGTTTGGCAGAGAGGCCGTTTTTGGGTCCTACCGGTGGTTTTGTCGAGGGGGCATCTGGCCCGGGATATCAGCAGTGGGGTGGTTTCCGCGGTCATCGTGGTGGTCGAGGCGGTCGAGGTGGCTGGTACCGCCCACGACAACCTCCTCCGACCATTGTTGTCAAGCAGACGACCGCTGGCAGGGCTGCCAAGGAGCCGGTGTTGACCGGTCAGGCTATGGAGGTAGTGACGGCTCTCGCTAATGTTCAGGTTCCTGAGAATGAGACTATGGGTGATGTGTCCGTGGAAGTGCCGGATAGGGCTGATTCAGATAGGGCATCCAAGTGGGCGCGCAAGAAGGAGAAAATGCTATGCTATCATTGTGGCGACAAGGGTCATTTTATTGCTGAGTGTGTGGCTGTGTTATGTGATACTTGTGGTAAGCCGACACATGATTCGGGGGAATGCCCGCTTCTACGAGATCAGGCACCGTCTCTTATGATGTAAGAGTATATTGTGCTGAACTCACGTTTTTTGAGTCTCCTAATGAGAGGGAGGTTCCCGATGAGGCCCAGAGCATGACTACTGGGATTGTCAAGGTGACCAGAGGAGAGGTCTCTGAGACCCAGATCGTGCAGAGGCTCCGGGAGTTAGCCCATGGGGACTTCTAGTGGGATTTCGTCAGTCTTGCGGATAAGATGTTCAGGGTTGAGTTCCCTTCGGTGGAGGATTTGCAGAGGCTTTTGAGTTTTGGGATGTGCAAGGTGCCGGGTACAGATTGCATCCTCGAGTTCCATGAGTGGAAGCAGGTGGAGCCTGAGGCCAAGCCACTTACTCAGGCATGGTTGCGTTTCTCTGGGGGGCCCTCGAAGCCGATGCAGGATGCTAGGGTCGTGGCTAGCTTGGGGATTATGGTGGGGAAGCCTGAGGGAGTGGATATGGCTTTTACCAGAGCTCACGGGATAGCTCGTTTACTGGTTAGTATTTTGGACATTGAGTATGTGCTTGAGGTCGTCAAGTGGACTTATCGATGCAAGATTTATAACCTTCTGATTGAGTTTGAGGATGAGAGCCTGTTGGCCGAGGTGGCTAACGGGACTGACGTGGATATGCACGAGGGAGATGACAACGCGGGAGCAAAGGAGACTCCGGTCGATGATTCTGGACGACAGTTGTCCAAGGGACCGGGGTCTGTGTCCATGACGACCGAGGATGGGGCGGTTCCACCCTCCTCGATGCCTACGACGACTCTGAGATGTGGGTCCTTCGAGCCTGCTTCTGCACCCCCAGGCTATGGAGTGATCGAGTGGAGTCGGACGAGGCTTTTGAGCTCGCGTTACCTGCTTTGGATTTTGAGGATGCTGTGAGCCCCGCTCCTGGGGCTGCGACGGTCTCGGTCAGGGGAGAGGAGGAGGTGAGTAGGCAGGAGGCCACTCCCTCACGTGCTCAGCACGTTGTCTCTCCTTAGGACGTGGTTCCGGTGTTGGAGGTTTTTTCTTCGGGCGGGGTCCCAGGGCAGGCGGCCTCGGCTCTCTCTTCTCCTGTCGAGGTACATGTGTTGCAGGGGGCGGTACCGCCTTCTGTAGGGGACTCGGGGCAGGTGGCACCCTGTCCTTCTCTCCTTCAGTGGTGGACGAGGCCTTGGCGGTGGCGGTCTTACCTTTGGGAGGGGGTCCGGGGCAGGTGGCCTCGGATCACCCTTCTCCCGTTGCATCGTTCGCTCTGCTGGTAGCGGCATCGCCGTCGAGAGGGGGCTCGAGGCAGGTGGCCTCGGAGCCCTATTCTCCTGGGGTGCCTATGGTGGCCGCCCCTCCGGTGCTAGGTGGGAAGTTCGAGCAGGTGGCCCATGCACTCCCTTCCCCCGGGGCGCTGCCGTCTCCGCCCTGTGGGGCACGACCGGCGTCTCCAGCGCTGGCAACTACCTCACCGCGTCCTGGCGTTACCGCTGGGGCGTCCGTGGAGGCTGACCAGCTTCGCGTTTGGGGTGAGGCAGGAGGCCCCACCTCGAGCAGGATCTCTCGGGAGGAGGTTATAGCGTTTGGAGGAATTCCGGGTCCGATTTCTGAGGGACGACGGTTGAGCTGCCGTCTCCAGAATCATCCGGAGGTGGACGACATTCAGCAGCGGTGCGCCATGAGGGCGGCCAAGCTTCGTGACGTTGAGGTCACTACTCATATGTAGGTCAATACCTCTAATTCCATTTTGCATTTTTCTAATGATGAGACTATTGATAATGCAAATCAATTAGGAGTTTCACTAGGTAGTAATGTTAGTGAAATTTTGAATTCAGTTAATGATCTCCTGGATTTAGAGGCTGAGCGGGCTTTAGAGATGATTTGGAACTTAGCAGCGGTTAAGCCCATGAGTGATTCTGAGTTTGATTCTTTGGGGGTCAGGGTGCTCGATAATTTTTGTGCGGATCTTATTCCTCCCATGCCCGAGTCAGAGGAGGAGGATGATACATCTGAGAATGTTATGGTTAGACCTTCTGAGACTGGTTGTGAGGACCGGTTGCAGAGTTAGATTATTACTAAACGCAAGTGGAAGCGGAAGGTTTACCCGGTGTCCGCAGTGCGTAGGAGTGCTAGGATCCATACGGCTAAAAAATTCCATGATGAATTATGAAAGGAATCTTTTGGAATAGCAGAGGTCTAAAAGACTTGGCTAAAAGAAGGTTTCTTGCAGAGGCGTCTGTCGAGCTTAGATTAGATTTTATCGCTTTATCAGAAACTGGTAGAGATAATTTTGCGCCACAATTTCTAAATACTTTATCGGGAGGTATTGATTTTGACTGGCACTGTCTGCCACCGAGAGGGAGATCGGGCGGGATCTTACTCGGAGTTTGATGCGATTCGCTCGAGGTTCGAAGTGTGGTAATGGGAGATTTTGCAGTCAAGTTTCGGGTGCGGTCGAAGGCCGATGGGTTCAATTGGGCTTTGGTGGCGGTATATGGTGCCGCACAGCCCGAACTCCAGCCCAAGTTCTTGGCTGATCTGGTTAGGATTTGCGGCTCTGAGCAGCTTCCTATCCTGGTGGGGGGTGATTTCAATATCATTAGAAGGCGTGAGGAGAAGAACAATGATAACTTTGATGGCAGATGGTCGTTCATGTTTAATATTATCATTGAAAGCTTGGATCTGAGAGAGTTTGAGCTCTCGGAAGAAAATTCACTTGGGCTAACGCGATGCCAAATCCGACGTTTGAAAAGTTGGATCGAGTGTTGGCAAGCGTCGAATGGGAACAAAAGTTTCCCTTTGTAACAGTTCAAGCTCTTTCCCGTGGAATTTCTGACCACACGTCATTATTTATAGACTCTGGTGAGGCCACCCACTTGGGAAACAAAAATTCGTTCTCTTTTGAGCTTGCTTGGTTTGAACGAGATGGCTTCTTTGATCTTGTAGCCAGAGAGTGGGCTAAGGATACAGGAGGTAAGACTGCGCTTGAGCGCTGGCAGAATAAGATCAGGCATTTGAGAAGTTTCCTGCATGAGTGGGCTAAGCATCTTAGCGGGATTTATAAGGTCGAAAAGGAACGGCTCCTTACCCTTATTCAGTCCTTAGATGTAAAAGCAGAAACCACAGTTCTGCCAGCCTCTGAGCTTCATGCCAAGCTTGACGCGGAGATGAGGCTGAAAGAGCTTCTTCGAGAGGAGGAATTGAAGTGGGCGTTGCGGGCCAAGGTCCGACGAGTAGTCCAGGGGGCCGCAAACACTCAATTCTTTCACATGATCGCTAATGGTAAACACAGAAAGAAGAGGATATTTCAGCTTGAACAAGATGAAGGAATGATTTTAGGACAGGAAAACCTAAAATTATACATTACCGAGTATTATAAGCAGCTGTTTGGACCCCCAGAGGATAACTGTGTGTCTCTGGATGAGTCTAGGATTGAGGATGTTCCTCCACTAACAGCAGTGGAGAATGATATTTTGGCGGCTCCTTTTACTGAGAAAGAAGTGTTTGAGGCCATTT
The DNA here is from genome assembly GCF_002162155.2 of Triticum dicoccoides. NCBI lineage: Eukaryota > Viridiplantae > Streptophyta > Magnoliopsida > Poales > Poaceae > Triticum > Triticum dicoccoides. Next base: position 334,608,112 of record NC_041391.1, on the reverse strand, counting down.
CGCAAATGAAAAATAATAAGGCTCCCGGCCCGGTTGGATTTCCGGCTAAATTTTATAAGAAGTGCTGGCATATTATTAAGGGGGATCTGTTGCCTTTGTTCAATGATCTCTTCTCTGGGCAGCTTCAGCTTTTTCAACTGAATTTTGGAACGATAACCCTTCTTCCTAAGAAAACAGAGGCTGTGAGAATTGAGCAATTCAGGCCCATCTATCTTCTTAATGTTAGTTTCAAAAAATTTACCAAGGTCGGGACTAATAGGCTCACACAGATCGCGCATGCTGTGGTGCAGCCTACCTAAACTGCTTTCATGCCGGACAGGAACATCCTTGAAGGGGTTGTGGTCCTTCATGAAACGCTCCATGAGATTCACACAAAAAAGCTAGATGGAGTTGTTTTCAAGGTGGATTTTGAGAAAGCGTACGACAAAGTCAAATGGCCTTTCCTTCAATAGGCCTTACGCATGAAGGGTTTTGATGAAGCTTGGCAACGCCGGGTAGAATTTTTCACGCAAAAAGGGAGTGTTGGAATTAAAGTGAATGACAACATAGGTCATTATTTCCAGACACACAAGGGCCTGAGACAAGGTGATCTAATATCTCCTATTCTGTTCAACATTGTGGTTGACATGTTGGCAATTTTGATAGGAAGGGCAAAGGAGGCCGGTCAGGTGGGTGGCTTGGTGCCTCATCTAGTTGATGGTGGTGTGTCCATCCTGCAGTACGCTGATGATACAATCATCTTTATGAAGCACGACTTGGCAAAAGCGAGAAATATGAAGATGATGTTATGCTTATTTGAACAATTGATCGGATTGAAGATCAATTTTCATAAAAGTGAGTTTTTCTTCTTTGGTAGAGCCAATGAGGAACAAGAGGCTTATAGGCAATTGTTTGGATGCGAATTGGGGGTGTTACCTTTCACGTACTTAGGTATACCCATTCACCATCGTAAGCTGACAAACAGAGAATGGAAGAGCATCGAAGACAGGTTTGAGAAGAAACTGAGCTGCTGGAAGGGCAAACTCATGTCATATGGAGGCCGACTGACCCTTATTAATTCAGTGCTCACGAGTATGCCTATGTTTCTCTTATCTTTCTTCGAAGTCCCAGTTGGTGTTAGGAAAAGGTTGGACTTCTATCGATCCCAGTTCTTCTGGCAGAGTGATGAACTAAAAAGAAAATACCGACTCGCCAAATGGGATATCATCCGTCGACCAAAGGACCAGGGGGGCCTTGGTATTGAGAATCTTGAAGTCAAAAACAGATGTCTTCTCAATAAGTGGTTGTATAAACTTTCAGTTGAAACTGAGGCCACGTGGGCGCAGATTCTACGTAGTAAGTATCTGCAGTCCAAGACGTTGTCCCAGGCGACAGTGAGACCGACAGACTCGCCGTTTTGGAAGGGGCTTATGAGAGTCAAAACTGCCTTCTTTAATAGAACAAAGTTTATAGTCGGTAATGGTAACACCACTCGCTTTTGGGAGGATACTTGGCTTGGTGAAACACCGTTGGCGCTTCAGTATCCGTCCCTGTATCGTATTGTTCAACCGTATTGTTCAACGACATGATGCTCTTGTTGCCACGATTATGCAGTCCATTCCCCTTAATATTCAGTTTAGGAAGGCGCTTGTGGGTGACCGGTGGGAAGCTTGGCTTCATTTGGTGAGTAGACTGATGGAGGTTCAGTTATCTCATCAGCTCTAGTGTTATCCCTAGTTCCAAAGAGGTTTGGAAAGTCAAAGTTCCTTTGAAAATTAAAGTGTTTATGTGGTTTGTACATAAACAAGTCATTTAACAAAGGATAATTTGGTTAAGCGCAACTGGACATGATCTACTAGGTGTAGTTTTTGTGATCGGGACGAAACCATCAAGCACCTCTTCTTTGACTGCCCTTTGGCTAAGGTTTTGTGGCACACGGTGCATATTGGCTTTAATATTACTCCTCCGAATTCGGTCAGTACGTTATTTGGAACGTGGCTTGTTGGGATAGAGTCTGAAACAGCTAGACACATTCGTGTAGGAGTATGTGCTTTGTTGTGGGCAATTTGGAATTGCAGAAATGATTTGGCTTTTAACAGAACAACAAATATTCATTTTTTGCAGGTTTTATTCTCAGCTATTGCGCTGATCCGTATGTGGTCATTACTCACTCCGACGGAGGCCAGAGAGCGTTTGGTTATTGGATCTGTCCGGTGGGAGATGGTAGCGTGGGATATCTTCAACCAGTTTGGATGGCGGTCATGTAATAGGATAGGCAATTAGTTTACCTATCTTTGTTATGCCAGCCGGTTGTGGCTTTTGGACCTTTTGTTTTTGGCGCCGTGGCTCTTTATGAGCTCGCCGTTATTTTGTTTTCAGACTTTACGACCTTGTTGAACACCTTTATTTATCTATAAATGTGGCCGTATGCATCGTTCTGATGCAGAGGCAGGGGAGTCTCCTTTTTCGAAAAAATTTAACTTGATAATTGCCGATTTTCTGGAAAAAAGGGGCCAAAGATTAGTCTGACAATCTTTATATCTCACTCTTGTGGGAAGTACGATAACGGAAGCATGTTCTTCAGGCTTATGTTTCCCAGATTGGCAGCTCTCAGTCAAACTTCTTTACTGATCTATTTTCTGCCAAGGATTAATGGTAGCTTTTATACGCACTGAGCTGTGTAAGCTCTCCTGTATTTGCAATCTTGCATTAGTTCATTTTGGTTCCCAAGAATTAAACGTCAGAGGGAGTACATAAAAGAGAGTATAGGAGAAGTCGATAAGCCAGAAGAACTGATAAGGCCTTATGCTTTTGCTCTGTCCAGGAAAGCGTGAAGGCAAAGCATCCTTAGTTGCTCAATGAGTCAAAGTTGTACAGGATACCGCAGGGCGGAAGTAATACTCGTTCATTTTCTTTCCTTGGACCATAAATTTAAGATATTTTTTGTTGTTATGATGTTGGCGTACATTTTTTATTGTGCAGCTGCAATTTCAAATGTCAAGTGGTTTGGTGTTGAGGGTGACTACAATGTTATTGTTACTTTGATAGGATCTAGCACGATTGAATTGTGGCGGCTGGCTCGCTGGACAAGCGGGCGCCACTCTCCTCCTCGTCTTCGACGGCATGAAGAATATTGATGTTGAGATGGGCGCACGATTCAGGAGCAGCAGAGGTCATATATAGTTTTTTGCTGAATCCATTTTCCTTTCCTTACTTGTGTTTGCACCTCTCTTAACCTAACAAACATTTGGCACCTTTGAAAATCTGTTGGAAACATGCGAACGAATAACAATATGTCGGATTTCATTGTCTGCCAAATACATGGCCATGTTGTTTATTTCAGGTATGTGAACCCTTACTCGGAAAATTCTTCTACGGAGTTGTTCTGTTTCAGACAGAGCCTTCCTATGTAGATGGGAAAGTGATTCAAAATTCTGCTAGGACTCCATTAGTACAGGTAGAGGGCTTGTTAATATGCCATGCAAATGCAATTTGACATATGACATACTGACCAACCATTATTTTAATTGTTCATCTTCAGCTGCTCAATTGGTCTGATGGGGAGAGATCTTATAGGTTTTGCGTGAGGGTGAGGAACAATTCCATTCTATGAAGTGGAAGATTTGTCCTGATCGTCTAAATTCTAGTAGTTACTTTTCTTCCTTGAGTGACCTTGCTTTGCTTTTAACCACACAATGAGCTTTAGAGTAACTGAGTATTTAACAAGTAGGCGATGCTTTATGATGCGGAGCATCCCTCGTCCATCCACATGGACGCGCCATCACCATCGTAAGCACCGAGTGGACCGGTGACAAGAGAACGTGCACGCAACATCGAGAACGAGGTCACTTCTTTCCTCTTCGAGTTTCATTCAGTTTCACATGAGAATGAGAGTCTACCTCAAAGAGACCTGCTATGCACTCATAGGTACTTTGGAGATGATCGCGAGGAAGCACGGAGGAAGCACCAAGTTCACCGGAGACTCAACAGAAAGGGGAGGGAGAAGTGCATGAAGACTCGGAGGCTCTGGAACCCCCGGGTGCCCGGCCATCCATGCCCCTGGGTGTCCGGGCCTTCGGCCGCCGGCTGGGCGCTGGCCCTGGCCACACCGGGTGCCCGGCCAAGGAGCCCCGGGTGCCCGGCCCTGCCAGCCTGGGCGCAGCCCGCCACCCCGGGTGCTCGGTCAACTGGCCCCGGGTGCCCGGCCTGCCTCGCTGGGCACTGGCCCTCACCCCCGGGTGCCCAGGCCGCCACCCCCGGGTGCCCGGACCCAGCAGCCGC
>NC_041391.1:334577782-334603529 GCF_002162155.2 Triticum dicoccoides | reverse complement strand
TTCGTCCCTAGCCTATATAAACTCCTTCCCTAGCTCATTTAGAGGATAGCAAAGTATTTGATAGACTTTTGTGAGCTTTGCTCCATGGATCCACTCCACTAGGAGATCAAGACCTCCTCTTGGAGTGACCAAACATCAAGACCCCCTCCATGGGGAAGGATCCCCATCATAGGATCATCAAGCCCTCATCTCCTTCATAGGATTTGGGATGAACTCTACCATGTATCTTATTTCCCTTTGATTGTTCATGTACCTTGTGGATCTTGTGTGTTTCTTGGTCTAGTGGATGTGTGATTTGGACTTGTTCTTGAGTGTTCCTCTTGTTTTCCCTCTTGTGTTCATCTTGTTCTTGGGGATTCCCCCTCCAATTCGTGAAAGATCTTCACTTAGGGTTTCACCCTACAACATCTTGGTATCATGAGCCATGGTTTCTCACGAAATTAGAGCCCCCCTTCTTGTTCTCTAGCCTAATTTTGTTGTGTTCTTCCCCAAATTCGAAAATTCTCCACCAAAAATAGCCCCAATTTTTTTTGTGATTTGTTGAGATTTTGTTGGATTTGATCCATGGATTTGCTTGGTTTCAAGTGGATCTAGTCTTCCCCCATCCATCTCCACCTTTCCCTCCACGAAATCCACCAATTTTTGCACTTTCCCACGAATTCCAGCCCAAATCCGTCAACCCCGGGCACCCGGACCCCCCGTGCAACCTCGATGACCCCCCGGGTGCCCGCACCCAAAGCCCCGAGCACCCGCACCCCCGAGCTGTTTGCCCCTGTCCACCCCGGGTGCCCGCACCCCCAAACCCCGGGTGCCCGCACCTTCCCGAATCAGCCCACTCTCACTCACCATTTCGGCCATAACTTTCACTCCCGGAGTCCGATTTTCGCGTTCTTTAGCTTGTTGAGTAGCTATTCACATCTCCCGTCCATATAGATAGGTTACAACACCATTTGACTCCATCAAAAATTTGGCACTTTGGCATCTTTGCATAGGCCTTCCACCATATCATCCGCAAAACCACCATAGCTTTCCGCAACCTAACCCATTTTTGCTCCATATAGCATTTGTGGTTGCTTGAGTGGTGACTTGAGTGTCCTAAGGTGTAACTTAGGGACGGTTGCTTCGTCATCAACAACCACCACCACTTCCACATTGCTAACTCCGGAACCACCAACGCATTCCGCTACCACCATTTGACATTTTCCTTGAGATTTTGAGTTTGCTGTTTTTTACCGTTTCCTAAGGTGTTTCGGCTACTTAGGGACGGGTCTACATCATCTTGGTATCTACATCAAGAACGCCGCCACTCATCATCGCCGTGAGGTCGTCTTCGACATCGACCACTTCACCAATTTGACACCCTAACCGTAAGCAAGAATGGTAACCTCCATATCACATTGGTATCGTGGTATCCCATCATTTTACATTCTTGCCATTACATTGTTAACCCCCCCTAGCCCATTTTGCGTCACTTTCCTATCGAGACTAGCCATTTGAGTATTGCCGGCAACGTTACTTGTGCACATTAGTGATCCGTACCTTCCATTGCATACATACCATATCATATTGGTATCATCTTGGTATCATCATATCATCCCTTGTGTCACAAGATCGTTCCCGCATATACACAATTGCTATCTTGGTTTGTGCATTTTCGCATAAGTGGCCATAAAAAAAAGAATAAGCTTTTAAGCAAAAAGAGAGCAAAGAGCTTATGAGCAAGAGCCATAGCATCATACCATATTGCACATAAGATTGTCATATCCGGTCATCGTGGATCACCTTGAGAAGAACATCGGGAACATCATACACATAGCATACTTGGGATAGAAAGCTCATACATTTTGCATCTTCTAGGTTGTGCACAAGTGTCGTATCCGCCTATTGAGCAATCGTGCTAGCATCTCTCTTGAGTTGTGCAACACGAGCGTTTTCCGTGGATTCCACATTTTGTGCTCATTCCTTGGTTGCACGACCCCATTTATCTATCCGTGTGTGTGTTTCCGTGTGCCACCCATTGCTATTGGTCTACTTGTTTCACTTGCGAATTTGTGAATCTTTTCCAACATTATCGACTCTTGCTAACATTTTGCATCAAATTTTTGTGCCACTATCCTCACCGAGCTCCACCATAAGCTTTACTTGATAGGTGTGAGTGAACAAGTCCGGTACCAATTCCACTATTCTTTCATCTCACATTGAGTGAAACGGGATACATCCTCAACTTCGGGAAAAGGTAACTTGGTATTGTTTATCTTATTTCCTACTCACCTCTACTCGAGTCTTGTGATGGATAGGCAAGGCATTTCATCTTCGGTCTTCCACGACAATGACAACGCGAACAACTACATCACCAATACGTCCATCTTCGGACTACAACGAGCAATGCACGGCATTGAGCAACTCACCGCCGACATTCATCAACTTGAAACATGGACAAGAGACTACCTCGACACCAAGTTGGCCGAACAAAGGGATCAAGTACGCGACATGTTGGCCAACTACAAGTCTTCTTTCCCTTCGTCATATTCAAGGCAGTGACGCTCAAGTGGCCAATCTTCGGAACGTCATCGAGCTCAAGCACTACAACACCATTAAGATGAAGATGCTCGCGATGCATACACCTACAAGTCCCAAAAAGCTCTACATCAAGCTATGGCCAAACTTCATGAGCACAAGAGAAGACCACAAGACAAGCACCACCGAGACGGAGCTACGACTACTACCACCACTTCAGCATCTTCGCCAAGTGTTCTCAAGGCCATCCACAGCGACGATGACGAGATGATTGAGCATGGGATTTTCCCTTCGGTCATGGAGGAGAGTGATGATGTGCCATCGTCGGCCTTCATCCACGGCGACGACGACGAGATGGTTGAGCATGGGATTTTCCCTTCGACCACGGCGACGTATGATGACTTGAGTGACTTGTGCCACCATATTGAGAGTGAGCGTGACTTCACCACTAGCCCCATATATGATGAGTTGCCACGATTCCCATATGAGGAGAGCCACCAACACCACCACTTGAGTGACTCCACCATATGTGACATTGAGTGCACCTACCTTGAGGGAGTGAGTGAGCCACCACCACATAGAGAGAGTGAGGTAGTTGATAGGGCGTGCGAGGCCATTTCGATTTCTAACAACTTAACCTCTACCTCTATTGTGTCTTCTCATTTGGTGCTAGGTCCCATTTATGATGACGTGCCGACCCGCGACGACTTCGTCCTTCCTTTGGACAAGACGATGGCCATGGTGGAATATGATGCACCCCCCACATGGTTCCATCAAGATGATGATATTGACCACCATTTGGTCTTTCCCACCTCACCAACACCACTTGAGTGGAATGACAAAGGTAACAAAGGTGACGGTGATGCTCTAGTCCCACTAGTGGACATTCTTGAGATTGATTGCTTGCATGATGTTGATCCACCTAGTACCATGCTTCATGCTAGTATGATTTCCCCATGTGATGATTTGCCCATCTATGATGAATATGATGATTCTCATGTGGAGTCTATTAGTAGTGATGCCATGTTACATAGGATTTCTTGTGAGAATTCTTTAGGTCACATCATGTTTGACAATCCGCTTGACTTGCCATATGCTATGCATGAGATCAAGAATATGTCATATTTGCAATCTCTTCATAGTTACTATGCATATGCCATCAACATAAACCCAATTTGCACATATGGCATAGATGACAAGCCCATGGTTATTGGCATTTGTTTTTCTTGTGATGATATTGATATGCTCCCTTTGTATCATTTATCTACTATGCCATGCCATGATCACATTGTTCCAACTATGCATTGTTTCGGATGTTATCCATTTTCTCCATATGATGTTTCCGCTATTGCTCATGAGGAGACCCCCATAGTTTCCTCATCCATATTAGGAGATTTTGATCCATCCCATACTTTGCATGATCCCACTACTTGTGTGCACCATATGCTCCCCATGAATAAACATGCTATTGATGTGCCATATACTTCTATGATAAATTTGCATCCCCATCGTGTCATACACAATAACTATTCTTTCATGATGGATGACATGTTCTTATACCATGCATCAAATTTCTTTGAGCGATGCTTATCTTGTACTAACTCACACGTGCACATACACATCATGATGGATGATGTGTACATTTACCACGCGCACAATTTCTTTGGTTTGTGTTTCTTTTGTGTAGGTACCCATGAATACTTGTTAACCTCGGAATCCCATGAGTTTACAAAACGAGCTCTCGAGAGCAACGATGACTTGGAATTACATGGAGTGTCTTTCCCACCGCTCTCTTCGCGCAAGGACTTCGCGAATTTCTTCTACATGGCTCTCACTTGGTTATGGGTTATTTACCACTTCTCACTTTACGCCCATATTGCCATGTTCACTTTGCATGTTATGCTCATTCCTATGCCTTTGCCATGCATTTGTGACCCATGCTTTGCATTACACATGATGATTGATTCTACTACGTGCATAGGTATTTGCAAACATGGTGGAGATGTTGCTTGTTCTTGCCTTGTTTCCTTTGTGATCCATTCCTACGATGATATCTTGCTTTGCAATCGTGCTTGTGATATGCCTTGTGCATTGCCCATGCCTACTACTTCTACACATGACATGATTGCCATGATTTCCTCTAGTGCATTGCATCTTCGCTCCACTAGTTCACACGACTTGATTCCTATGCTTTCTCATGTTGCATCCAATTCTTGGATTACTTGGTCCTATAATATGCTTGGTTGCAACAATGTCATCACTTCACTTATGCCATGTCCCATTGCTTCTCACATGATTGATTTGATTGCCTCACACATGATGAACAATTGCTCTTGCTATCGTGTTGAGTGCCACTCGATTTTCACTACACCATGTGCACATTATGATCGGATTGTCTTGCACTTACCACATGTGTTTCGACATATCATCTTCTTTGGTGTTGTGAATGGTTCATATGCATACCATAGACCATTTGTTGAGCACTTTATGCATGCTTGCTATGATCTTGAGGTCGATGCTTGTTCTCTTGTCACACATATTAGCTTTGCCACCCCACACTTACATGCTTGTTTCCATGATGTCTTTGCTTGTGCTCCATTTATATGCTTAAATGCCATGACACACTTCTTTGTCAAACCATATGTTATGCTTGATGACAACACTTGTTGGGTGAATCACCTCTTGAATGCTTGATTTTGCTTTAATGCCAACCACATTTGTTTTTCCAAGTGCTTGTTATCTTTGCTCCTTTTGAAGGAACTACAAGACGGTGCGACATTGGAGAGTGCCCATTTCGAGCATCCACATGACAAGTGTTTGGCGGCTGTCCACTCCTACACGGCGACGCCATCTCTTTCCCATGGTGATGAAGATCACGATCCGTGGACGGATCTCTCCCAAGTCATCCCTCGTCCATCCACATGGACGCGCCATCACCATCGCAAGCACCGAGTGGACCGGTGACAAGAGCACGTGCACTCAACATCGAGAACGAGGTCACTTCTTTCCTCTTCGAGTTTCATTCGGTTTCACATGAGAATGAGAGTCTACCTCAAAGAGACCTGCTATGCACTCATAGGTACTTTGGAGATGATCGCGAGGAAGCACGGAGGAAGCACCAAGTTCACCGGAGACTCAAGAGAAAGGGGAGGGAGAAGTGCGTGAAGACTCGGAGGCTCTGGAACCCCCGGGTGCCCGGCCATCCATGCCCCCGGGTGCCCGGGCCTTCGGTGCCGGCTGGGCGCTTGCCCTGGCCACACCGGGTGCCTGGCCAAGGAGCCCCGGGTGCCCGGCCCTGCCAGCCTGGGCGCAGCCCCACCACCCCGGGTGCCCGGTCAACTGGCCCCGGGTGCCCGGCCTGCCTCACTAGGCGCTGACCCTCGCCCCCGAGTGCCCGGGCCGCCACCCCGGGGTGCCCGGACCCAGCAGTCGCGGAGGCCCGGCTCCCCCTGATCAGCCCGGGTGCCCAGACCTTCGACCCCTGGGTGCCCGACCCCTCCTCTGGCGCATGTCTCTGTTTGGTCCGGGTGCCCGAACCCCTTTGCCCCGGGTGCCCGGACCCCTCCGGTTATGCCTGTGTGCACTAAGGGCAAATGACCCATGTACCCTCATTTTACCCCCCAATTTGTCCCTAGCCTATATAAACTCCTTCCCTAGCTCATTTAGAGGATAGCAAAGTATTTGATAGACATTTGTGAGCTTTGCTCCATGGATCCACTCCACTAGGAGATCAAGACCTCCTCTTGGAGTGACCAAACATCAAGACCTCCTCCATGGGGAAGGATCCCCATCATAGGATCATCAAGCCCTCATCTCCTTCATAGGATTTGGGATGAACTCTACCATGTATCTTATTTCCCTTTGATTGTTCATGTACCTTGTGGATCTTGTGTGTTTGTTGGTCTAGTGGATGTGTGATTTGGACTTGTTCTTGAGTGTTCCTCTTGTTTTCCCTCTTGTGTTCATCTTGTTCTTGGGGATTCCCCCTCCAATTTGTGAAAGATCTTCACTTAGGGTTCCACCCTACAACACTTTACTTACTATTCATGATCGAATTGATGATACAGGTACACACATTTTTTGTGGTGCTATATTTCTATTCTGTAGGTGAGAAGATCTAATGTTCATATCTACCATGTTCTGGTGTTTGGCATCGTACACAGAGGTACCGAAAGAGAAGGAATAATGATTCTAATATAGTGAAGCATGTGGATGTTGATGCTCCAACTCTAAAGTAGCCCAACTTCTTCCTCATTACAAGGTAGGCTATTTGGTATCTATCTCAAATATAGTGTAAAGACCCTTTCAAAAAACTGCTAATAATTTATTATGATATCTAAATGCTACAAGTATGCATTATAATTGGTTCCACTTGGCCTTTTCGGAATTATTTTACATACTGATAGAGGCAACGGTGTCCCGATGTTTCAGTGAGATGGTGGCTATCATTTTCTATGGGAGTCGACCTTGACGATCCGACTACGAACGTGCGAGATGTCGTGCCTTAGCAATCGCTAAACCAACTTCCAAGGCGTTATTGACCACGCCGGAGCACGATCAACCTAACCACGAGGGTCTGTTTTCCTGCGAGCAAACGAAGAACAAGCAAGAAACTGAGATTGCAATCTGGATATTGCGAATATAAGAGGAAAACTTTATTAATGAAGGGGGGTTCTATGACGCCTTTGTCTGGTCGTTGAACACAAACGAAGTACGCGAAGTTGCAGCTATGGCGAACTTTTAATCTAAACAAAACCCAATGTCTAAACGGTGTCCTAAGGGTTGTATATATGGAGGAAGTGGGGGGAGGGTATTTCGTGGCCCCTGAAGGAGGGATCCGAAGCCAACCCTATCTCTTGTTTCCCCACACATGCGGACTCTAAAAACAGCCTATACTCAAGTATTTCAAAATTACATGGGCCTGGCCCAAAAATGCTGTGACGCAACACTTCTAATAGCCTCTGGACAAAATTTATGAAGTGGCATCTTGTATATTCATCCAAGGCTTCATACACTCATTATTGTGGCTTCAAAGTCCTGAAATCATCACTTGTAACTCCGTTCTTGTTCCCGTTGCGCATGCCATCATCTCCATGCTTGATCTTGCTCCAATGTTCATCCTTCTTGTCCAATTAGGCCCTGATAATTTAACTGGCATGCGCGAGCTCTAGTAATTGATCTAGTATGTATAGCAGCAGCGGCTGTGGGTGCAACAATGGTATTGATGTCGTCATCATCCTCCCCTTCTTGAAGTGAAGTCGTCCTCGACGGAAGCTCATCTTCCTCACCCAAATAAGGCTTCAAATCTGCAATGTTAAAAGTGGGACTAACCCCAAAATCTGCAGGCAGCTCAAGTTTATATGTATTATCATTTATTTTCTCTAACACCTTAAAAGGACCATCAGCACATGGCATTAGCTTTGATTTGCGCAAATCAGGAACTCTATCCTTATGCAAATGTAACCAAACAAGATCTCCAGGTGCAAACACAACATATTTTCTACCCTTATCTCCGGCAAGTTTATATTTAGCATTCATATGCTCAATGTTTTCCTTAGTTAACTCATGCATTTTTAAGATCAATTCAGCACGTTGTTTAGCATCAAAATTAACCTTCTCTGAAGATGAAAGAGGCAACAACTCAATAGGTGCACGAGGTAGGAAACCATACACAATTTCAAAAGGGCACATCTTAGTAGTAGAATGCAATGAACGATTATAAGCAAATTCAATGTGAGGCAAGAATTCTTCCCACATTTTCTTGTTATTCTTCAAAACAACCCTAAGCATAATAGACAATGTTCTATTGACTACTTCAGTTTGTCCATCAGTTTGGGGATGACAAGTAGTACTAAAAAGCAGTTTAGTCCCCAGCTTAGCCCATAAACATCTCCAAAAGTGGCTAAGAAATTTAGTATCACGATCTGAAACAATAGCATTTGGCACGCCATGCAAGCGAATAATTTCACAAAAAGAACAAATCAGCAACATTAGTAGCATCATCGCTTTTATGACATGGTATGAAGTGTGCCATTTTTGAGAATCTATCCACGCCAATAAATATGCTATCCCTCCCCTTCTTTGTTCGAGGTAAACCTAAAACAAAGTCCATAGATATATCCTCCCAAGGAACACTAGGTATAGGCAAAGGCATCTATAAACCATGAGGATTGAGCCGTGACTTAGCTTTTTGACATATAGTGCAGCGAGCAACAAAACGCTCAACATCCCGTCTCATCTTTGGCCAAAAGAAATGTGTGGCAAGTACGTCCTCCGTCTTCTTCACACCAAAGTGTCCCATTAATCCTCCTCCATGCGCCTCTTGCAACAATAAAATACGAACGGAGCTAGCTGGAATGCATAGCTTGTTAGCACGGAACACAAATCCATCACTAACGACGAACTTGTTCCATGTTCTTCCTTATTTACAATTCTGCAATACATCTTTAAAATCAGCATCATGCACATATTGATCTTTGATGGTCTCCAAACCAAATATTTTGAAGTCAAGTTGTGAAAGCATAGTATAGCGACGAGACAATGCATCAGCAATAACATTTTCTTTACCTTTCTTGTGTTTAATGACATAAGGGAAAGTCTCAATGAATTCAACCCATTTAGCATGTCCACGATTCAGTTTAGCTTGACTTTTAATATGTTTCAAAGATTCATGATCAGAATCTATAACAAATTCTTTGGGTCATAAATATTGTTGCCATGTTTCTAAAGGCCGAACAAGAGCATATAATTTTTTATCAATTGAGACTAGGCCCACTCAATTTTTCAGAAAAGTATGCAACAGGTTTGCCACCTTGTAATAACACACCTCCTAATCCAATTCCACTAGCATCACATTCAAGCTCAAAAGTCTTATTAAAATCAGGAAGTTGGAGTAAAGGAGCATGTGTCAACTTATCTTTCAATACCATGAAGGCTTCTTCCTGTGCAGTACCCCAAATAAAAGGCACATCCTTCTTTGTAAGCTCCTTGAGAGGTGCAACAATGGTGCTAAAATCTCTCACAGAACGCTTATAGAATCCAGCGAGGCCAAGAAAACTCCTCACTTGTGTGACCGTTTTGGGTTGCGGCCAACTCTCAATAGCATCAAACTTGGCTTTATCAACTTCAATAACCCTGTGGAGTAACAACATAGCCAAGAAAAGATACTCGGTCGGTGCAAAAGGTGCACTTCCCAAGGTTACCAAACAAACATGCATCATGTAGAGCAATAAAAATAGCACGTAGATGTTCCAAATGTTCTTTCAAAGACTTGCTATAAATCAGTATATTATCAAAATAGACTACCACAAATCGTCCAATCAAAGCACATAAAACTTCGTTCATTAATCTCATGAAAGTACTAGGTGCATTAGTTAACCCAAAAGGCATGACTAACCACTCATATAAATCAAACTTAGTTTTAAATGTTGTTCTCCATTCATCTCCCAATTTCATATGAATTTGATGGTATCCACTATGCAAATCAACTTTGGAGAATATTGTAGAGCCACTCAGTTCATCAAGCATATCTTCTAGCCTAGGAATAGGATTATGATAACGAATAGTAATATTATTAATGCCTCTACAATCAACACACATAGGTGACGTACCATCCTTTTTTGGCAGTAGTATAATAGGAACAACACAAGGAGAGATTCGCGTATAAAACCTTTGTTGAGCAGCTCCTATACTTGAAGCATAATCTCCTTCATCTCCTCTGGATTAGTATGGTATGGCGCACGGTTTGGCAGCGAAGCACCAGAAATTAAGTCGATCTGATGCTCAATCCCGCGAATAGGTGGTGATTCCAGTGGCACGTCTTGTGGAAAGACGTCAGCAAACTCCTGCAAAATGTTAGTGACAGCAGGAGGCAAAGAGGAAGGCACGTCCTTGAAAGAAAATAATGTCTCTTTGCACACAAAAGGATAGAAAACAGATTTGCTGCAATCTAGGTCATCAATATCAGATTTGGTGGCAAGTAAACATCCACTTTTCAAGTTAATTTCAGAAGCAACACTAGATGATTTATTGTTAGGTTTCATTTGTTGCTCAAATTCTTTTGCCACAATCTGATTTTCACTCTTATTTTTCTCATGTTTTGCTTTACTAGCTCAATTAATATCATCTTTCAAAATGGAATTAAGAGTCATAGGAAGCAAAGTAATATGTTTAACCTTATGAACAAGAGTATAATGATTTTTTCTACCATGGTGTACAAATCTTTTATCAAATTGCCATGGTCTACCAAGTAATAAGGAACATGCTTGCATGGGTACCACATCACAATCAACAAAATCAGCATATGTTGTGATACTAAAATGCACACGAAAAGTACGTGTTACCTTAACCTTGCCGTTGTTGTTGAACCATTGGATGTAGTAAGGATGCAGATGTGGTCTTGTGGTGAGAGAGAGCTTCTCCACCATCTCCATGCTAGCCTAGTTGTTGCAGCTCCCTCCATCTATAATGACGCGGATAGAACGTTCCTTCACAACTTCCTTTGTATGGAACAAATTATGCCTCTGATGTTGCTCAACTTGTGTGACCTGGACACTCAAAACACGCTGAGCAACTAAACTTTCATACCTGTCAGCATCTTCAGCAGCCATGTATTGCGTCTCATGATCAGAATCATCTCCACCGTGTTCTTCACTTGTAATAAGAGCCAAAGTCTCCTCATCATAGTCACTAGCGGACTCATACCCACCATCCTCGGTAGCAATCACGACACGCTTAGATGGGCATTCTCTCGCATAATGACCTCCACCCTTGCAACGACGACAATAATATCATGTGTTTGCCCTGTTGATGCGATGGATGAAGAAGAGCTCTATGCGTGACCGGAAGGTGTACTCCTGGCAGATGGTGGTGGTGGTGCCTGTTTTCTTGTATCTCGGTTGGAATTGGTGGCTGAAGTCGGTGGTGCTGCAGTAGAACATGTGGAAGTAGAGGATGTACATGGCGTCCATGATGAAGATCGACCTGCAGAAAAATTAGTTCGTGCCAATGCCTGTCGATCATGCACTTCACTTTCAGCTTTGCAACCAAGATGGAATAAACAAGTGATATTATTATACTCCTTATACTCTAGAATGGTATGTATTTCTTTATTTAATCCATCCATAAAACGTGCAAGCATAGCTTCATTATCCTCAACAATACCACATCTAATCATACCAGTTTGCAGTTCCTGATAATATTCCTCTACATAATTTTTTCCTTGTCTTAAACGCTGCAATTTTTGAAGCAATTCACGTTGATAATATGGTGGAACCCAATGAGTATGCATAGCAGTTTTCAAAGCAGCCCAAGTAGCTGGAATAGGATATAATCTACAATGTTTAGACCACCAAGCAGAAGCAAAGCTAATGAATTCACAAACAGCAGCAACAACATGTCTATCCTCAGGATATTGTAAGCATGTGAAACATTGTTCAGTTTCTAACTCCCAAGTAAGATAGACATCAGGAATGTATCAACCCTCAAATGGTGGAATATTCAATTTTGGTTTAGGGACATGGTCATAATCTCGTACCTGAGGTGGTGGTGCAGCCCTACCATTACAAATATAGGCATGAGGACGGCCTAGTGGTGGTGCTGGTGGTTGCACATAGTGCTGATTTTGATCAACCTCATCCTCGTAATCGCCCTCGTGAACGTCCTCCTCATCAGCAGTAGCAGGAGCCACAGAAGCATCAATAGTAGGTGCAGCAGCACCAGAATTTTGACCAGCCTCAAGGGGAACGCACAGGGCTTGTCCCACTTGATTTGGAAAGCGACGTTGTTGTTGTTGTTGTTGTTGTTGTTGTTGTTGTTGTTGTTGTTGTTGTTGTTGTTGTTGTTGTTGTTGTTGTTGTTGTTGTTGTTGTTGTTGTTGTTGTTGTAGAGGTGAGACAGGTGCAGCCGGCGGTGGTTGTGGAAGATGCGCGAGCAATTCATAAACTTGTTATCGAGCTTTGTTTCGAATGTCTTCTCAATGACATCTATCTTCTCCATGGTGTCTTCAAATCTGTTTAGCACATCTTGCACCTGTCCACTCATCATTTGCTGGAATTTATGATGTAGTTGTTTGTTCGTCATGTTCTCCCAATAAGTCTCTTCGGCTTGTGATCCTGCCATGGTTAGCAACAATAGAAACACACAAGAATATGATCCTGCAGTACTAGGGAAGTGGTGGTGGTGGTGGTGGTGTGTCACAAATCCGTTAAGCGAATCTCAAATTCTTACCAGTTCTTACCCAGCAGCAGGTGGTGATCGGCAACTATTGTAGTCAAAACTCTTAAAGATTGGATAAAGCGATTACCAGGGAGAGTCAAACGCACGACATAGATGTATGTGGAGCTGGGAAGGCTTATAATATGGTAGAAAAAAGGGTCAGCAATAATCAATTCAGAGATGCGAAGTTGAATAAACGCTCAACGGCTATACTGTGCTGGTCCTAGTCTAGATCGTGCTAGAGACGCAAGCCTAGAATACTAACAAAATCACAGCATGGCACGGAAACAAGGCAAAAGCACACTCTGGAAAAAAATCGCTCTTTTCTTTTGCACTCTTTTTTTTGCAAAAATTTACTATAATGGCGAGTGTCTCAAAACTCCCCAAGTCAAAGTAACAGGATAGGCACGAAATTTTTTTGACTATTTTTTTCAGAAATCAGGGTAGCGACGATGAAAAAATGCGACAAAAAATCACTATGATGGCGAGTGTCTCAAAACGGTCCTTGGGACCTAAAAACAGGATAGGGAAAAATATTTTCGGTCATCAAAATTTTGGCCTAAAAACTGCCCGGGGGTCTCCGGACTTTTTTCTCCGAAACCTACTCAGGTAAGGAAACACGAATCAGAAATAGATGGACCTCGAAAACAAACCTAATATGAAAAGAACTTGGATTGGTGGTTGATATATGGTGGTATATGGCAGCGGTGGTGGTATATGGCAGCGGTGGTAGGATATGGCAGCGGTGGTAGGATATGGCAGCGGTGGTAGGATATGGCACCGGTGGTGGTATATGGCAATGGTGGTAGGATATGGCACCGGTGGTGGTATATGGCAGCAACCATGAAGATGATGCGGCGACAGCGGCGTGACAAACTGTGACAGAACTCAAAACTCTAAAGGACTAGACGCTAAGACCAGCAACTAGACACGACGATGCAACCACAAGTTCAACAAAGCAAAAACCCTAAAAGATTATGCACAGTCTCAGATTGGTTCGGATATGATGAACTAACCCTATTTTTTTGGCTTTTTTGTGGACTGTAGGTATGAAGAACAGATTCGATCTAAACTACGAAAAACTGTAAAATCTCACCGAGCAACCTGGAAATCTGATACCACTTGATAGAGGCAAAGGTGTCCTGATGTTTCGATGAGATGGTGGATATCGTTTTCTGTGGGAGTCGACCTTGATGATCCGACTACGAATGTGTGAGACGTCATGCCTTAGCAATCGCTAAACCAACTTCCAAGGGGTTATTAACCACGCCGGAGCACGATCAACCTGACCACGAGGGTCTGTTTTCCTGCGAGCAAACAAAGAATAAGCAAGAAACTGAGATTGCAATCTGGATATTGCGAATATAAGAGGAAAGCTTTATTAATGAAGGTGGGGTTTTGTGACGCCTTTGTCTGGTCGTTGAACACAAACGAAGTATGCGAAGTTGCAGCTATGGCGAACTTTTAATCTAAACAAAACTCGATGTCTAAACAGTGCCCTAAGGGCTGTATATATGGAGGAAGAGGGGGGGGGATTTCCTGGCCCTTGAAGGAGGGGTCCGAATCCAACCCTATCTATTTTTTCCCCACACATACGCATTCTAAAAATAGCCTATACTCAAGTATTTTGAAATTACATGGTCCTGGCCCAAAAATACTACGGCGCAACACCTATAATAGCCTCTAGACGAAATTTATGAAGTGACGTCTTTTATATTTTGTCCAAGGCTTCATGCACTCATTATGGTGGCTTCAAAGTCTTGAAATCATCACTTGTAACTCCGTTCTTGTTCCCGTTGCGCATGCCATCATCTCCATGCTTGGTCTTGCTTCAATTTTCATCTTTCTTGTCCAAGTTAGGCCCTGATAATTTATCTGGCGTGCGCGAGCTCTAGTAATTGATCCAGTATGTATAGCAACATGGGTTGTGGGTGTAACAATGGTATTGATATCGTCATCACATACTCTTTATGTGATAACACACCATCTTTCACCTCATAATCTCACTTTAACAGAGGATGCCTTGGACAACTATGCAGTACCTAACCTTCAAATTTAATCCTTTGTGTTAAAGCAATAATTATCAAACTAACAACATTATAAAGAAGGCAAATCTCTTTCAGTTGTTAAAGATCTCTTCTCATTGATCATCTTTGGTGAATTAACTAGAATTTCATTTAGTAAAATTAGAACTCACATTTCCTGTATGTGTTAGCAGAAAACAAGATGAATTGCTTTTAGAAGATACTAGCTAAATACCCGTGCGTTGCCCGGAATAACAAGCAAAGTATGTGCGGGTCACTTATTTTATTTTTTCAAATGCATAGAGCGCAACATATCTTTAGTTTTTTTACTGCATAGTATAAGCGTGAATATTATTTCCCTCCCTTCTTTTTGGCCATCATGTGCACCGTACCATTTCTCCTTCGCTACCTTCATCATGGACCGTCATTGGCCAAATGTGGATAGCCTAATTGTGATATGTGTCCTCTCCTTGCGCCTTTGAAACATGGTTAATGATTGGTTACACTTGATTTACTTTGAAACTTTAGATTGACCCATCGAGGATTCTGTCAGAGATTGGTAAACCAAGGGATCCAATTGAGCCGCACCGAGCACCCCAAACCAGTTGCCCATGCCGCCCTCACGGCCACGGCGACACTCGAGGTCGCCCAAAAATCTCGGGCCGGCGCCCTGGTGCCCCATCTCCGCTGGACGAACCATGCCATCCAGGGCCGCGGTGAAGCTTCGTCCAGAGATCCCGCAATGCGAGAAAGGATGGAGCCCCTGCCGCCATCAGTTGCGTGAGGACGATGTGCGGCCTTTGACCAAAGGCCTCCTTCGGAGTGGCGGAGGGGAGCATGATCGGAGGGGAAGGGGTGGCGGCTGCGCTAGGGTTCCACCCAAGTCACCCCCCTCCTGGGAGCAATGCGGGGGCTGGCTCCCTGTAGGTCTGTCTTAATTAGTAATATATACCATTTCATAAAAATGTCATGAAAATTCTTCTAAACAACGCTATGAAGTGATAAAGTAGTTCTTCATAGTCATTGAACAAGACAAACATGTGCAAATAGGCATTTATATTATGCTGTTGTATTTCACGAAGACACATGGCAAATGTTTGCTCTGGCTGAGTTTTGACTACATCACCATCTTAAACATTTTGTTAGTGTTCTAGGCTCGCGTCTCTAGCACGGTCTAGCCTAGGACCAGCATAGTACCGTCATTGAGCGTTTATTCCACTTTGCATCTCTGAATTGATTATTGCTGACCCTTTTGCTACCATATTATAAGCCTTCCCAGCTCCACATACATCTACGTCATGCATTTGACTTTCCCTGGTAATCTCTCTATCCAAGCTTTGAGAGTTTTGACTACAACGGTTGCCGATCACCACCTGCTGCTGGGTAAGAACTGGTAAGAATTTGAGATTCGCTTGAAGGATTTGTGACACACCACCATCACCACCACTTCCTAGTAGTCTATAGGATCATATTCTTCTGTGTTTCTATTGCTACTAACCATGGCAGGATCACAAGCCGACGCGGTTGACTGGGAGAACATGACGAACAAGGAGATTCATGATAAGTTTCAGCAAATGTTGGGTCAACAGGTGGAAGACGTGATGGCCAGCTTTGGAAAGGCATTGGAGAGGATGGATGACATTGAGAAGACAATTGACACCAAGTTGGACACCAAGTTCGATGAATTACTCAAACGTCTCCCACAACTAGTTCTACGCCACGATACAGTAGGGCGAGCACAGCGTGTTCCTATTGAGCCAGGCCAAACTTCTGGTGCTGCTGTACCTGTTGTTGATGCTTCTTTGGCTCCTGCTCCTGCTGCTGCTCGTACCCAGGAGGATGATGAGTATGCTGGCGATTATGAGGATGAGGTTGATCAAAATTAGAACTACGTGCAGCCACCAGCACCACCCCCAACAGGTCGACCTCAGGTATATAATCGCAATGGTATGCCTGCACTACCACCTTAGGTACGAGATCATGACCATGTTCCTAAACTGAAATTGAATATTCCACCATTTGAGGGTAGATATGTTCCTGATATATATCTTACTTGGGAGTTAGAAACAGAACAACATTTTACATGTTTACAATATCCCGAGGAGAGACGGGTTGCTGCTGCTGTCTGTGCTTTCACTAGTTTTGCATGTGTATGTGTAACATCCCAAATTTTCAATTTGGAATGTTATACATAGGTCATCCATGCATATCATATTTTATTGCATTTCCGCTCCGCAATCCTCGAAATCCTAAGCAACTCAAGGACCCTCGGAGAGAGTTGGGGATTTTCCGGTTTTCATATTTGATTCCTATCAAATAGTGAAACGAGGATTTTGATTTTAATTATTTTTCTCTCCGAAAAATATTTCTTATAAAAATATATGAGAGGAGATAATATGACTTCTCCAAAACAATTGAAATATTGGAGGAAAATGTTAAAATCATTTGTTTGATTTTATTTGAGTTTATTTGGATTTTATTTGCAATAGAAAAATTGCACGTTTTTAGAAATTGCATTTTAGGACCAAGAAAATGTTCATCTCGTTCTAAATATTTTATTTAGACGGTGAAAATTTGTTTGATATTTTTCGATTTTTATTTTATTTTCTAGGATTTTTTTCTGTCGGCAAAATTATTTTAAAATTTTTTTACCGACTGGGCCGAAACCTAGCCGGCGGCAACCGCCCGCGCCGCCGCCCCGCGCGCGTGCTGCCCCGCCGCCGCTTGGACCGGAGTCTGAGCCGGACTCCGCCTCCGTCGCGCCTTGCCCCCTCCTCCAAGTCGCTGCCCCCGCCCCTTTATATACGCCGCCCCGAGCCCCCCCACCACCACCATCCACCGCCGCCCCGAGCCACCACCGCCGTCGCCGCCTGCCGCCGCCGCCGCTTGTCGTGCCGCAGCCGAGCCCCACTGCCCCGCAAGCCGCCGCCCCGCCACCCACCCCGCCTCGCCGGAGCCCCTCGCCGGAGGTACCGCGCCGGATCCGAGCCGCCTGTTTTTTAAAACCGTTCGGTTTTTTTAGAAACCCTAGTTCAGTTTTTTTAGATCGGTTCGCCGGTTTTTCTCGGTTCGACTATTTAGCGGACGTTCGTCCGTACGTTCATCTAACGAACGGCTTTCTTCCGTTAGTTACAGATAACGAACGCTCGTTCGTTAGTCTGTTCGTCAGTTTTCTTTTATCGGATTTATCTGCGATTATTTTCAGTCGCGATTTCTGATCCAATCTTAGTTTCTGTTTATCTTTTCGCTCGTTAGTCGGAATCAGGTGATTCAAACGCCTAGAGTTTCGTCTCGAGACCCTCTTTCTGTTTAATCAACTTAAACAAGATTTTGATACTGTAAAATTTGACCTTAGTTCAGATTAGTAAACGGATCTTGTTTCTTTCAATGTTCGAGTTTCGTTGCTCCGTTTGATTTGATTCTTTTTGCAAACCGGAGTTCTTAAGTTGAACTTTCTGGTCAATCTCTTTTATTTGAAGTTTTTCTCATGCACCTTTGCTATGCTTATGTATGTTATTTTTTGTTTGCGATAGAATTCCTGGAGTGCGAAGCGTGTTACTACGAGTCTCTAGGATTCACGGATCGTCAGCAAGGCAAGTAACACAATGATCATACTCTTTTTATACCCAGTTTTTATTGCATTAGTCCAATCCTCAAACATTGCATGATTAGGGTGTCATTAATTTGTGGGTTGGGAAGTAGTTGCTGAGGTAGAACCTATTGCCCTGTTACTATCAAACCTTGGGAGTTATTTCTACGCGTTGTTTATATTGCCATGCTATGCTCGTAGACGTGGTTTGGGTTAGAGTGTATCCATGACAGATGTGAGAGTGTTAACTAATGGTTTCTCTAAGGTGGCAACTTCAATTCACATCTGGGTGGATTGAGGCACCTGGGGAACCCAGTGTTGTCTGTATTTTTTGGAAATCCTGGGGTACCCGTGTGATCTTTCTATGGACCGCCACCCAGGCTTAAAGGGAAGTAAGATGATTCATGCTAGAAACTTCCGTGTGCAGCCACAAGCTACTATGGGCTCTAGCATAGCTGAGTAAGTTACGTGAAGCTCTCGAAGAGGTAGATCAGCAGGTAGTGGGTTTTGTAGGTTTGGTATGGTCTACCCGGAGTAGGGAGTTAATGTTTCTGAAAGACTATGTCTCGGTCATCCGTTTCTCAAACACCGTGCAGTGCGAGAAATCCAACGAAAGCGATCGAGTCTTGTGGGGAAAAGTGCGAAACCTCTGCAGAGTGTACAATCTAATCATGGTTAGCCGTGTCCCCGGTTATGGACAATCTTGAGTATCTAGTACTTGGGTTATCATATGTATCTCATCACGCTTAATTAATATTGTTGGGTTATTAATTACTTTAATTTGGGATTGAGTTGGGGTTATACCTTCTCAGTGTTTCAACCACCATGATAGTTAAATTAAAATTTATTCCTTTGTTGTAAGGAAAAATTTGCTTTTTGCAAAACTGTAACCATAGAGCTTTCCACCAGCCAAAGATGCATGTAGTGATAGCATTATTCTGTTCTTGCTCTACTGTGTTATATTGCCAGCATATTCCATGTGCTGACCCGTTTTCGGGCTGCAACGTATTATGTTGCAGACTTTTCAGACAAGGAGTAAGGTTCGTTAGGTCGTTGCCGTGTAGCTCAGCTATGCCGTTGGAGTTGATGGACTCACTTTATCTTCCAAGCCTTCCGCTGTTATCGCATTAGGTGGCCTTAAGCCATATTATTGTAATAAGTTCTCTTTTGAGACGTTCGATGTAATAAGTGTGTGATTGCTACTCTGTTATAAATCCTTCGAGTACTATGCGTGTCAGCATTACTGATCCAGGGATGACACTGAAGCACAGAGACTTGACCGTTTGAGGTCGGGCCGCTATAAGATGGTATCAGAGCACACGCTGAGTGTAGGACACGACCACTAAGATAAACCATAGGTCACTCTTCTCTACTCATTTTTGACTCCTCTCCTTTTTCTACTCCTTAGGATGGCAGAGATGAAGAACAAGTTTGCGCAACCGGAGGAGGACACACCTTTTGGACGTCACTTGAAGGAACTCACTAGGTACTTGAACATTGGAATACCAAGTTTCACCGGGACGTACAACGCCACCTTACCAGAAGAGGAGCGCTAGATGATTCAATTACAAGTTCCAGGAAGGACATTCTCGCCAACTTCTAAACCTATAGAATTTTCTTTCGATGCACCAACCTGGAGTCTAGGCAAGAGCATGGCAGCCCACATTACCATGGGACGCATTGGAGAAGTCTACTACAGGGAACTCAAGGACACTACCTATCAAATATGTGGGCGCCGAGACGATCAATGAGAAATAATCAGCACCAGGAAGGATAGATCCATTGCAGCTTTTATCCAGGAGCTAAACCAGCACATTCGACGTCAGGAGAACCAGATGTGCACAGACATGATGGAATTGAAGAAGGCAAAGACTAGGATAATCGAGCTGGAGGAACAACTCAAGTTCACACGCGATGGATATGAGGAGGAAATCAAGACACTACTGGAGAAGAACAACGACCTGGTTAAGAAGATCGGAATATTCATGGGAGGACCAGCACCGAGCGAAGAAGACGACGACCCCACTTGCCCAGAAAACTACATCATCATCGACGACACCGATTCTGATCCTAGTGATGATGACTTTTAAGACGAAGCTGGAGCTGACATTATGGAGTCTTCCACCGATCAAAATTTCTAGATGACCACCATATATTAGTAGTATTCCCCCATGTATTTAGTAGTAGTTGAGCACTTTTGCGATAGTTCTAGACCATTTGTATGCCCTTGCTTGATTGATTGAGTGAAATGTTTGTGTTTGTCTCATGTGCATATGGGTAGTGCTTTCTCGCTAGACCTTTTTCTATTCTAATCTCTTCCATCTAAACCCATCAGATGCCTCCGAGACGTGACACCGGTTTTGCTTTCCCACCGGAGTTCACCCAGTTGATCCAGCAGCAGAATGCTTTGATGCAATTGCTAGTTCAGAACCAGGGCAACAACAACAACAACAATAACCCGCCACCAGTGGACAACCTAGCTCGTTTTCTAAGGTTACAGCCGTCAGTGTTTTCTAGTAGCATCGAGCCAATAGTTGCTGATGACTGGCTATGCCGTATTGGAAGGGAGTTGACCACCGCAGGTTGTACGGATGCGGAGAAGGTGCGCTCTGCCGCACACCAATTGGATGGACCCGCAACATCATGGTGGGAGAATTTCACAGCCACCTATCCTATCGACACTGTCACATGGGCTCAGTTTCAGCAGGCTTTTTGTACTACCCATGTTTCGACTGGAGCTATGCAGATGAAGAAGCGGGAGTTTCGCAACTTACGCCAGGGGAACCGTACTATTAGACAGTACGTGGATGATTTTAGCAAGCTATCATGCTATGCCCCTGATGATGTGGCCACAGATGCCACAAAGCAGGAGAAGTTTATGGAAGGGTTGAATGATGAGATGAGCATGCAGTTGATGGTGGCAACCTTCAACAACTACCAGGAGTTGGTAGATAAGGCTCTTATGGTTGAAGGGAAGCAACAACGGATTGAGAGCCGTAAGAGGAAGTATGGACAAGGGAAGTATAACTCAGGAGCTCAGCAGAAGCCTCGATTAACCCCGAATTCGGGAGGACTTGTTCATAACCATGGAGGTCACACCCACACTGGAGGAGGATCGCATAACCACAATGGTGCTAAGAATGTAAATGGGAACGGAGCTAACAGCAATCAGAATCGCTCCAATCCAGCCACACCCGCCAAAAGAGACCTAAGTCAAGTTACTTGCTTTAAGTGCGGGAAGACAGGGCACTATGCCAATGATTGCCCTGAAGGAAGGAATGGAAACAGAAATGGGAGCGCTGGGAAGAAGCCTAATCCATTCAACAAAGGACAAGTGAACCACATTAACGTGGAGGAGGTTGAAGAGCAGTCGGACGCGGTAATAGGTAAGTTTTTGGTTAAGTCATTTACCGCTCTTATTCTTTTCGATACTGGTGCATCGTATTCATACATATCAAGGGGATTCGTGGATAAGTTTAAACTACCAACCCAAACCCTGAGGACCCCTCTTTTAGTGAGCTCGCATGGAGCAGAGTATATGGCTAGCCGATGGTGCCACCAGATACCCCTAACCATTGGTACCCATGTTTTTCCGTCTGACTTAATTATCTTGGAGTCACAAGGATTGGATGTGATATTAGGTATGGACTGGATGTCAAAGTATGGAGGAAGTACTGACTATGCTAGTAAGTCAATTTATGTCACCACCCCGGAGGGGAAAATGATTAAGTACGTATCTAGGCATGTGCCTAGGAGGAGCCAAGTGAATGCCCTCACAGGTGTTGTGCAGGAGGAAGTGCCTGTAGTAAAGGATTACCCGGATGTTTTCCCAGAAGAGTTACCAGGCATGCCACCGGATCGAGACATCAAGTTTTTGATAGAGCTATTGCCAGGTACAGGGCCAATATCCAAGAGACCCTATCGGATGCCCGCAAATGATCTGGAGGAAATTAAGAAACAGATCAAGGAGTTGTTGGAGAAAGGTTATATTCGAAGGAGTTCATCACCTTGGGGAGCTCCAGTACTTTTGGTCGAGAAGAAGGATAAAACCCTAAGGATGGTTGTTGATTATCGAGCCTTGAACGAAGTCACGATTAAGAACAAGTACCCACTACCGATGATCAATGATCTGTTTGATCAGCTGCAAGGAGCTAAGGTGTTTTCGAAGATTGATCTACGATCAGGATACCATCAGTTGAAGATCCGAGAGAAGGATATACCAAAGACAGCATTCACCACGCGGTATGGATTATACGAGTATACGGTCATGTCGTTTGGACTGACAAACACCCCTGCCTATTTCATGAGCATGATGAACAAGGTGTTCATGGAGTATTTGGACAAGTTTGTTGTGGTGTTTATCAATGATATTATGGTATACTCGAAGAATGAAGAGGAGCACAAGGAGCATTTGCGATTAGTTCTTGAGAAACTCAGGGAACACTAGTTATACGCCAAGTTCAGCAAGTGCAAATTTTGGTTGAAGGAAGTTGGATTTCTTGGGCATGTTATATCAGGAGAAGGTATAGCAGTAGACCCCAGCAAGGTTCAGTCAGTCATTGAATGGTTGGCACCCACTTCAGTTGGCGAGATCCGCAGTTTCCTTGGACTCGCGGGATACTATCGGAGATTCATTGAGAATTTTTCCAAGCTTGCAAAGCCAATGACTGAACTATTGAAGAAGGATACTAAATTTATATAGACAGAAGATTGCGAGGCAAGTTTTCAGGAGTTGAAGAAACGTTTGACTACAGCCCCAGTGCTAACATTGCCAGATATACATAAGGAGTTTCAAGTGTATTGTGACGCCTCTCGCTTGGGACTTGGATGTGTGCTTATGCAGGACGGGAGAGTTGTTTCGTATGCCTCACGACAACTAAAACCCCATGAGTTGAACTATGCCACGCATGATTTGGAGTTAGCAGCTTTAGTGCATGCATTAAAGACTTAGAGACATTACCTTATTGGAAACCGCTGTGATGTGTACACGGATCATAAGAGTTTGAAGTATATTTTCACGCAAAAGGAGCTGAACCTTAGACAGAGGAGATGGTTGGAACTTATAAAGGATTGCGATATGAAGCTACACTATCATCCAGGAAAAGCCAATGTTGTAGCATACGCTTTGAGTCGGAAGAGTTATGCCAATATCCTTGAAAGTAAGGGATTGCCGAAGGAGTTAGCTGAGGATATCATGGAACTTCGATTGGAGATTGTTCCAAGAGGTTTCGTTGCAACAATAGAGGTTCAGTCGACCTTGTTGAACAAAATTCGAGAAGCTCAGAAGGAGGACAAAGAGATTGTTGAGATAAAGGAGAAGATGAGCAAAGGAAAGGCCAAAGGTTTTCACGAGGATGAGCACGATACCTTATGGTTTGAGGACCGAGTTTATGTGCCCAATAACCCAGAGATCAGGAAGTTAATACTTCAGGAGGCTCATGACTCACCATACTCGATACACCCCGGAAATACCAAGATGTACTTGGATTTAAAAGAACGTTTCTGGTGGACTGGAATGAAGAAGGATATCGCCGAGTATGTAGCCGTATGTGATGTATGTCAGAGCGTGAAGGTGGAGCATCAGAAGCCAGCAGGACTGTTACAGCCTATGCCGATACCCGAATGGAAGTGGGATAAACTTGGCATGGACTTTACCACCGGACTACCCAGGACCAAAGCAGGATATGACTCAATATGGGTAGTAGTGGATCGCTTGACCAAAGTGGCTCACTTTATCCCAGTGAAAACCACCTATACAAGTGCTAAGTTGGCCAAGATATATATGTCCAGGATCGTATGTCTACATGGAGTTCCGAGGAGCATCGTATCAGATAGAGGAACACAGTTTACTTCAAAGTTTTGACATCAATTACACCAGACCTTGGGTACGAGATTGGAGTTCAGTACAACATTCCACCCGCAGACAGATGGACAGACCGAGAGAGTCAACCAGATACTGGAAGATATGTTGAGAGCCTGTGCGCTAGATTATGGATCTAGTTGGGATGACAATTTGCCTTACAGAGTTCTCATACAACAATAGCTACCAAGCCAGTTTGAAGATGGCACCGTTCGAAGCTCTGTATGGACGCAGATGCAGAACGCTGCTGATGTGGGATGAGGTAGGAGATCGACAGCTGTTTGGCCCAGACTTGATCAAAGAGTGTGAGGAGAAGGTTAAGCTGATTCGGGATAGACTGAAGGTAGCTCAGTCCAGGCAAAAAAGTTATGCAGACTCGAAACGCAAGGAGGTAACTTATGAAATTGGAGATAGAGCATATCTGCGAGTATCGCCCTTGCGAGGAGTGAAACGTTTTGGAGTTAAGGGAAAATTAGCCTCGAGATTTGTAGGACTGTATCTGGTTTTGGAACGGATGGGAGAAGTTGCCTACAAGTTGGAGTTACCTGAAGGACTGTCAGGAGTTCACGATGTGTTCCACGTTTCATAGCTGAAGAAATGTCATGCTGAGATGGTCGATATACCGTTAAGAGATACAGTACCCTTGGAGGCAATTCAACTAGACAGTGACTTGACTTATGAGGAAAAGCCAGTGAAGATTCTTGAGTTTGCCAGCCGAGTCACCCGCATCAAGGTTATTAAGTTTTGCAAAGTTCAGTGGAGCCACCATACCGAGGATGAAGCCACCTGAGAACGAGAGGATGATCTTTGCAAAGACCACCCACACCTACTTTCTGACCAACCCGAATCTCGAGGTCGAGATTCATCTTAAGGGGGGTAGGTTTGTAACATCCCAAATTTTCAATTTGGAATGTTATACATAGGTCATCCATGCATATCATATTTTATTGCATTTCCGCTCCGCAATCCTCAAAATCCTAAGCAACTCAAGGACCCTCGGAGAGAGTTGGGGATTTTTCCGGTTTTCATATTTGATTCCTATCAAATAGTGAAACGAGAATTTTTGATTTTAATTATTTTTCTCTCCAAAATATATTTCTTATAAAAACATATGAGAGGAGATAATATGATTCTCCAAAACAATTGAAATATTGGAGGAAAAATGTTAAAATCATTTGTTTGATTTTATTTGAGTTTATTTAGATTTTATTTGCAATAGAAAAATTGCACGTTTTCAGAAATTGCATTTTAGGGCCAAGAAAATGTTCGTCTCATTCTAAATATTTTACTTAGACGGTGAATTTTTTTTGGTATTTTTAGGTTTTTATTTTATTTTCTATGATTTTATTTCTGTCGGCGAAATTATTTAAAAAAAAGTTCCGCCGACTGGGCCGAAACCCAGCCGGGCCGCCGGCCCAACGGCCCGCGCCGCCGCCCCCCGCGCGCGCCGCTTCGCCATCGCTCGGACCGGAGTCCGAGCCGGACTCCGCCTCCGCCATGCCTTGCCCCCTCCTCCAACTCGCCGCCCCCGCCCCCTTTATA
>NC_041391.1:334564060-334577495 GCF_002162155.2 Triticum dicoccoides | reverse complement strand
ACCCCGCCTCGCCGGAGCCCCTCGCCGGAGGTACCGCGCCGGATCCGAGCCGCCGGTTTTTTTAAAACGGTTCGTTTTTTTAGAAACCCTAGTTCAGTTTTTTTAGATCGGTTTGCCGATTTTTCTCGGTTCGACTATTTAGCGGACGTTCGTCTGTACGTTCATCTAACGAACGGTTTTCTTCCGTTAGTTACAGATAACGCACGCTCATTCGTTAGTCTGTTCGTCAGTTTTCTTTTATCGGATTTATCTGCAATTATTTTCAGTCGCGATTTCTGATCCAATCTTAGTTTCTGTTTATCTTTTCGCTCGTTAGTCAGAATCAGGTGATTCAAACGCCTAGAGTTTCGTCTCGAGACCCTCTTTCTGTTTAATCAACTTAAACAAGATTTTGATACTGTAAAATTTGACCTTAGTTCAGATTAGTAAACGGATCTTGTTTCTTTCGATGTTCGGGTTTCGTTGCTCCGTTTGATTTGATTCTTTTTGCAAACCGGAGTTCTTAAGTTGAACTTTCTGGTCAATCTCTTTTATTTGAAGTTTTGCTCGTGCACCTTTGCTAGTTGCTTATGTATGTTATTGTTTGTTTGCGATAGAATTCCCGGAGTGCGAAGCGTGTTACTACGAGTCTCTAGGATTCACGGATCGTCAGCAAGGCAAGTAACACAATGATCATACTCTTTTTATACCCAGTTTTTATTGCATCAGTCCAATCCTCAAACATTGCATGATTAGGGTGTCATTAATTTGTGGGTTGGGAAGTAGTTGCTGAGGTATAACCTATTGCCCTGTTACTATAAAACCCTGGGAGTTATTTCTACGCGTTGCTTATATTGCCATGCTATGCTCGTAGACGTGGTTTGGGTTAGAGTGTATCCATGACAGATGTGAGAGTGTTAACTAATGGTTTATTTAAGGTGGCAACTTAAATTCACATCTGGATGGATTGAGGCACCTGGGGAACCCAGTGTTGTCTGTATTTTTTGGAAATCCCGGGGTACCCGTGTGATCTTTCTATGGACCACCACCCAGGCTTAAACGGAACTAAGATGATTCATGCTAGAAACTTCCGTGTGCAGCCACAAGCTACTATGGGCTCTAGCATAGCTGAGTAAGTTACATGAACTCTCGAAGAGGTAGATCAGCAGGTAGTGGGTTTTGTAGGTTTAGTATGGTCTACCCGGAGTAGGGAGTTAATGTTTCTAAAAGACTATGTCACGGTCATCCGTTTCTCAAACATCATGTAGTGCGAGAAATCAAACGGAAGCGATCGAGTCTTGTGGGGAAAAGTGTGCAAACCTCTGCAGAGTGTACAATCTAATCATGGTTAGCCGTGTCCCCGGTTATGGACAATCTTGAGTATCTAGTACTTGGGTTATCACATGTATCTCATCACTCTTAATTAATATTGTTGGATTGTTAATTACTTTAATTTGGGATTGAGTTGGGGTTATACCTTCTCAATGTTTCAACCACCATGATAGTTAAATTAAAATTTATTCCTTTGTTGTAGGGGAAAATTTGCTTTTCGCAAAACTGTAACCATAGAGCTTTCGACCAGCCAAATATGCATGTAGTGATAGCATTTTTTTTTCTTGCTCTACTGTGTTATATTGCCAGCATATTCCATGTGTTGACCCGTTTTCGGGCTGCAACGTATTATGTTGCAGACTTTTTAGACAAGGAGTAAGGTTCGTTAGGTCGTTGTCGTGCAGCTCTGCTATGCTGTTGGAGTTTATGGACTCACTTTATCTTCCAAGCATTCTGTTGTTATCGCATTAGGTGGCCTTAAGCCATATTATTGTAATAAGTTCTCTTTTGAGACGTTCGATGTAATAAGTGTGTGATTGCTACTCAGTTATAAATCCTTCGAGTACTGTGCGTGTCAGCATTACTGATCCAGGGATGACACTGAAGCACAGAGACTTGACCGTTTGAGGTCGGGTTGCTACAGTATGGTGGTCTGAACATTGTAGATTATATCCTATTCCAGCTACTTGGGCTGCTTTGAAAACCGCTATGCGTACTCATTGGGTTCCACCATATTATCAACGTGGATTGCATCAAAAATTGCAGCGTTTAAGACAAGAAAAAAATTCTATAGAAGAATATTATCAGGAATTACAAACTGGCATGATTAGATGTGGTGTTGTTGAGGAGAATGAAGCTATGCTTGCACGATTTATGGGTGGATTAAATAGAGAGATTTGGACCATTCTAGAGTATAAGGAGTATACTAATATCACGCGTTTATTCCATCTTGCTTGTAAAGCTGAATGTGAAGTGCAGGATCGACAAGCATTGGCGCGAACTAACTTTTCTGCAGGCCGACCTTCATCATGGACACCGCATGCATCTTCTACTTCCACTTCACCAGGACCTCCATCAGGTGCCACCTCCGGCCGTGATACAAGAAAGCAGGCACAACCACCATTATCTGCCAAGAGCGCACCTGCCGGGCCTGCACAGAGTTCTTCTTCTTCCATGGCATCAACAGGGCAGACAAGTGATATTATTTGTCGTCGTTGTAAGGTAAGAGGTCATTATGCGAGAGAATGCAAATCTCAGCGTGTGATGATTGCTACTGAGGATGGTGGGTATGAGTCCGCTAGTGACTATGATAAGGATACTTTGTCTCTTATTACACGTGAAGAACATGGTGGAGATGATTTTGATCATAAGACGCAATACATGGCTCTTGAAGACGCTGACAGGTATGAATGTTTAGTTGCTCAATGTGATTTGAGTGTGCAGGTCACACAAGCTGAGAAAAATCAGAGGCATAATTTGTTCCATACAAAGGGAGTTGTGAAGCAACGTTCTGTGCACGTCATCATAGATGGAGGGAGCTGCAACAACTTGGCTAGCATGGAGATGATGGAGAAGCTATCTCTCACCACAAGACCACATCCACATCCTTACTACATCCAATGGTTCAACAACAGCGACAAGGTTAAGGTAACACGTACTATTCATGTGCATTTTAGTATTTATACATATGCTGATTATGTTGATTGTGATGTGGTACCTATGCAAGCATGTTCCTTATTACTTGGTCGACCATGGAAATTTGATAAAAATTCTGTACACCATGGTATAAACAATCAATATACTCTTGTTCATAAGGATAAAAATATTACTTTGCTTCCTATGACTCCTGATTCCATTTTGAAAGATGATATTAATAGAGCTAATAAAGCAAAACAGGAGAAAAATAAGAGTGAAAATCAGATTGTGGCAAAAGATTTGAGCAACAAATGAAGCCTAATAGTAAACCATCTAGTGTTGCTTCTGAAATTAAATTGAAAAGTGCATGTTTACTTGCCACTAAATCTGATATTGATGAGCTAGATTTCAGCAAATCTGTTTGCTATGCTTTTGTGTGCAAAGAGACATTATTTTCATTTGAGGACGTGACTTCCTCTTTGCCTCCTGCTGTCATTAACATTTTGCAGGAGTTCACTGACGTCTTTCCATAAGACGTGCCACCGGGATTACCGCCTATTCGAGGGATTGAGCATCAGATTGACTTAATTCCCGGTGCTTCACTGCCAAATCGTGTGCCATACCGTACCAATCCAGAGGAGACGAAGGAGATTATGCGTCAAGTATAGGAGCTTCTCGACAAAGGTTTTATACGCGAATCCCTTAGTCCTTGTGTTGTTCCTATTATTCTAGTGCCGAAAAAGGATGATACATCGCGTATGTGTGTTGATTGTAGAGGCATTAATAATATTACTATTCGTTATCATCATCCTATTCCTAGGCTAGATGATATGCTTGATGAATTGAGTGGCTCTACAATATTCTCCAAAGTTGATTTGCATAGTGGATACCATCAAATTCGTATGAAATTGGGGGATGAATGGAAAACAGCTTTTAAAACTAAGTTTGGATTGTATGAGTGGTTAGTCATGCCTTTTGGGTTAACTAATGCACCTAGTACTTTCATGAGATTAATGAACAAAGTTTTACGTGCTTTCATTGGACGATTTGTGGTAGTCTATTTTAATGATATACTGATTTATAGCAGATCTTTGGAGGAACATTTGGAACATTTACGCGTTGTTTTTATTGCTCTGCGTGATGCACATTTGTTTGGTAACCTTGGGAAGTGCACCTTTTGCACCGACCGAGTATCTTTTCTTGGCTATGTTGTTACTCCATAGGGAATTGAAGTTGATAAAGCCAAGATTGAAGCTATTGAGAGTTGGCCGCAGCCCAAAACGGTCACACAAGTTAGGAGTTTTATTGGCCTCGCTGGATTCTATAGGCGTTTTGTGAGAGATTTCAGCACCATTGCCGCACCTCTCAATGAGCTTACAAAGAAAGATGTGCCTTTTGTTTGGGGTACCGCAAAGGAAGAAGCCTTCACGGTATTGAAAGATAAGTTGACACATGCTCGTTTACTCCAACTTCCTGATTTTAATAAAACTTTTGAGCTTGAATGTGATGCTAGTGGAATTGGATTAGGAGGTGTGTTATTACAAGATGGCAAACCTGTTGCATACTTTTTTGAAAAATTGAGTGGGCCTAGTCTGAATTATTCTACTTATGATAAAGAATTATATGCTCTTGTTCGGACTTTAGAAACATGGCAGCATTATTTATGGCCCAAAGAATTTGTTATACATTCTGATCATGAATCTTTGAAACATATTAAAAGTCTAGCTAAACTGAATCGTAGACATGCTAAATGGGTTGAATTCATTGAGACTTTCCCTTATGTCATTAAACACAAGAAATGTAAAGAAAATGTTATTGCTGATGCATTGTCTCGTCGCTATACTATGCTTTCACAACTTGACTTCAAAATATTTGGTTTGGAGACCATCAAAGATCAATATGTGCATGATGCTGATTTTAAAGATGTATTGCAGAATTGTAAAGAAGGGAGAACATGGAACAACTTCATTGTTAATGATGGATTTGTGTTCCGTGCTAACAAGCTATGCATTCCAGCTAGCTCTATTTGTCTTTTGTTGTTGCTGGAGGCGCATGGAGGAGGATTAATGGGACACTTTGGCGTGAAGAAGACGGAGGACGTACTTGCTACACATTTCTTTTGGCCAAAGATGAGACGGGATGTTGAGCGTTTTATTGCTCGTTGCACTACATGTCAAAAAGCTAAGTCACGACTCAATCCTCATGGTTTATATATGCCTTTGCCTGTACCTAGTGTTCCTTGGGAGGATATATCTATGGACCATGTTTTAGGTTTACCTCAAACAAAGAAGGGGAGGGATAGCATATTTGTTGTCGTGGATAGATTCTCAAAAATGGCACATTTTATACCATGTCATAAAAACGATGATGTTGTTAATGTTGCTGATTTGTTCTTTCGTGAAATTATTCGCTTGCATGGTGTGCCCAATACTATTGTTTCAGATCGTGATACTAAATTTCTTAGCCACTTTTGGAGATGTTTATGGGCTAAATTGGGGACTAAACTGCTTTTTAGTACTACTTGTCACCCCCAAACTGATGGACAAACTGAAGTAGTCAATAGAACTTTGTCTACTATGCTTAGGGCTGTTTTGAAGAATAATAAGAAAATGTGGGAGGAATGCTTGCCTCATATTGAATTTGCTTATAATCGTTCATTGCATTCTACTACTAAGATGTGCCCTTTTGAAGTTGTGTATGGTTTCCTACCTCGTGCACCTATTGATTTGTTGCCTCTTCCATCTTCGGAGAAGTTTAATTTTGATGCTAAACAACATGCTGAATTGATTTTAAAAATGCATGAGTTAACTAAGGAAAACATTGAGCGTATGAATGCTAAATATAAACTTGCTGGAGATAAGGGTAGAAAACATGTTGTGTTTGCACCTGGAGATCTTGTTTGGTTACATTTGCGTAAGGATAGATTTCTTGATTTGCGCAAATCAAAGCTAATGCCTCGTGCTGATGGTCCTTTTAAGGTGTTAGAGAAAATAAATGATAATGCATACAAACTTGAGCTGCCTGCAGATTTTGGGGTTAGTCCCACTTTTAACATTGCAGATTTGAAGCCTTATTTGGGTGAGGAAGATGAGCTTCCGTCGAGGACGACTTCATTTCAAGAAGGGGAGGATGATGAGGACATCAATACCATTGTTACACTCACAGCCCCTGCTGCTATACATACTGGACCAATTACTAGAGCTTGCGCACGCCAATTAAATTACCAGGTACTTTTGTTTCTTGGTAATGATTCTAATGTTCATGAGAATATGATGCTGCCTAAATTGGATACATTTGTTTTGCTTACAAATGAAGGACCTGGCTTGGAGAAAGATGAACATTGGAGCAAGACCAAGCATGGAGATGATGGCATGCTCAAGGGGAACAAGAACGAAGTTACAAGTGATGATTTCAGGGCTTTGAAGCCACCCTAACGAGTGCATGAAGCCTTGGACGAAATATACAAGATGCCACTTCATAAATTTCGTCCAGAGGCTATTCTAGGTGCCGCGTCACCTTATTATTGGGCCGGGCCCATGTAATTTCGAAATACATCAGTATAGGCTATTTTTAGAGTCCGTATGTGTGGGGAACCAAGAGATAGGGTTAGTTTCGGACCCCTCCACCAAGGGCCACGAAATTCCCCCCTCTTCCTCCATATATACCGCCCTTAGGGCACCGTTTAGACTTTGGGTTTTGTTTAGATTAAAGTTCGCAATAACTGCAACTTCGCACACTTCGTTTGTGTTCAACGACTAGACAAAGGCGTCACAGAACCCCACCTTCATTAATAAGGCTTTCCTCTGTTATTCGCAATATCCAGATTGCAATCTTAGTTCTTGCTTGCTCTTCGTTTGCTTGTAGGAAATAGACCCTCATGGTCAGCTTGATCGTGCTCCGGCGTGGTCAATAACCTCCCGGACTTGGTTTAGCGATTTCTAAGGTGCGACGTCCTCGCACGTTTGTAGTCGGATCATCAAAGTCGACTTCCACCAAAATGATAGCCACCATCTCATCGAAAGACGGGACACCTTTGCCTCTATCACCACCGATAGGCATGAAAGTACAGGCACTATTCTTGATGGGAAAGAAAGGGAAGGAGAGACAGAGCATCGGCATTTCTTGTCCTGGGATTTTGGTGCCTTTCACGTGTGAGAGAGGCCATGAGTGAGAGGGAAGGAGAGAGAAGACGATTTTGTGTGAGAGGGAGGTGCTATGAAAGAACGAAGAGAAGTGTGTGTCACAGAAAAAGGAGCAGAGAGGGCTGATACGAGAGAGAGAGAGAGAGAGAGAGAGAATGGAAAAAAAGGAGCAGAGAGGAGTGATGGGAGAGAGACAGAAGGGAAAAAAGTAGTGTGTGATCTGTAGTAAATGGGCTCATCAGGAAATGACAGGGGCTGTGGAATCTCCCTACTAATGTACAGTGGCCTGCGAGAAGCCTAGCTCTCGCTGTTACTATTCAAGTAGGCCTGCAAATTCTGGCTAGGTAGTTTTTAGGCCATTTGTAGACTTTTTTGGAAAAAAATTGTTGCAGAGCAAAAAAAGAGGAAAAAAGTGCAAAAAAAAGTGATTTTTTAGAGCATGCTCCTCCCTTGTTTACGTGCAGCACCGTGATTTTGTTAGTGTTCTAGGCTCGCGTCTCTAGCACGGTCTAGCCTAGGACCAACACAGTACCGTCGTTGAGCATTTATTCCACTTTGCATCTCTGAATTGATTATTGTTGACCCTTATGCTACCATATTATAAGCCTTCCCAGCTCCACATACATCTACGTCGTGCGTTTGACTTTCCCTGGTAATCGCTCTATCCAAGCTTTGAGAGTTTTGACTACAACGGTTGCCGATCACCACCTGCTGCTGGGTAAGAACTGGTAAGAATTTGAGATTTGCTTGAAGGATTTGTGACACACCACCATCACCACCACTTCCTAGTAGTTTGTAGGATCATATTCTTCTGTGTTTCTATTGCTACTAACCATGGCAGGATCACAAGCCGACGCGATTGACTGGGAGAACATGACGAACAAGGAGCTTCATGATAAGTTTCAGCAAATGTTGGGTCAACAGGTGGAAGACGTGATGGCCAGCTTTGGAAAGGCATTGGAGAGGATGGATGACATTGAGAAGACAATTGACACCAAGTTGGACACCAAGTTCGATGAATTACTCAAACGTCTCCCACAACCAGTTCTACGCCACGATACAGCAGGGCGAGCATAGCGTGTTCCTATTGAGCCAGACCAAACTTCTGGTGCTGTTGTACCTGTTGTTGATGCTTCTTTGGCTCCTGCTCCTGCTGCTGCTCGTACCCAGGAGGATGATGAGTATGCTGGCGATTATGAGGATGAGGTTGATAGAAATCAGAACTACGTGCAGCCACCAGCACCACCACCAGCAGGTCGACCTCAGGTATATAATCGCAATGGTAGGCCTGCACTACCACCTCAGGTACGAGATCATGACCATGTTCCTAAACTGAAATTGAATATTCCATCATTTGAGGGTAGATATGTTCCTGATATATATCTTACTTGGGAGTTAGAAACTGAACAACGTTTTACATGTTTACAATATCACGAGGAGATACGGGTTGCTGCTGCTGTTTGTGCTTTCACTAGTTTTGCATGTGTATGGTGGTCTGAACATTCTAGATTATATCCTATTCCAGCTACTTGGGCTGCTTTGAAAACCGCTATGCGTACTCGTTGGGTTCCACCATATTATCAACGTAAATTGCTTCAAAAATTGCAGCGTTTAAGACAAGGAAAAAAAATCTGTAGAAGAATATTATTAGGAATTACAAACTGGCATGATTAGATGTGGTATTGTTGAGGAGAATGAAGCTATGCTTGCACGTTTTATGGGTGCATTAAATAGAGAGATTCAGACCATTCTAGAGTATAAGGAGTATACTAATATCACGCGTTTATTCCATCTTGCTTGTAAAGTTGAACGTGAAGTGCATGATCGACAAGCATTGGCGCGAACTACCTTTTCTGCAGGTCGACCTTCATCATGGACACCGCGTGCATCTTCTACTTCCACTTCACCAGCACCTCCATCAGGTGCCACCTCCAGCCGTGATACAAGAAAGCAGGCACAACCACCATTATCTGCCAAGAGCGCACCTGCCGGGCCTGCACAGAGTTCTTCTTCTTCCATGGCATCAACAGGGCACATAAGTGATATTATTTGTCGTCGTTGTAAGGGAAGAGGTCATTATGCGAGAGAATGCAAATCTCAGCGTGTGATGATTGCTACTAAGGATGGTGGGTATGAGTCCTCTAGTGACTATGATGAGGAGACTTTGGCTCTTATTACACGTGAAGAACATGGTGGAGATGATTCTGATCATGAGACGCAATACATGGCTCCTGAAGACGCTGACATGTATGAATATTTAGTTACTCAACGTGTTTTGAGTGTGCAGGTCACACAAGCTGAGCAAAATCAGATGCATAATTTGTTCCATACAAAGGGAGTTGTGAAGGAACGTTCTGTGCGCGTCATCATAGATGGATGGAGCTGCAACAACTTGGCTAGCATGGAGATGGTGGAGAAGCTATCTCTCACCACAAGACCACATCCACATCCTTACTACATCCAATGGTTCAACAACAGCGGCAAGGTTAAGGTAACACGTACTGTTCGTGTGCATTTTAGTATCTCTACATATGTTGATTATGTTGATTGTGATGTGGTACCTATGCAAGCATGTTCCTTATTACTTGGTCGACCATGGCAATTTGATAAAAATTCTATACACCATGGTAGAAACAATTAGTATACTCTTGTTCATAAGGATAAAAATATTACTTTGCTTCCTATGACTCCTGATTCCATTTTGAAAGATGATATAAATAGAGCTAATAAAGCAAAACAGGAGAAAAATAAGAGTGAAAATCAGATTGTGGCAAAAGAATTTGAGCAACAAATGAAGCCTAATAGTAAACCATCTAGTGTTGCTTCTAAAATTAAATTGAAAAGTGCATGTTAACTTGCCACTAAATTTGATATTGATGAGCTAGATTTCAGCAAATCTGTTTGCTATGCTTTTGTGTGCAAAGAGGCATTATTTTCATTTAAGGACGTGCCTTCCTCTTTGCCTCCTGCTGTCACTAACATTTTGTAGGAGTTCACTGACGTCTTTCCACAAGACGTGCCACCGAGATTACCGCCTATTCGAGGGATTGAGCATCAGATTGACTTAATTCCCGGTGCTTCACTGCCAAACCTACCGTACCAATCCAGAGGAGACGAAGGAGATTATGCGTCAAGTACAGGAGCTTCTCGACAAATGTTTTATACGCGAATCCCTTAGTCCTTGTGTTGTTCCTATTATTCTAGTGCCGAAAAAGGATGGTAGATCGCGTATGTGTGTTGATTGTAGAGGCATTAATAATATTACTATTCGTTATTGTCATCCTATTCCTAGGCTAGATGATATGCTTGATGAATTGAGTGGCTCTCCAATATTCTCCAAAGTTGATTTGCGTAGTGGATACCATCAAATTCGTATGAAATTGGGGGATAAATGGAAAACAGCTTTTAAAACTAAGTTTGGATTATATGAGTGGTTAGTCATGCCTTTTGGGTTAACTAATGCACCTAGTACTTTCATGAGATTAATGAACGAAGTTTTTCGTGCTTTCATTGGACAATAGCCACCATCTCATTGAAAGACGGGACACCTTTGCCTCTATCACCACCGATAGGCATGACAGTACATGCACTGTTCTTGATGGGAAAGAAAGGGACAGAGAGAGAGAGAGCATCGACATTTCTTGTCCCGGGATTTTGGTGCCTTTCACATGTGAGAGAGGCCATGAGTGAGAGGGGAGGAGAGATAAGACGATTTTGTGTGAGAGGTAGGTGCTATGAAAGAAAGGAGAGAAGTGTGTGTCAGAGAAAAAGGAGCAGAGAGGGCTGATGCGAGAGAGAGAGAGAGAGAGAGAGAGAGAGAGAGAATGGAAAAAAGGAGCAGAGAGGAGTGATGCGAGAGAGAAGGGAAAAAGGTAGTGTGTGATTTGTAGTAAATGGGCTCATCAAGGAATGACAGGTGCTGTGGAATCTCCCTACTAATGTACAGTGGCCTACGAGTAGCCTAGCTCTTGCTGTTACTATTCAAGTAGGC
Organism: Triticum dicoccoides; assembly: GCF_002162155.2. Lineage (NCBI taxonomy): Eukaryota > Viridiplantae > Streptophyta > Magnoliopsida > Poales > Poaceae > Triticum > Triticum dicoccoides. The sequence goes on along the minus strand of NC_041391.1, from coordinate 334,566,416 downwards.
CTGCAAAACCAAACAACACTGCAGTCCATGGCACAGATCGCTGGGTGCACGAACGGCGGTGATAAGCGGGAGTCTGGACACCCGTGTCCTAAAAGGCCGTTCTCCATGCAAAGACATGACAGAGAGCTCGCCCACAAGTAGAAAGTTGAGAAAAATGCAAATATCAGATGTATAACTAAAAATAAGTATACTTTTATCTAACCCAAAAAATCAAGCGGAAAGAATGCAAAGCAACTCTTTACCTGTTGTTCCACTAAAGATTAGTAAGCTACCTGTTGGGTTTCGTCAGATAAACAGAAAGGAAAAGGAGAGAAGAAAACGCATGTAGCGATGAGAATGAAGGACTGGAGCCTGGAGGGCTGACGGCATGCAGGTCATTACCACTGGCGTCGCCCGCTTTGGCCTGCCGTGATCCTGCCCGTTCTGTGTGCACGCCGGTCCGCACCAACGATAGCGAGTCTATGGATGACGACGGCACCGACACGGCCGATGGGGGGGCGATTGTTTTGGGTGAGCTTCCTGACGTCCGCTAAGGAGTGGACGACCACTGTCCAATCGGCGCGCCGACAGGAAGGCCATGCGTCAGCGAGGTAGTCGCTCTGGTGCTGGAACCTGCATTGGCGCCGGTGGAGCGAGCTAGCGAAACGGGCCTCCGGGCATCATGGGTCCGTCCCCGCACGGCCCAGTAGCACGGTTTTAGAAAGGGAAGCAGGAAAGGCAGTCGATGGCGATGAAGTCCTGGGAGATGTTCTCTTGCTGAGCTTGACAAAGAAGCCTCTTCTTCACCTACGCCCTCGGGGGTTGTTGCCCTGCCCCGTCTCGTCTGATCTCGACGGAGTGGTGTAGTGGAGCGGGTCTGGGTTCCGGGGCCGTCACGGGCGAGAGAGCAGGCGGAAGGCACCATCGCCCTCCTCCGATGATGGGGTGTGTGTGGATGCTCTCAGGTCCTTGACCCCATCACAAATGAGCTAAGAGATTTGTGGAGCAGCAACCCTGTAAAAAGCCGTCGTTGCGGGAGCACCGTCGTTGGAGCACTGAGGGTGTGGTGTGCGCCATAGTTGAGAGCCACGAAGGAGAAACCTTGGACTGGCGGGGGGCGAGGAAGGAAACCGAGGGAGACGAGCGATGTGATATGTGGCACTGAAATCAGGAGACGGTGGTTCCGCGAGAGGTGGTCGTGGAGATATTCACGCAAAGTGGGAATCGGCTTGAGGGGTGCATCGTCCATGCGGGGTTGGTATTTTTACGACGTGTGTGGTTGACTCACATCCAGGAAATCGCGCCAGCGAAATCGCATATACCAAGAGGGGAGGTCGAACCATCACGACGTTTGATCCCCCTTTAATAGTAGAGATCTGGACTCTTTAAGAGCTGGAAGATTAGAAGAGGCATGTGAATTGTGTCGATCTGCTGGACAGGTTGGTCAGCTTGTATATGCCTATGTAATTCTTATTATGTATCATCTCTACTTGATGCTAATGCCTCGAGTATGTTCATGCATGGAGAGCTACCACCCTTTGCCCCTTTGGTGGCATATATCTGTTTCCTTTCCTGGAGGCCATGCTCAAGAATGGAAATGCTAGAACACTACAAGCAAGCTCCAAGGCTGGGTCGTTTGATTCTGTCATTTTTCTTTGATTTCTTTCCAGTTCTCAGCTGAATCTACTACTGTTACGCTTGCTCTGCTTTATCAATGCACACTCTTGCTCTTTTCGATTGCATATCTTGTATTTTTAACAGCCAACATGAAGCTATCGCTCTTACTACTGTTAACTAATACGCCAAATTGATCAGTGCGCATAATTCCGCCTCAAGAGGCACCACCAGGTGGCGCACCAGCCACTAGTTTGCTCCAACAGTTATTCCGTATGCAATATTATGTAGTCACATTTTGAGGCAGCCTAGAAAATCAAACCATTGTGTTGCAAAAGTACATCACGTACAATTACAACAATCAAAGCCACATTCACGTGTGTCCGAAACATTGTGTGGGCTGCCCACCCGCAGTCCTTTTCCTTCCTGCGCTCCCGCCAAATCCAGCCGCTTTCTGCCACAAAATCCCTCGTCTTCCTCCGCCGATACGACCGCACCCCCATGCAGTCGTGTGTCGCCACATGCCCTCTGGTGCCTCCATTGCCATCAAATCCGCCACTGCCGCACCTCCCCGTCGTCAGATCCACCTTCCGCCGCCCCACCTCCTTGCGTGAATCCATCACTCGCGCCGCCGCCGACCGCGGCGTTCAATTGTGGCAGTCTGCCCGCTGCGCCACCGAGTATTGGCTTGGGACGTTTGACCCAACGAATCTCATCGCTTGCGTGTTCGCGTAATGTGTTGGAGGCTAAGTTGGCCTAAATC
>NC_041391.1:334563019-334563822 GCF_002162155.2 Triticum dicoccoides | reverse complement strand
CGCGACATCTCGAAGAGCGATGAGGCGGCTATGGCAAGGTTCATCGAGGAAAATCCGCACCTCGTGCACGTCATGTATGATTTTCTAAGGTTGCAACAAGCCAGTGAAAGAGGACAAGGCCTGTAACGCCCCGGATTCGATGCGCCAGGTGTCCGCCAGTTATTCGCCGTAGTTGCCATGTCTTTTGCTTGCGTGTTGCATTTTGTCATGTCATCATGTGCATTTCATTTTGCATAGGTGTTCGTCTTATGCATTCGAGCATTTCCCCGTTGTCCGTTTTGCAATCCGGCACTCCTATGTCCTCCGGCGTCCCTCTTTTGTCTCTTGTTGTGAGCGGGTGTTAAACATTCTCGGAATGGACCGTGATTTGGCAAGCGGCCTTGGTATAGCACCGGTAGACCTCCTGTCAAGTTTCGTGCCATTTGGAGTCCGTTTGATACTCCAACGGTTAACCGGGTAACCCTAAAGCCCTCTTTATGTTGCAGCCCAACACCCCTTCAAAGTGGCCCAATAACCCATCCAAACCCCCTCCATGCTATCGGTCGTTCGATCACGATCGTGTGGGCGAAAACTGCACCCCATTTGGACTCTACTAGCTTCCTCTATCTATAAATATGTGCCCCTTCCCGAATTTTCGCGCAGTCCAACCCTAGCTTCGTCCTCCTCCCGCAGCTGAACACGTCCGGACCCTGCCGTACATGTCCGCCCGTCGCCCCCGGCCAATCCTGCCTCGCCACGTGGCGCGCCGCCGCCGCCCTCCACGCCGGCCCGCGCGACCTGTCCCCGGCGCCCCGTGGCCCGAG
>NC_041391.1:334468323-334562407 GCF_002162155.2 Triticum dicoccoides | reverse complement strand
ACCGCGCCCCGCGCGCCCAGCCTCACCCCGCGACCGTCGGCGACCTCCTCCGCCTCCCCGCGCCGGGATCCGGTGAGCCCCGCCTCCTTTTTCCCCACCTCCGGCGAGATCCGCTGCCACCTCGCCCGCGTTGACTTTTTCCTCGAGGTAGTTTTCGACTAAGTCCTCGGATCTGCTGTCATTTTCGTGCCCTGTTCATCGCATCATAACTCCGTGCATACTGCTCCGTTTCATGCATGTAATATATCAAAATGTTCGTTGTGAGATGCTCTACATTTCATTCTATTGTGTCATGGTTGTTTGAGTCCATCTTGATGCCTTAATCATCGTTGCAAGAGTGCATGTCGCTGTTAACCTGCTGAAACTGTTATAACTTGATGATTTGTCATTTTTGTTGCATTTGATGTGTGCATCCTATGAGTATGAGCTCTACATGTGTTTTGTACTACATCATGCCATCTTCACAGTGGTGCCATCCATGTATTTTTGTGATTCTTTTACTGAGTGCATTAAACTCGTGAAGTAGGGTACTTGCTGTTGCTGTTTTGCTAGTCTGTTTCTGTTATATTTTGTTTCCTGTAAACCTGCTGCTACAACTCATTATATGCATAATCTGGAGATGTTCACTAAGGATGTTTTGTTATACATTTCATGCTATATCTATCCATTCCCCTGGTTGCATTTATAGCCTGCTGTAGCTTGTTGTAATCTTGCTCTCAAATTGCTAAATAATGTTGCTGTCAGCCTATTTACATTAAGTTCAGTTTTTCTATGAACTTTCTTAGTGATCCATGCATCCTATGAACTTTCTCTTTCCATGCTTAGCTTAATAAACATGTATTCTTACTGTTGGTTGCCTTGTCATGCCATCCTATGAATTTTCTATGGTGAGTGGTACAAGCTCACCAACATGCCTATTTATTATTGTTTCTGCCATGTATGAATCTGTCATATAACTTGCCATGTTTACATGGGTGCCATCATATTTTCTGTCCCCTTTTGTCTCATGGTCAGTAAGGGACTTTTGTTCTATGCTTTGAGTAGAATCATTACATGCTCTAGTTTGCCATGATAAATTCCTGTAACGTGTTGTTTGATAGCTCTAAACATTGCAACTTGATATTATTTTCTGCTAAGCCTGAAACTGTTATTATTTGCAATCTTGCCATGTCCTTTTGAGCATGTTCTAGTAGTTTATGGAGATAGCTCAGTGTTCATGTTTTGTCGTGCTTTACCTGTACTTAATGCCCATGCCTTTTGTTCTTATGTGGAGGTGCTGTAGCATATTGTTTTGATGCTTGCAAGTTGCCTAGTTGCTGTTTTGGACAGCTTGTCCTTTAAACTTGTATAGAGTGTATGTGTTGAACCGTTGCTCCGTTTTGAGTGTGCTTTATATGAAACTTACTTGATTTTGCATGTAGTTTCATATTATCATGTTGCATCCTTGTTTTGAGGTGTTTGCTTAATGTTTATATGCATTTTGCATCAATGACATGTTTAACTTGTTTTGCTCATATCTTCTAGGCCGTAGCTCCGAATTCAATGAACTTTATATGTAACTTGACTAGAATCTCATGTAGATCATCTTGGTGCATCTTAACTTGCTGTTTAACAACTTGAACATAAGGTTTATTCAGATCTGGACCAACTTTGAAACTTGCATATGAGGACTTACCGGAATTGTTATATGTTGTTTCCGGCCTCATTTAAACTTGCTTTGATGTGTTGTTCTTGTTTGCATCATCTATTGCCATGAGTAGCCTCATCTAGTTTTGTCATGCATCATGCTTGGTTGTGCATCATGTCATATATATGTGTGGTGTGTTTACCATGTTGTGTGCTTCTTCTCGATAGTTCCCGTTTCGTTGCGATCGTGAGGATTCGTTCATCTACGCTTGGTTCAGCTTCATCCGTTCGTCTTCTTCATTGACTCGTTCTTCTTCCTTGCGGGATTTCAGGCAAGATGACCGCTACCCTGGAGCTCACTACTATCATTGCTATGCTAGTTGCTTTGTTCTATCGTTTTGCCGCGCTACCTATCACTTGTTCTTCAAGCCTTCCCAAATTGCCATGTCAGCCCCTAACCTTTTCACCCTTCCTAGCAAACCGTTGCTTGGCTATGTTATCGCTTTGCTCAACCCCTCTTATAGCGTTGTTAGTTGCAGGTGAAGTTGAAGATTGCTCCATGGTGGACAGGGTTATGTTGGGATATCACAATATCTCTTATATTATTAATGCATCTATATACTTGGTAAATGGTGGAAGGTTCGGCCTTATGCCTGGTGTTTTGTTCCACCCTTTCCGCCCTAGTTTCCGTCATACCGGTGTTATGTTCCCGGATTTTACGTTCCTTACGCGGTCCGGTGATTTATGGGACCCCATTGACAGTTCGCTTTGAATAAAACTCCTCCAGCAAGGCCCAACCTTGGTTTTACCATTTGCCTCACCTAGCCCTTTTTCCTTGGGTTTCCGGAGCCCGAGGGTCATCTTTATTTTAGCGCCCCCCCGGGCCAGTGCTTCTCTAAGTGCTAGTCCGAACTAGAGCCCTTTGCAGCGCCCCCTCAGGGAAACTTGAGGTCTGGTTTTGTTGTACGGATTGCTCATCTGGTGTTGCCCTGAGAACGAGATATGTGTAGCTCCTATCGGGATTGTCGGCGCATCGGACGGCTTTGCTGGTCTTGTTTTACCATTGTCGAAATGTCTTGTAAACCGGGATTCCGAGACTGATCGGGTCTTCCTGGGAGAAGGTATATCCTTCGTTGATCGCGAGAGCTTATTATGGGCTAATTTGGGACACCCCTGCAGGGTATTATCTTTCGAAAGCCGTGTCCGCGGTTATGTGGCAGATGAGAATTTGTTAATGTCCGGTTGTAGATAACTTGACACCAGATCCGAATTAAAACGCATCAACCGCGTGTGTAGCCGTGATGGTCTCTTCTCGGCAGAGTCCGGGAAGTGAACACGGTTTTGGGTTATGTTTGACGTAAGTAGGAGTTCAGGATCACCTCTTGATCATTGCTAGCTTCACGACCGTTCCGTTTGCTCTCTTCTCGCTCTCTTTTGCGTATGTTAGCCATCATATATGCTTAGTCACCGCTGCAACCTCACCACTTTACCCCTTCCTTTCCCATTAAACTTTGCTAGTCTTGATACACATGGTAATGGAATTGCTGAGTCCTTGTGGCTCACAGATTACTACAACAACAATTGCAGGTACAGGTTATGCGATGGTCATGACGCGAGCGCGATGTTTGCTTGTTTGGAGTTCTTCTTCCGCTTCTTCTTCGATCAGGGGATAGGTTCCAGGTCGGCAACCTGGGTTAGCAGGGTGAATGTCATTTGAGTTTCTGTTTGTGTTTCATCCGTAGTCGGATGTTGATCTTATGGATGATGTATTGATGTATTCTTGCGGCATTTGTATGCCTTATATGTATCCCCATCTATTATGTAATGTTGATGTAATAATATCCGTCTTGCAAAAGCGTTTCAATATGCGGTTCTATCTTTGATGGGACCTTCGAGTCTCTTTAGGATAGTATCGCATATTGGGCGTGACAAGGCCGACCCCTCGTCAAGGCTGATCCAGGGTCGAGTCGGACGACGAGGTTCAACCCAATGAAGATGATGGACATTGACCAACACAATCTTACTAACGAGTAGTTGTGTGTGGTTTAAGTTTGCATGTTTGTAGTCGAATTATGTTAAGTCTGCATTTTTAAAACTTTTGGGTATTTGAATTGAATTTGCAATGATCATATTATAGATTGGATGTCCCATTATAGGGCTCCTTTTTAGGGCAGCTGTTGGAGTTGAAAATTTTATGATGCCCTGAAATTACTTTTTGATGCATTAAATAGTTTTTCCAAATGCCTTATTTTAGAGCAGTCGTTTGGAGATGCTCTCGAGCAAGCGAGCTGGTAAGAGGGGAGATTGACAAGTCCAGAAGTCCAGATCCCCAATTTTCCTCTCCCTCCAAATCCGACCTCGCTTCCGAATTCGCTTCTACCCCCTCCCCTGGTTTGCTAGGCTCCACCTCGCCTCGGCACCGCGTTTTCGTATCGACTCTACGCCGCATAGGCAGCGGCCAGCCATCGTCCCCCTCCAGTGCCTGGAGTAACCCGCTGAAGTGGCAATCCAGCCGAACTTGTTTTCGATCGGAGCCGGGCACGGCGAGGGCGAATGGGTTCGGCTTCTAAGCCATCTCCGACGGCGGCCGCGCCTAGCCGGCGTAAGGTAGCGCTCTGCCTGACGCTCCTCACCCTGCAGTACGGCGCCCAGCCCCTAATCTCCAAGCGCTGCGTCGGGTACGCCGCGCACCTTCATATCATCTCGCCCTCAAAGTTACTCTCTCATTTCTGATGCTTGGCTACTCCGGCATCTATCGCTGTATGTCAGTCCCTTCGTGCTGTTCCCGTTCGATTTGGGGAATTTTCTGTGGTGGTGTTTGGGAAAATATTTGCCAAAAACATGTAGGCTATAGAGTTGAGCAACAGGGTGTCGACTAGGTAATGATGAGAACGAATGACACTATCACCTTCATGGGTTCAACAGATTGGTATAACAGCCTAGCCTGGACTGGTTGGGTGGATGCAGATTGTTGTGCGCTTTGCGATAACTGATGGCTTTACGATTGTTTCAGGCTGCATCCGGTTAGCAGAATGCTCATTATGTTTAGGGTGTTATGCTACTTGAGTCTTGAGCGGATATATATGCCATCAGATTTTGTTACTTGGCACCTCATAGTGTCTGGGTAATACAATGCTTTTTAGGGATTTGGTGATAAAATCATAATTAACCCAATAGTCCCTTTTTAGGGATTTGGTGATAAAATCATAATTAACCCAATAGTCCGATCTTATTCATGAAACGTGATGTATAAGCTGTCTTTTCAGATGTTATCCTCTTCTATGAAATCATAAGCCTAGATGCAGAGTTCGTAAGGGCAAACCCGTGGGCGTCAACTAGTCGTGGCTTCGCCTGCAGCGAGGTGCAGTGGGCTGGCCCAGTTCGGGGCCTTGCTGCGTGCGTCCGCATCTGTTCGTTTGTTTTTTCCCTCTTACTTTCTGCTGTGGTTTTTGTCTTAGTGTTTTTCTTTTCCTTTTCTGTTTTGGTTTTTATTTATTTATTTTCCTTTTTGTTCTAATTTTTTTTTTCATTTTTTCCCTTCTGTTTTTTCTTGTTATTCCTGGTTTGGTTTTTAATTTTTAATTTTTTGCGTTGTTTTCCTTTTTGATAGTTTTCTACGCTATTAACATTTTTTAATATATGTACTGTGAACTTTTTCCTAATGTACATCAAACTTTTATTTAATGTACGATGAACATCTTTTAATGCAAACCAAACTTTTCTTTTAATGTAGGATGAACTATTTTTTAATGTACGTTGAACATCATCCACAAAGAGCAAACACCAAGGAGATATCTCATGGTGTATGCTCTTTGTGGATGATGTGGTGCTAGTCGATGATAGTCGGACAGGGGTTAATAGAAAGTTAAGAGCTATGGGGACAAACTTTGGAATCAGAAGCTTTTAAGCTTGGTAGAACTAAAGTTGAGTACATGAGGTGCGGTATAAGTACCACTAGGGATGAGAAGGAGGAGGTTAGCTTTGATGGGTAGGTGCCTAGGTGGTACCTCAGAAGTACACCTTTTGATATTTGGGGTCAATGCCGCAGAAGGATGGTGATATCGATGAAGATGTGAGTCATCGAATCAAAGCCGGATTGATGAAGTGGTGCCAAGCTTCTGGTGTTCAATGTGACAAGAGAGTGCCACAAAAGCTAAAAGACAACTTCTATAGGACGGCGATTCGACCCGCAATGTTGTATGGCTCTGAGTGTTGGCCGATTAGAAGGCGACATGTTCAATAGTTAGGTGTAGCGGAGATGCGCATGTTGAGATGGATGTGTGGCCACACAAGAAAGGATCGGATCGATGATATACATGATAGAGTTGGGGTAGCACTGATTGAAAAGAAGCTTGTCCAGCATCGTCTGAGACGGTTTTGGCATATTCAACGTAGGCCCCCAGAAGCTCCAGTGCATAGTGGATGGTTAAAGCGTGCTGATAATGTCAAGAAAGGTCAGGGTAGACCAAACTTTGACATGGGAGGAGTCCGTACGGAGAGATCTGAAGGACCGAAATATCTCCAAAGAACTAGGCATGGACAGGGGTGTGTGGAAGTTAGCTATTCACGTGCTAGAACCATGAGTTGGTTTCGAGATCTTGTGGGTTTCAGCTCTAGCCTACCCCAACTTGTTTGGGACTAAATCTTTGTTGTTGTTGTAGTTGAACATTTTTTTATATACAGTGAACTTCTTTTAGTTGGTGAACATTTTTTAATGCAAACTAAACATTTTTTAATAGATGCTGAACATTTTTTTAATACACATGAAACTTTTTTAAAACACACCGAACATTTTGTGAAAAAACCCCGAAAGAAAACCGAAGAGAAAAACATCCAACAGCCAGTTTTTCCAAAAAAGGGAAAACAAAAAACAAAAATACGCTCAAGTGTGCTTGCTAGATGGGGCCGGCCCATTTGCGCTCCCTTCAGGTTTTGCCAGGAGGTCTCGTTCATAAGTGCTTGAATAGAAAAATTTCTTGATCCTGGTGACTACCTGGGAAAAGATTCTATGCCCGAAATACTTAGAATTTCTTTGAATGCCTGAATTAAACAGACAATTCCTCTCGATAATTACCCAGAAGTCAATCAAAACTCGGTATTTAATGTTTAAAATTTGACAAAAAAGAACCTTTGAGAAGAAAACTAGTTCCCACTGGCTGATGATCTGAAACCAGTACTACTTGTGGTCAGTGATTTTTTAAACAAGCAGTTTTTAACACTTTGTCTCAGTCAATCAAATTGCCAGACATGTTTTCTTAACAATTGATAAATCAGATGGACACATAGTTCGTTAATATTTAATAATTTAATATTTATGTAAAACTGCATCAGTTGAGTTCTTGCCAGATCCCTCAGTCACTATGGTGCCAGAAATGGCTTTGTTGGCAATTGATGAATCAATGGACACATACTCTGTTTGTTAATGATGTAATACTCTTGTAAAACAGCACTAGTTAACAGCCAAGTTTTGGGCATTGCCCTTTAACAATTCCTTAGATGCCAGGTTGTGTATTTCATGACCTTGGACCGTGGATTTCCTTCTACTGACGAAATAGTTGAACAAAGTACTATCTGGATGTGCTTAACCCAGCTTGTTGCTTATATTGCTGCAGGCAAGGAGTCATAGTGACTTCATTAGTTCTTGCAATTGAATTATTAAAGGTATGATAATAATTATATAACCTAGATTGTTCTTTACCGCGACATTCTGTCATTCTGTATACATGTGCACAGGTTATATGCGCGGTCATTTTATTGGTGGCAGAGGGTAGTCTGAAGGAGCAATTCAGTAATTGGAGTCTTGTTGGATCACTGACTGCATCAGGACTTCCTGCTGCCATCTATGCACTTCAGAATAGCCTGTTGCAGATATCATACAAGAATTTGGATTCCCTGACCTTTTCAATCCTTAACCAGACCAAGCTATTATTCACAGCATTCTTCACATATCTTATTTTGGGGTATGCTGATTACCCTATTTGAATTACATACTGTTAAGTCTTGACAAGTGACAACATTGAAGATCCTGTGATGCATTAACCATGAAAATGTAGGCATAGCAATACTTTGGACTTTCTGAATGAATAGTATTCGATTTGTAATGTCATCACGCTGCACGAACAACCACTTCTTGCTTATTTTGGTAACTGTTGCTATTAAGTTTGATTTGTCTTGAGCATAGCTCCATGGAAAGGCAGCATCGCAAATTTAACACGCCATACTGTTAAGCCTTCAAGTATTTTTTTATGGTAACAATCTATGAAACTATGACCACTGCTTTAGGTATAGAATTTAAACCGGAACGTAGGTGATGATCCAGATACCTGTGTGAACACCTGGATATATTTTTGAACGGACCATGACGCTATTTCAACAGATGAAATCAAGCCAGCAAAAAAGAAAGACATAATCATGCCTGAAGAAATATTGGCCTTCAGCTGTAAATTATCTCAAGGATTTTGACAAACTGCTTGTAATTGGTGGTGGGGTTATAAAGTGAAAATTCTCAGAAGGTGTTTTATCCTCAACCCTGGGTAATAGAGGGTTAGTGCGGCAATGGATCCAAGTTATTTTATAGGACCGCTGGTATTTGGGCTGATTTATTTATGCCCATTTCTGTGTTGCTATTGTGTAGTACTCCTTGAGAAAGGATGAAATAAGCAGACTTGACCTCCCTGCTATTTGTTTTTTTTTTTTTTTCGAGAAAACGCAAAAGAGTTTGCGTTTCATTTCATTGAACAGGAAGAGAACAGCAGTACAGGTACAACCTCCCGGGAGGAGGGACACACGCACACACACCATCGTCCTCACCAGACAAGCAGGTGAGGAGGTGCTACCAACTACAGACCGCAACAACGAAAGGTCTAGCCTTGTCCAGCCTCCAACCATGAATGGCAAGGTAGCTAGACACAGAGCCTCAAGGCCGCGTCACAGCCGTTGCCAGGCGCCTCCGAAGAAGACTGCATCTCCAGGGCTGACCGGGCCAACGTACCTTCCACCCATATGTGCCTAGGAGACGGCAGGTGGATGGCAGGACCCAGCCAAAACTAGCGAAGCCATCGTCTTGGACGTGCCGGCGCCGGCGTACATTGCGCCCCGGACGCCCACGCTCCATGCTGCAGCCCTCATCACAGCATCGCATTACCAGCAAACCTCGCCGGAAAGACCGGGGAGGCCACCATCTCCAGCTGACGCATAGGGGACTCCAAGTGCGACCCAAGCAGCGCTTTCAAGAAAGGAACGGCGCTGAGACGCCGTCGCTGCCTTGTCCAGGGAACTGGACCAAGGGTTTCCCCCGGTGCCCGAGGAGAGGGTCCAGTCTGGGCCATGACAGCGCCTCCATGGAGGTAACGGCACCCTCAGGTGTCGCCGTTGTCAGCGCAGGCCATCGCCGCGCAGGGATTTCGCCCGGCCCAAGACCAGAACCCCAAAACCGCCGAAGCAGAGCAAACAGGAGATGGGGAAGCAGATCGCCAGAGAGGACCACCAGCACCGAGAGGGAAACCACGTATTGTCACTGTCGATGTAGGGAAGCACCGGCCAGCGCAGTGCAGCAGCTGCTGGATGGCTGCCAGACAAGGCCAGCCATCGCACGGGACGCGTCGAGCAGGGCTAGTGGCGCCGTCGCGGAGACCAGCCACCTGCACCTTGCCGCCGCCGACCATGGCCGCTGCCGCGCCGGCCCGCAGCCTCCGCCACCCGGATCCGCCGGGGCACAGCCAAGCAGCCGCAGCCGCGCCCCCAAAGGGTCGCGCCGCGCCGCCCGCGTGCTCGCCACGCCAGTCCAGAGGCCCGACCCTCTGGATCTGGGGCCGCCGTCGCGAAACCCTAGGTTCGGAGAAGCGCAGCTCCGTCAGCCTCGTCGAGCCCCACGCTCGAGGGGGGAGGCCGCCTGGGAGCGAAGTCCCGCCGCCGCCGGATCCACCAGGGCTTTGCCCGGCGGGGAGCACCGGCGGCGGCAGGGGGAGGGGGAGGAGGAGGGGAGGGAGCGCTTGAGGGCTGCGTCGCCTCCCGAGTCGCCCGTGGGGAGGGCGACGCGGGGGAGGGGGGGGGGGGTTGTCCAGAAGGCCCATCCTTACATCCTCCCTGCTATTTGTCAGAATTCTGATTCGGCTGATTCCTTGATTAATGCTTGTGTTTCATACATTTAAGGAGTTGCCTCTTTCTTTATAAAAGTAAGTGTACTGTCTTTTGTGTTCCACATATCACATTGGTTTGATCCATGTGGGGCAGAACAAATCTTGGCAATTTATTTTACGGGCGAATAAACGTGTGTAATTGCGTTGTCTTAATAACGTGTTGGCGGGTGCTTAGTAGTACCCTCGGTATCATTGCTTTTCTATTCACTCTGCGGATATCTATCTATCTGGAGTGATTTCATACTCATTTGGTTGATTTCTTTTGGGGTCATTTTGCAGGCAAAAACAATCGCCCAAACAAATTTTAGCATTAGCCCTCTTAATCACTGCGGCTGTCCTTTTAAGCATTGGGGAGAGTAGCAGGAAAGGTGCAAGTGGTGGTAGCTCTGATTATGTCTTACTCTATGGAATCATTCCTGTTACTGTTGCATCTGTTTTGTCTGGTTTGGCCTCTTCGTTATGTCAGTGGGCATCTCAGGTTAGACTCGTCATTTTACTTTCCAGGAAGGAGTTTATCGCCACCATTAACATTTTTTCAACAATTGCAGGTTAAAAAGCATACATCCTACATGATGACTATCGAGATGTCATTTATTGGGAGTATGTGCTTGTTAGCAAGTACCTTTCAGTCACCAGACGGAGAAGCCCTGAGAATATATGGTTTTTTCCATGAATGGACTTTATGGACAGTGGTGAGTACTCTTTGTTATTTTGTTATGCCTTGTTTCCTCTTGCTATTAGGTCAATTTGAGCAAAACAAAATCAGTACAATGCATTACAAACCCATAAGATCATAATCATAATATATTCTAGTTGCATAAAATAAACCGGCATTGAGATGGCTAAGTAAAGTGCGACAGAACCTGACAGTACACCTGAACTAGTTCCTGCCTCCCTTTTTGATGAAGGCATGAAGTTATGTCCTCCCTTTTGGATTGTATTCTGACTTTGAACACTGTGCCAGTCATGAATTATTATTTTTAAATAATCCGTTATGGGATTGGCTAAGTATCAAAAACTTCATCTGCAATCTGTTTCCACTTTGCACCCAAAGGGATTTCAGTATCTGCTACAGCCATTGTTTACGACGGTGGAAGAATATGGGTAACTACTTCAATAGAGATGGCCAGATGGCACGACATAGGGCGTTGAGGAGTAGAAAATGTGTCAGGGGGCAAAGACATAATAGATTGTTAAACTACTACTAATATTGCTTGATTCCTAATTGATACATGCGGTGCCCCTTTTGTAGTCTTTAGAAATGGGCCATTGATCTGCGAGTCATATGGCCACTGCTTCCCTTTGTGATACTACAATCTTATGCTAATCATTTGAGGTAAAAGATAAATCTTTGAACTGATTTAAAGAGCATCACTAACATATCCAATACACACACTTTCATTTCAAATGATGATTTGGGCCATTCATGATCAGGAAGGACCATTGACTTCCCTTTGTGGTACAATTTCATGCTATTTACTTGAGTTAACTATATAGGAACACTTGGAAAAATCTTCTCAATAATTTTAAAGTGCATCTGTAATATATCCAAATGTACATAGTTTCAATTCAAAAGATGATTTGTGGAAAGTATGAAAAATGCTGTATGTTACATGAATCTTTAAACCTCAATAGTAATCTTCACTCATTTCCTCAGATACCAGTGTTAATGAATGCTGTCGGTGGGATTCTTGTTGGTCTTGTCACATCTTATGCAGGAGGTATTAAAAAGGCAAGCGCTTGAACTACCACTAAATGGAATACACTTTCCTTTATTTGGACCGAAAAATTGAACTATCCTTTTTTTTCTTTTCTTATCAGGGTTTTGTGATTGTTTCGGCTCTCCTTGTAACTGCATTACTCCAGTTTCTATTTGATGGGAAGCTGCCATCACTGCATTGCCTGGTGGCACTGCCACTTGTTATGACAAGCATATTCATTTACCAGAAGTATCCGTACGTTGATAGAAAGAAGAAAGACAGATAAACATGCTCGTCAGAGGAAGGTTTTACTTAGCATCAGCTCAGCATAATATTGACTAGTATTTTATCCCACGGAAGTTGAAGGGTACTGAGAAAATGGGGCAATGTATCAACCATCTGTCGATCCCCACTGTGAATTGAATTATTACTAGCTTCACTAAACATGTAATCGATTCCAGTTAATTTCATGTTGGTTGTATTGTCTTCTACTCTTGAGCTATTGTTGTGTGGACCAAGCCTTTCCGAGTATTATATTTTGGGCTGTTGTGATTGTTTGAACTTTGATCATGAGGAGAGGAGGAAACATCATCTTCCATACTAATTGTAACAGAACACCACAATCCTTGTATTCTGGCAACTTAGAGTAATATTTCTCATTTCAATTTAGCGCCATCTTATGATGGTTCCATCATCATCAGACCAAATGAGTTGCTTGTCATTTTCTTGCTAACGTTCTCACTATGCTAGAACACAGTGGCAGATGTGCCCAATATGTTCCTGGTCCCAGCTAATGATAGGATTGTGGGCCCCTGCTCTGTCCACTTTGTTAATTTTGATTGGATTGCGTTCCCCCTGTCGCCAGTACTGTTTTGTAGCAGCTCCCAGTTACACCACCACCCATTTTGATTGTAAGAGCATCCCCAACAGGCTCCCAGGGCGACTCTTTTCCGCGCCGGTGCCGATTTTTTTTTCAGTCGTGCCCCCAGGACGCCGAAATCTGCCGGTTTGGCCTGTTTTTGGGCCCGGCGATCCCAGGACGAACCCAGCACAGTGGGGGGGAGCTCGGGGGCTCTGGCGGAAGGAGAAAACACGCCTGGGCCACACTGTCAGGCGAAAAGTCAAGGCAATCATTCAGATTCGCCCCCCACCCCCGCGCGCTTGGCCACCACCCCGCCGATCCCGGCGCCGCCCACCGCCCAGCATCGCTAGATAGGCCATTCCCCGTCGGAAAAGAGAGAAAGTCTCACTGCGGAAACCTTTCCACCACCTTCTGGGCGAGTTTTCCGGCGCTCCAGCCACGCAGGGCGGCATACCGGCGACTCTGCGCCCACCGCACCCGCCAGGTGTTCGGCGATTTGCCTGCTCGGCCGATGGACTCGGACGACGAGGAGGCGCTCGCGGCATTGCTGGAGGAGGAAGCCGATGCCGACGTCCAGGACGAGGAGCATCTCATGGTCCTCGCCGTCCTTGCCAGCCTGCTCGCGAGCAATGAAAAGCCACGGCGAGGAGGCTCGGCGCCGGGGCGGCTGAAAGCAAAGAACCGGCATCGTCTGGAAGGCTATTGCATGCTCTACTCCGGCTACTTCGCCGACGCTTCATTGCACGGCGACAAAGTATTTCGGCGTCGTTATCGGATGAGTCGAAAGCTTTTCCTCAGGATTGTGAATTCCATCCGGGAGTTCGGCAGCTACTTCAAGTGCAAGAAGGATTGCACCAGCAAACTTGAATTCACCCCAAACCAGAAGTGCACGACAGCTATGAGGATGCTTGCATACGGAGCTCCCGATGATTCCCTTGACGACTACGGGCGCATGGCCGAGTCCATAACCATTGAGTGTTTCTACAAGTTCTGCAGGGCAGTGGTGGCAGTGTTTGGACCGCAATACTTGCGATCACCCGATGTTGAAGACACTGCTCGGATCCTAGCACAGAATGCAGCAAGAGGATTTCCTGGGATGCTTGGAAGCATTGACTGCATGCATTGAAAATGGAAGAACTGTCCATTTGCTTGGCAGGGGATGTACAAAGGCGCCAAAGGCGGTTGCAGTGTGGTACTTGAGGCAGTGGCCACACAGGACCTCTGTATTTGGCACTCCTTCTTTGGTATGCCAGGAACTCACAATGACATCAACGTGCTGCAGTGCTTCCTGTCTTTACCAAGCTTGTTGAA
Organism: Triticum dicoccoides; assembly: GCF_002162155.2. NCBI lineage: Eukaryota > Viridiplantae > Streptophyta > Magnoliopsida > Poales > Poaceae > Triticum > Triticum dicoccoides. Next base: position 334,548,770 of record NC_041391.1, on the reverse strand, counting down.
GGTCATGCTCCTCCGGTAAATTTCGAGGTCAATGGTCAGCACTACAACAAGGGGTACTACCTAGTGTTGGGGAACGTAGCATGCAATTTCAAAAAAATTCATACGATCACGCAAGATCTACCTACGAGATGCATATTGTAGGATCGAAAGTATGTCTAGAGGGGGGGGGGGGTGATTAGACTACTTGACCAAATAAAAATCTAGCTTTTTCCCAATTTTAGTTCTTGCCAGATTTTAACAACTTAGCACAAGTCGAGCAATCAACCTACACATGCAATTCTAAGAGTATAGCAGCGGAATGTAAAATAATTGCATATGAGGGTAAAGGGAGGAGTTTGAGAGAGCAAACACAATGTTGACACGGAGATTTTTTATCCGTGGTCCCGATAGGTGGTGCTATCGTACATCCACGTTGATGGAGACTTCAACCCACGAAGGGTAACGGTTGCGCGAGTCCACGGAGGGCTCCACCCACGAAAGGTCCACGAAGAAGCAACCTTGTCTATCTCACCATGGCCGTCGCCCACGAAGGACTTGCCTCACTCGGGCAAATCTTCACAAAGTAGGTGATCTCCTTGCCCTTACAAACTCCTTGGTTCAACTCCACAATCTCGATGGAGGCTCCCAAGTGACACCTAGCCAATCTAGGGGACACCACTCTCCAAGACGTAACAAATGGTGTGTTGATGATGAACTCCTTGCTCTTGTGCTTCAAATGATAGTCTCCCCAACACTCAACTCTCTCTCACAGGATTTGGATTTGGTTGAAATAAGATTTGAGTGGAAAGCAACTTGGGGAAGGCTAGAGATCAAGATTTATGTGGTTGGAATGGAATATCTTGACTTCAACACAAGTGTAGGTGGTTCTTTCTCAGAAAATGTATGTTGGAAGTGTAGGCATGTTCTGATGGCTCTCTCCATGAATGAAGAGTGGGTGGAGGGGTATAAATAGCCTCCACACAAAATCTAACCGTTACACAAAATTTACCAAACTCGGTGGGACCGAATCGTGAAACTCGGTCAGACCGATTTAGTTCATAATGTGACCGTTAGGCATTTCGGTGGGACCAACATGTCAACTCGGTGGGACCGATATCGTTAGGGTTAGGGCATAACGTAATCTCGGTGAGACTGATTACACAAACTCGGTGAGAACGATTTTGGTAATAGACAAATAGAGAGTTGGTCAGGCAAACTTGGTGGGACCGATTCGCTCATGTCGGTTGGACCGAAATGTCACGAAAGGGAAACAGAGAGTTTGCATTGCAATCTCGGTGGGACCGATCGCTCATCTCGGTTTGACCGAAACTTTACGAAGGGAAACAGAGAGATTACAATCCCATCTCAGTGAGACCGAGATCCCTATCGGTGAGGCCGAAAAGACTAGGGTTTTTGGCAGTGGCTAAGTCAACAAAACTCGGTGGCGCCAGATAGAAAGTTTCGGTGGGGCCGAGTTTGACTTTTGGTTTGGGACATATGTGGATGTGAGAAAGTTGTTGAGGGTTTTTGGAGAATATCACTAAGCACTTTGAGCAAGAAACTCATTAAGCAACACCTCACCCCCTCTTGATAGTATTGGCTTTTCCTATGGACTCAATGTGATCTTGGATCACTAAAATGAAAAATGTAGAGTCTTGTGCTTTGAGCTTGAGCCAATCCTTTTGTCCTTAGCATTTTGAGGGGTCCATGTTTCTCATCCATGCCATGCCAAACATTGAGCTTTCTTGAAATATTTATCTTGAAATAGCATTAGCTCAATGAGCTACATGTTGTTAGGAATTACCAAAACCACCCAGGGATAGTTGCACTTTCAGTTACCGTGTTGGGCCGATACCAATTACGCCCCTTTACGGCCCATGTAGACCCATTTATCCGATGGCCCGAGGCCCACCGATTCTACAGCCCTGTTGGAGGCCCATTTATCGACGGCCCATAGGAGACCCATGGATCCTATGGCCCGTAGCAGGGTCAAGGTTACAACGATCCGTATATGGCCCATGGTTGTTGCGGCCACTAGCAAACCAGGGAAAAAGAAGACTAGGAAATAAATAAGGCCGAAACTAACGCTAGGCTATTAAGGCGATTGCATAGATTACATCCACTCGGCATCAAAGATCGCCACCAGTGCAAATATAGGGAACACCCTACACTATACAAAAATGGCTTGTTGTTTTCTTCAGCTAGTGGCTACATGTTAAGAACAAATTTTGTATCGCACCAAAACAAATTACAACTATAAAACAAAAGGAAGGTTGGCATAAAAGTTAACAATCTAGCAGATACATGCACCACCAGAAGTTTAGAAGCTCAGTTCATTTGACCTGACTGTTATGTTTTCATGATGTATTGTCCGATGAAGCACCATAACCTTCGCCTTCATTTCTCCTAGGCTCCTAAACAACATAGAAAATGTCGAATAGTTTGGTTTCAAAACCATGCATATCTTGATGACATCAAACAATGTCTCTCCTTGTTTCACAAAGTGTCTCTGTTAGGGAATGGACTTGTGTCTGGAGCGCAGATACAACATTGTTTTGAGCTTGCATATCTTGATCATGAGGCAGTTTGGATGAGATTGCCTTAACAACCAACCCAGTATTATGCAGGAACGTGCTTTTGGCACTGTTGGTGGACAGGTACTGACCCACTGCAGCAAGAGCTGACATTCCGGTTATAGTTGCCTCGCCACCTTCAGAAGGTGGCGGTTCCACCATTTTTTTCATAGCTTGCTAAAAAGTTGAGTTTTTACATTAGTAGTACTAGAACAGAAGATATTAAGGAGGCAGAAACCAAACAAAATAGCGTTGGTCTATATACAGAACTTATTCTGGTGAACACATGTAAAATATTAGTTGTATTTTATTGGTGGGACCGATCGCTCATCTCGATTTGAATGAAATGTTACGAAAAGGAAACAGAGAGATTGCAATCCCATCTCGGTGAGACCAAGATCCCTATCGGTGAGACCAAAAAGACTAGGGTTTGTGGCTGTGGCTGTGACATCTGAACTCGGTGGCGCCGGATAGATAGTTTCGGTGGGGCTGAGTTTGACTTTTGTTTTCGGTCAGATGTGGATGTGAGAAAGTAGTTGAGGGCTTTGGAGCATATCACTAAGCATTTTGAGCTAGAGACTCATTAAGCAACACCTCATCCCTCCTTGATAGTATTGACTTTTCCTATAGACTCAATGTGATCTTGGATCACTAAAATAGAAAATGTAGAGTCTTGTGCTTTGAGCTTGAGCCAATCCTTTTGTCCTTAGCATTTTGAGGGATCCACTTTTCTCATCCATGCCATGCCAATCATTGAGCTTTCCTGAAATATTTATCTTGAAATAGCATTAGCTCAATGAGCTATATGTTGTTAGGAATTACCAAAACCACCCAGGGATAGTTGCACTTTCAATCTCCCCCTTTTTGGTAATTGATGACAACATATAGATCAAAGCTTCGACAAGTGATAATAAGATTAAAAAAACATCGTCGCTTTGAGAAGTATGTGATAAGTAAGAGCTCCCCCTAAATTTGTGCACTATTTGAAAATTTGCTTTGGACTGCAAATGCACAATGAGTTAGGATCATGGGTCACTCTTCCATGTCACATACATCTTGGTGGAGCGCTCAAAATGATAATAGTTAAACACATGCACTCATCACCAAGCAAAGAGAATGATCATATAAGGATATGAAAGATAATGTCATCCAACAAGCATTAAGGTAGCATATGATCAAACACATGATCATCCAAGTATCTCACAAAAGGCATAATGTATCAAGCAAAGCACACACACAAAAAAAGGTTCAACCACCAAAAGCAAGAGAGATAAAAAGCAACACTCTCTCTCGAAGCCTATGATCTATACATTTTTCTCCCCCTTTGACAACAATTTACCAAAAAGTTCAAAAATGCATAGTACTAATCGACTCTCAAGCTTGGTATTCATGTGGTGGTGTAGAGATGACTCCAACGACAAAAGCATCAGTTGATGTAGCTGGAGCTGGTCGAGTAGGAGCTGGAGCTGGGGGCATTGAGGCTGTAGCAACTGGTGCAGATGATGTAGCTCTGGTGTCTGGAACAGGCACTGCTGCAGACCTCTGACCTCTGGGCACTCTGGCAAATGCATCTGTGGTAGACTTGCCCTTCTTCTCCTCCACTTCCTCCTGAAGTTGCTCAACTGCAGTTTGTATTTCTGTGACCTCCACATCAAGTGCATAAAACTTCTGCTCTATGATTCTCTCCAAGCTCTCCTGGTTTTGAGTCAGGGTGGCCAAGCCCTTCTCAATCCTCAAGGTGGAGGCAATCAAGTAGCCAAGTTGGTCTTGCTTGCTCTTCAAAAACACTTGAGATGCCTCTTCTGCAGTTGGCATCTTAGCAGCTTTCTCTGCCCTTGCTTTCTCTCTCTTTTCATGTGCTTGCACAGATGATGGTTCTTCCTCATTCATCTCAACAGTGTTGTCTTCAAATTCAGGATATAGGGGTAGATGCTCCTTGTCCAAAAGATATGTGCCTGTGCCCATCTTTGAGTTGATGAGCTCCTGAATGTGTGGAGCATACCCAAAACTCCTCTTCCGATCAGCTGCAGTCCTCTTGATTGTTTCCACAATCAGGCTCATGACTTTGAATTTCTGAGGTATGTCAAACAAGTGTAACAAGTTGATAGCATGACCTCTGATCATCCTGTGATCTCCTGACTTGGGAAGCAATGTATGCCTGAGTATCCAATTGATAGTAGGCAGACCTGACAAGAAGTAGTGCACAGATCCAAGCTTGTGAGTTTCCAAAGCTTTGTTTGGGATCTCTCTGTACATATGAGCCATAGAGTTGTGGTTTTTCTTCTTCTCTGCATATACATCCAAGTCATCTTCAGATTCCTTAGGGGCATTGATCAGCTCAGCCCATTCCTCAACTGTGGATTGGTACCTAGTACCCTTAGACATCCAGACAATCCTCCCATCTGGGTAGAAGTGAGCTGTGGAGTAAAACTGCATGATGAGCTCATCATTCCACTTGGTAAGCTTCTGGGCAACAAAGTCATCTACTCCACAAGACTTGAAGCTGTCATACACTCCTGGATAGTGAGCTTCATTCTTCTTGATGTATTCCCAGTTGGTCCATCTCATGTCACACACAATGGGCTTCTTGTCAAGCAAAATGGTTTCATAGAAATCCTGTTGCTCCTTGGTGTGGAATCTGTAGTCAACTGTTGTCCTTCTCCTCACATCATAAGGATCTAACTGTCTCCACAATCTCAGTCCAGCATCCTTTCTGATATGGATGTCCTCAGCAACTGGATGAGCATCATTGTGATCAGGAATCTTGGGCTTCAACTTTCTTAACACAAGAGAATCTTCTTCTTCTTCAGCAGCTTCAGGCACTGGGGCCTTGTTCTTCTCAGATGCAGGAATATTTCTGGTGTTCCTCTTGGGTTTAGGCTTGGGTGCAGGTGCAGCAGCCTTGGGAGCAGCTTTGGGCTTAGATGGAGCAGCCCCTGACTTGATTGCATCTCCCATTAGCTTCTGAGCTTTATGAGCTGGTGCAGCATCCTCTTCCTCTTCTTCTTCCTCATCAGAAGATCTCCTCATAGAGGGCTTGCCAAGTACTTTGGCAGTGGTAGTTCTGACTCTCTTCTTCTTCTTATCCTGGCCAGCAGCTTCTTCATCAGACTCAATGGTGAACTTCATGGTTTCACCAGTGGCAATCTTCCTAGGTTTGGAACTGGGAATTCTCCTGGCAGGTGCCTTCTTTTGCATCCCTGGCTTGGTGGTAGCAGCTATGCCATACTCCTTTTTTAGTACCTTCTTCTTAGAAGTGGCCTCATCTTCAACAACCACATAGTCCTCATCTTCAGAATCTGAGGTTTTCTTCTTCCTTGCCCTGGTGGCAGCTTTTGGCAAATTGCTGGGTGTGCTCCTGCTGCCATCATCATAACTGCTAGAGGGACTAGTGCCCTCACTCATCTGAACTTGCTACTCAGACTTGTTCTGACTGTCACTCTGATCTGACATGATGCAAACTCTGACAGCAGACCCTGTGAATAGATGTAGATGAGGTAGAGTAGATGAGCATCACAAAGCACAGAGGTTTTTGCAAAAAATTGAATCAAAAACTTAGTTTTAGTTTTCCACAGAAAGCATTTCGGAGCTACTGATTTGTAAACTCGGTGATACCGAAGCAGCTTTTGGAACCTAAACTAGTGAACTCGGTCAGACCGAGTCACAGTTCAGTGGCACCGAGACTGCTAGGGTTTCACAAAGAATCAATCTCGGTCGCACCGATTTGCAATTCTCGGTCGAACCGAGAATCACATGTGCAATGGCCTAAGCCAAATCGATGAGACCGATTTCTACAACTCGGTCGGTCCGAGATGAATTCGGAGGAAACCTAACCCTAAATTTTCAATCCAAAACTAATATACGGAGTAGATTCGCTGGATAGGAAGATTTCAAACGTGGCAAGATTCATGGCAATGCAATGTGCTAGGGATCGGAGTGAGGATAGCACAAAGTTTCAAATCCATACCCTAGTTCGGTGATGGACTTGCTACGGCGGCAACGGCGGAGCAGAATCCCGTTGACGGCGGCGGAGACCAGCGGCGGGAGGTCGCTGGCGACAAGGAGGACGATCCAGAGACCCGAGGAGGCATAGCAGGCTGTGCGCGGGCGAAGGGGTTTCGGAAAAATTTGCAAATTTTGCCCGGGGGTATAAATAGCCTGACCCCGTCGGTGTGACTGAGTGGAACAACTCTGTGGCACCGAGATGCAAAATTGCAAGCAGTTACTGCAACTCGGTGTGACCGAAAAGTTCTAATCGGTTGCACCGAGGTTGAAAACCTAGATCAATTTAGTGATCTCGGTGTGGTGAATTGGTCAGACCGAAATGCACAAAGAGGTTTTGGAAGTTTAAGTCTATGATGAATCGGGGACTCCGAGTGCTCCTCACACAGAGTGGTTCGAATCTGACTTGATCAAACTTTGTGATGTAGCATGAATAGAGTTTGAGACAAGAAAAGCATAGATAGCTAGAGAAGGTTCTTAGGCATTCTTGTCCATCCACTTGGCAAAAGAAAAGAAACCAAACAACCAAAAAAACAAGTGGATGTCCTCGAATGAGAAAAATATGCAACCAACATGCTCACACAATAAAATGGCAAATGAAATATGTGGGAAAGCATGCACAACCAATTCTAGCATCTATCAAGCAATTGGCGATTACTAGGTCATCTATGTATGAGTATATTGACTTAGGAGTCAAATGAGAGCATTTGATCATAGGTCATACTCATCGTTTAAGCACAAGTGGGGTTACCACTTTTACATAAAGCATTGTTGTGTTCACAGCATTAGAGTTGCTTTAGCTCAATTCTTGGAGTAAATCTCCCCCTAGATGTGAGATCCCCCCTAAGAGGGATGAACTAACCTTGGGTTTTGTCGATGATGACTTCATGTAGGTGTTGAAGATGTGGATGCTCAATGTTGATGTAGATCATTTGGAGCAATCCATTGGAGTGAGTTGCACTTTCAATACCTACATGGGTTAGTCCCACAAGGAACAAACAAGGATATCCATAGACATAGAGTGATGCATACACAAGATGATGTCCATGAAAGCATTAGGTTACCTTGTCCCTTGTCTTACCAACAAGAGGGTTTGTGACTCCTTGAACTAGTGCAAGATATGGAAGTTGATTGCACTTGCCCTTGCCAAAATGATATGAGTGAAGTATGCTGGCGGAGTCACCCTCAAGAACTCTCTAGTTCTTCTTCTTTGGGATCCACATAATTTGATGGGAATCCTTGGAGTTGTAGTTGTACTTGTTGAAGTAGAGATTGATGTAGTCTTGGGAACCCACTTAACCATGGCCTTAGGAGCTTCTTCAAATGCAACAATCTCCTCTTAAAGCTTGTCTTTGCCTTTTTGCTTGTGGTCTTGTGGTGGAAGATCATCTTGAGATTGTGTCCCTTTGAAAGAAGTAGGATCATACTTCTCTTGTTGAGGAACAAACTTCATCTTGGGGTATTGATCTTCTTCCCACTCAACTCCATTGGCATTGAATTTTTGTTCAAAACCAACACCTTGATTCTTCCGGTGCCTTCCTTGCTTGCGTACAATTTCCTCGAATTGCTTACTTCCGCCAAGGCCCTTGTAAACACCTTTCTCTATAATTCACTTCAATAAGCTATTTTCTTGCTCAAGTGTAACTTGGCTAAGAGAATCATTAGTGGAATCAAGAGAACTACTAGAAGCAACAATATTGTATTTAACATGATTATTGTTACTACTAGAAGAAGAATCTTTCTTGTTCTTGTTACTAGACTTGACTTGAGGCATGTAAGTAGATAAGAGTAAATGCTTGGCAATGTAAGAAGAACTTTTCTTGGATCATCATTGATTGCCTTTAAAAACTCATGCTCTTGCTCAAGTTTGAGCTTTTCAAAGCGTAACTTCTCATGAATCTTTAAAAGTTCTCAATGATCTCCTAAGATAGTTTCATGAGCTAACTTAAGAGTGTTTAGTTCTTTAGTTAGGTGCTCAATCTTCTCCTTATCATTGTCATTCATTTTATCTTGATTAGCATGATTATTTGACATTTCATCATAGTATTCATCACTAGATTTGTCAACAAGTAAATCATCATCACCTAACAAGTCATCTTCATCACTATTGAAATCAACATACTCGGGGTGTGTTACCTTTGGGCCTTTAGCCATGAAGCATCTTCCAAGTCCTTCATTTGGTGAATCAAATATGTCGTAGGAGTTGGTTGACACAAGTGCTAGACCAGCAACACCTTCATCTTGAGTATATTCGGAGTCGGAGTGATAGCTTCTCTCGAAGTGATTGTCGGAGTCGGAGCTGGATACCCATTCACCAACATGAGCTTGATGTCTTCGTTTTGTGTAGCTCCTTGATGACTTGTCCTTCCTTTTCGAATCCTTGCTTCTCTGGGATGTTCTTCGTTCATAACGATCATCTCTACTCCTCCTTTCTCTTGATGGTGACTCTTCTCTTCTACTTCTTCTTTTTGGAGAGTCTTCTCTTCTTTTGTAGGGAGTCGTACACTCATTGGAATAGTGTCTGGGTTCCACAATTGTAGCAATTTCGCTCACGACTAGAAGATCTTTTGTCATTGTAGGACCTTGACTTGGAGCTTCTTTCCTTGCTTCTATTCTTGTAGAACTTGTTGAAGTTCTTCACCATTAGGCTCAATTCTTCATTGAAGGTTTGTTTCTCACTTGTTGATGTGGGAGCTTCACATGAGGCTTTGTAAGCACCACTTGACTTGTTGTGGAGCTCCTCCTTATCCTTGAGTGACATCTCATGAGCAACAAATCTTCTAATGACTTCCATTGGCTTGAGATCTTTGTAATTGGGCATCATTTGGACCAGTGTGCACACGGTATCATATTTTCCATCCAAAGCACTTAGGATCTTCTTGATGATGAATTTGTCGGTCATCTCTTCACTTCCTAAGCCGGCAATCTCATTTGTGATGAGAGCAAGCCTAGAGTACATCTCGGCGACGCCTTCACCATCCTCCCCTAGTCCAATTTGGTTTGGCTAGGGGGGGGGGGTGCACCACCTCTTGGGTGTCGATCTCCTCTTTTCACTAAGGCCCATGAAGGCCCAATACTCTCCCGGGGGGTTCCGGTAACCTCCCTGTACTCCGGAAAATGTTTGAACCTTTCCGAAACCTTTCTGGTGTCCGAACATAACCTTCCAGTATATCAATCTTTATGTCTCGACCATTTCGAGACTCCTCATCATGTCTGTGATCTCATCCGGGACTCCGAACAAACTTCGGTCATCAAAAACACATAACTCTTAATACAAATCATCATCGAACGTTAAGTGTGCGGACCCTACGGCTTCGAGAACTATGTAGACGTGATCGAGACACATCTCTGATCAATAACCAATAGCGTAACCTAGATGCTCATATTGGCTCCTACATATTCTATGAAGATCTTTATCGGTTCAAACTACACAACAACATACGTGGTTCCCTTTGTCATCAGTATATTACTTGCCCAAGATTCAATCGTCGGTATCATCATACCTAGTTCAATCTCATTACCGGCAAGTCTTTTTACTCGTTCCGTAATGCTTCATCCCGTAACTAACTCATTAGTCACATTGCTTGCAAGGCTTATAGTGATGAACATTACCGAGAGGGCCGAAGATACCTCTAAGATACACGGAGTGACAAATCCTAATCTTGATCTATGCCAACCCAAAAAACACATTCGGAGACACCTGTAGAGCATCTTTGTAATCACCCAGTTACATTGTGACATTTGATAGCACACAAGGTGTTCCTCCGGTATTCGGGAGTTGCATAATCTCATAGTCAGAGGAACATGTATAAGTCATGAAGAAAGCAGTAGCAATAAAACTGTAATGATCATAATGCTAAGCTAACGTATGCGTCTCTAATGATGTGATCCCGTTCATAAAATGGCGACACATGTCTATGGCTAGGAAACATAACCATCTTTGATTAACGAGCTAGTCAAGTAGAGGCATACTAGGGACACTATTTTTTGTCTATGTATTTACACATGTACTAAAGTTTCCGGTTAGTACAATTCTAGCATGAATAATAAACATTTATCATGATATAAGGAAATATAAATAACAACTTTATTATTGCCTCTAGGGCATATTTCCTTCAGTCTCCCACTTGCACTAGAGTCAATAATCTAGATTACAAAGTAATGATTCTAACACCCATGGAGTCTTGGTGCTGATCATGTTTTGTTCGAGGAAGAGGCTTAGTCAACGGGTCTGCAACATTCAGATCCATATGTATTTTGCAAATCTCTATGTCTCCCTCCGCGACTTGATGACGGATGGAATTGAAGCGTCTCTTGATGTGTTTGGTTCTCTTGTGAAATTTGGATTCCTTTGCCAAGGAAATTGCTCCAGTATTGTCACAAAAGATTTTCATTGGACCCGATGCACTAGGTATTACACCTAGATTGGATATGAACACCTTCATCCAGACTCCTTCATTTGCTGCTTCCGAAGCAGCTATGTACTCCGCTTCACACGCAGATCCCGCCATGACACTCTGCTTGGAACTGCAGCAACCGACAGCTCCACCATTCAATATAAGTACGTATCCGGATTGTGACTTAGAGTCACCCGGATCAGTGTCAAATCTTGCATCGACGTAACCATTTACGACAAGCGCTTTGTCACCTCCATAAACGAGAAACATATCCTTAGTCCTTTTCAGGTATTTCAGGATGTTCTTGACCGTTGTCCAGTGCTCCACTCCTGGATTACTTTGGTACCTCCCTGCTATACTTATAGCAAGGCACACATCAGTTCTGGTACACAACATTGCATACATGATAGAACATATGGCTGAGGCATAGGCAATGAGTTTCATTTTCTCTCTATGGATGAACCTATGGCTGAACCTATGGCTGTAGTGGTCGGGCATTGAGTCTGACTCAACTTCACACCTTGTAACACAGGCAAGAACCCTTTCTTTGACTGATCCATTTTGAACTTCTTCAAAACTTTATCAAGGTATGTGCTTTGTGAAAGTCCAATTAAGCATCTTGATCGATCTCTATAGATCTTGATGCCCAATATGTAAGCAGCTTCACCGAGGTCTTTCATTGAAAAATTCTTATTCAAGTATCCTTTTATGCTATCCAGAAATTCTGTACTATTTCCAATCAACAATATGTCATCCACATATAATATTAGAAATGCTACAGAGCTCCCACCCACTTTCTTGTAAATACGGACTTCTCCAAAAGTCTGTATAAAACCATATGCTTTGATCACACCATCAAAACGTATATTCCAACTCAGAGAGGCTTGCACCAGTCCATAAATGGATCGCTGGAGCTTGCACAATTTGTTAGCACATTTTGGATCGACAAAACCTTCTGGTTGCATCATATACAACTCTTCTTTAAGAAATCCATTAAGGAATGCAGTTTTGACATTCATTTGCCGAATTTCGTAATCATAAAATGCAGCAATTGCTCTCATGATTCAAACAGACGTAAGCATCGATATGGGTGAGAAGGTCTCATCGTAGTCAACTCCTTGAACTTGTCAAAAACCTTTTGCAACAAGTCAAGCTTTGTAGACAGTAACATTACCGTCAGCTTCAGTCTTCTTCTTGAAGATCCATTTATTTTTTGTGGCTTGCCGATCATCGGGCAAGTCCACCAAAGTCCACACTTTGTTCTCATACATGGATCCCATCTCAAATTTCATGGCCTCAAGCCATTTTCACGGAATCTAGGCTCATCGTCGCTTCCTCATAGTTCGTAGGTTCATCATGGTCTAGTAACATGACTTCAAGAACAGGATTACCGTACCACTATGGTGCGGACCGTACTCTGAATGACCTACGAGGTTCGGTAGTAACTTTATCTGAAGTTTCATGATCATCATCATTAGCTTCCTCACTAATTGGTGTAGGAATCACTGGAACTGATTTCTGTGATGAACTACTTACCAATTCGGGAGAAGGTAAATTACCTCATCAAGTTCTACTTTCCTCCCACTCACTTCTTTCGAGAGAAACTCCTTATCTAGAAAGGATCCATGCTTAGCAACGAATATCTTGCCTTCGGATCTGTGATAGAAGGTGTACCCAACAGTTTCCTTTGGGTATCCTATGAAGACGCACTTCTCTGATTTGTGTTCGAGCTTATCAGGTTGAAGCTTTTTCACATAAGCATCGCAGCGCCAAACTTTAAGAAACGACAACTTGGGTTTCTTGCCAAACCACAGTTCATATGGTGTCGTCTCAACGGATTTAGATGGTTCCCTATTTAACGTGAATGCAGCCGTCTCTAAAGCATAACCCCAAAATGATAGCGGTAAATCAGTAAGAGACATCATAGATCGCACCATATCCAATAAAGTACGGTTACGATGTTCGAACACACCATTACGCTGTGGCGTTCCAGGTGGCGTGAGTTGAAAAACTATTCCACATTGTTTCAAATGAAGACCAAACTCGTAGCTCAAATATTTGCCTCCACGATCAGATTGTAGAAACTTTATTTTCTTGTTATGATGATTTTCCACTTCACTCTAAAATTCTTTGAACTTTTCAAACGTTTCAGACTTATGTTTCATTAAGTAGATATACCCATACCTGCTCAAAGCATTTGTGAAGGTCAGAAAATAACGATACCCGCCACGAGCCTCAACACTCATTGGACCGCATACATCGGTATGTATTATTTCCAATAAGTCAGTAGCTCGTTCCATTGTTCCGGTGAACAGAGTTTTAGTCATCTTGCCCATGAGGCATGGTTCACAAGCACCAAGTGACTCACAATCAAGTGATTCCAAAAGCCCATTAGCATGGAGTTTCTTCATGCGCTTTACACCAATATGACCTAAATGGCAGTGCCACAAATAAGTTGCACTATCATTAACAACTTTGCATCTTTTGGCTTTAATATTATGAACATGTGTATCACCATGATCGAGATTCAACAAAAATAGTCAACTCAACAAGGGTGCGTGACCATAAAAGGTATTACTCATATAAATAGAACAATCATTATTCTCTGATTTAAATGAATAACTGTCCCGCATCAAACAAGATCCAGATATAATGCTCATGCTCAACGCTGGCACCAAATAACAATTATTCAAGTCTAAAACTAATCCCGAAGGTAGATGTAGAGGTAGCGTGCCGACGGCGATCACATCGACCTTGGAACCATTTCCGACGCGCATTGTCACCTCGTCCTTAGTCAATCTTCGTTTAATCCGTAGCCCCTGTTTCGAGTTGCAAATATGAGCAACATAACCAGTATGAAATACCCAGGTGCTACTACGAGCATTAGTAAGGTACACATCAATAACATGTATATCAAATATACCTTTCACTTTGCCATCCTTCTTATCCGCTAAATACTTGGGGAAGTTCCGCTTCCAGTGACCAACCCCTTTGCAGTAGAAGCACTCAGTTTCTGGCTTAGGTCCAGACTTGGGATTCTTCCCGGGAGTAGCAACTTGCTTGATATTCTTCTTGAAGTTCCCCATCTTCCCTTTGCCCTTTTTCTTGAAACTACTGGTTTTGTTAACCATCAACACTTGATGCTGCTTCTTGATTTGTACCTCCGCAGCCTTCAGCATTGCGAAGAGCTCGGGAATCGTTTTCGTCATCCCTTGCATATTATAGTTCATCACAAAGCCATTATAGCTTGGTGGCAGTGAATGAAGAACTCTGTCAATGACACTATCATCAGGAAGATTAACTCCCAGTTGAGTTAAAGTGGTTATGGTACCTGTCGGTGTCAAAACCAGCGGATCTCGGGTAGGGGGTCCCAATCTGTGCGTCTTAGGCTGATGGTAACAGGAGGCAAGGGACATGATGTTTACCCAGGTTCGGGCCCTCTCGATGGAGGTAAAACCCTACTTCCTGCTTGATTGATATTGATGATATGAGTAGTACAAGAGTAGATCTACCACGAGATCGTAGAGGCTAAACCCTAGAACCTAGCCTATGATGATTATGATTGTGATCGTCCTTCTAAGGACCAACCTCTCCGGTTTATATAGACACTGGAGAGGGCTAGGGTTTACACAGAGTCGGTTACAACGAAGGAAATATAATATCCGGATCGCCAAGCTTGTCTTCCACGCAAAGGAGAGTCCCATCCGGACACGGGACGGAGTCTTGAGTCTTGTATCTTCACGTTCCAACAGTCTGGACAAAGCATATAGTCCGGCTGTCTGGATACCCCCTAATCCAGGAATCCCTCAGTAGCCCCTGAACCAGGCTTCAATGACGATGAGTCCGGCGCACAGTCTTGTCTTCGACATTGCAAGGCGGGTTCCATCTCCGAATACTCCAAAGTAATTATCGAACACTTAGACCGTGTCCGGATCTGCAAGATGATCTTCACATACCACCGTAGAGAGAATGATATTTCACAAACGTAATATGCTGACAACTTTTTTAGATAGCATGACATGTCATTATGGTCAGGTCATTATTCGAACCGTTTTCCCACAACCAGCCACAACGCATATTGCGAGGCAGTTTCCTTGACACGTCTTGTCAAAGCAGAGATCGTGTCCCCTTATCACGGGATTCTCATCAATACGGGTATGGGTAACCCAACCGCACCATCAATCTTGGTGCTTGGGAAGTAAGCGATTCTCAACGGGCAAGTGCGGAGGTGCACCGCTTTCGTCGCCTCTATAAAGGGATAAGGGTTCCCCATTTTTACCCACGCCTTCTTCCTCCTTTGCTCACCCTTGCCTCCTCGAGCTCCAGCGCCCTAGCCCAAGTCTTCTCTGCACAACTAAACATGTTCGAAGCAGGAGGCGAGTGGGTGGCCTCCATCGTGAAGGAGAAGCATATCGCGAATCTTCGGGCGGCCGGATACTTGGCCGCAGACATCACGCACCGGCTACCGGACGCCGGGCAGATCATTCCAACTCCGGAACCTCACGAGAGGGTCGTGTTTGTCGCCCACTTCGTCCGTGGACTGGGATTTCCACTTCATCCCTTCGTACGCGGGCTCATGTTCTACTACGGGCTAGATTTCTATGATCTAGCCCCAAATTTCGTCCTCAACATCTCGGCGTTTATCGTCGTGTGCGAGGCCTTCCTCCGCATCAAGCCTCACTTTGGCTTGTGGCTACAAATCTTCTGCATGAAGCCGAAGATCGTGAGCGGCCAACAAGCAGAGTGCGGAGGGGCCATGGTGGGCAAGATGCCTAACGTCACCTGGCTTAGCGGCTCCTTCACGGAGACCGTGAAAGGGTGGCAATCGGGGTGGTTCTACATCACCGAGCCAGGTGACGCCAACTGGGCGACGGCCCCCGAATTCTGATCCGGAACCCCCATGCGGCTCACCTCCTGGGAAAGGAAGGGCCTGGCCTGGGGCGAACCTGCAAAGCTGACCGGACTCCAGAACTGCATCAAAAATATGAAGGGCAAGAACATCAAGCTTGTCAACGTGGTCCAGGTCATGCTTGTCCGCCGGATTCTTCCGTGCCAAAGACGGGCATTCAATCTGTGGGAGTTCATCCCGGCCGAACACCAGATGCTTCAAAAGCTCTACGGCATGACGCACAAAGACGCATGGAAGGCGCTGTTCAAGGCCTCCGAAGTACCTACTCCCACATCCGAGGACCGCGGACTTCATGCCGCGCGCCCCCCCCCCGTCCGGTAAGTTTTCTGACTACCATCGGATTCAGTTCTTCCCAATATATTCATGGGGGAGTCTTAAGTCATTGTGTGTATCTGATCAAGATTATGTGGAGACAGCGGAGCGGATTGACTGTCCGGCTCCGCTGCCAGAAGGTCCAGCCGATGCTCTCCTGACGGAGATGCTAGTCCCCGCGCCCTACAAGGCACCGGAAAAGAAGGTCCCGGGGACCAGGAAGGGTCTCCGGCGTAAGGTCGTACTGGACGCCTCGTCCGAAGACGACGAGGCACACTCCTCCCCTGAAGGGGAGGAAGAAGAGGAAGGGGCCGCCCCATTCGGAGAGGATGGGGGGCCTGAGAAGGCGGACCAGGGGGCCGGGAAAGGCCCCCGGCGCAAGGCCGTCATACCTCGTCGTCCGACGATGACGAGGCAGATTCCTCCCGTGGAGGCAGGGGGAAACAAGAAGAAACTCTGCCTCCCCGCACTGGGGAGGAGAAAAAGAGGAAAGCCGCCCCAGAGGGGGAGGCTGGGACGTCCAAGAAGGGAAAGGCGTCCCTTCCGGACTACTCCACCACGGCCGCTCACAGCGAGGAAGAGTGGCTGCCCAGGGGGAAGCCCCTGGCGAGATCGTAAATCTCCGCACTCTATTGTACTTTAGTGCGACTTTGCTTCATAGTCTTGTCATAACACCGAACATATATGCAGTCCGGCCCGTGTCCATCCGGAGGTATCGTCTTCGGATGGGTCCTTGAGCGATTCAGCGATGGACTCGCTCCCGACGGCCACTACTCCTTGACGTGCGGATGACACAGAGGTGTTGTCCCAAAGGCTCCCAGAGCGGGGGGAGGTGACTCTGGAGACGCCCCAAGGCGGAATTCCAGATGTCGAACACGCGGGGTTCAAGATCCCCGCGAATCGTGCCGATGAGAGCCGCAGCAGGCCGGGCTCTCAGCCGGATACTGTGCCGGAACCTTCGATGATTCCGGATGCGGGTAGGCGTCCCCTCGCTAGGGAGGGCGAGCCATCCGTGCCGATGACTTCCGTTATGCCAGAGGCGTTGGATAGTCTGCTGGAAGCGCTTCGCGGCGCTTCCATGGATGAAGAGCACCGTACTCTTATGAGTGTGGTAATTCAGAAGGTTCCGTCTGCCAAGAGCGGACTAACCGAAGCCTGCACCAGCCTCCTAACAGGCTTTGAGGTAAGTAATAAAAATGTATGAAATTACCACCCGATAGGTAGTAGCCCCTGATACTCTGTTCGGTATCCGGAAAGAAAAGCCAAACAGAGGGTCAATTGTAATCCGCAGGAGTCTAATAGTAAGTGTGCATGTGAATAAGCAGGCTGTGCTGCTTGCCGCTGCTGTCCGCACAGCCGAGGTCGCTGGATTAAAACGGGACCTGGAGCAGGCGCAGGGAGAGCTCGGCCTCACGAAGAGGCAGCTCGAAGAGAACAAAGGTGAGTGATACCCCGTTCGCATATAATGAAGAATAGACAAAATTGGTTATTCTAACGACAAAGCATCGTGACTTTGTAACAGGGGCCACCACCGAAGTGGCGTCTCTGAAGAAAGCGCTGTCCGAGGCCGAGGACAAGGCGGCTCTAGAGCACAAGGAGCGCGAGAAGCAAGATGCTAGAGTGGGCGAGGTACATCAAGAGCTCCAGGCGCTCGGCAAAAAGTTCGAGTCCTTGGAGCATGATCTTAAGATGAAAGAGACTGATCTTGCGAAGGCCCTTGCGAGTGTGAAAGATGCCAAGGCGGTAGCCGAAAAGGCACAGAAGGAAATCCAGGCGGCCAAGAAGATAGCGGTGGGTAAGACATTCTTTATGCAAAGCAAGCATGTGGACGAGGCGTTTCTTTTACTTACCCGAATTCAGAGCTCTCCAAGGGCATTCGCAGATCTGCCACGCTGCATATCAGATGCCACAGAGTTCTACCGTGCCGACGAGGGGAGCGCAATGGAGAAGCTGTTCTGGTCCTAGTATATTGGGGCCGAACACCCAACGCCTCTGAGTGACCAACTAAATCAGTTGGTTGAACTCCACAGGGCGGGCGAAGTGGCTATGAAAGATTTCATAGTCTGGATGTGGCCTGGTGAGCCCCTGCCCACTAGCTACTTCTGCCTGATCAAGCGGATGGTAAATGCCTGTCCGCGGCTTGAGGTGATCAAGCGATCCGTTTGCATTGAGGGTGCCCGTCGGGCCTTTGCCCATGCGAAGGTGCATTGGGGCAAGCTGGATGCGGAGAAGCTGGTGAAGGACGGGCCACCGGAAGGCAAGGCGCTCGCTGTCCCGAGAAATATTATGATGGCGTTATGAAGGGCACTCGTCTCGTGGCCGATGAATGTACCAAAGACATGATCCTTGAGTAAATGTACTTCTATCGTTTTTGTAATATAAAGACGAAGTTACTTGCGCTATGTAGTGCTTTTGATTTAAAATATTACCTTCTGTGCGGCTGTTTATAGAATTCTGAAAGTAGGCCAGTCGTCGGCTTCCGCCCCCACGCAACTAGTACCGGTGTGTTCCTGGAAAAACCCGGACACTCTTTATCCAAATTTTTGGTCCCTTAAGGAGGTATCCGGCGCAGAGAACAAGGCAATCGGACTATGCGGCTTTATAACTTTCACTTAGCCATAGAAGTCTACAATTTTAAATTTCGGCGAAGCCCCTAGAATTCGGAAGGCCGAATTGGGGCGTTATATACGCCTAAATCGGACGAGGCCGATTCCTCTCCTAAAGCGGAATTTTTTTAAGGATTTTAAGACCTCTCGAACAGTGACCAGCTCTCGCCGCATCATGCCGGTCAATTTTCGGCTTTCTCTACTGAGGTGCTCATCCGGAAGAACCGGGACACAATCGCAGTAGTTCTTCCTGCGCTACCTTAGCCGATATAACGGAACGTAAGGTACCAAAACAAGGGAGCCGGGCAAACCCAACTATAAGACGTGATTCGGAGATGATGCATATAGTGCTATAAGTTCGAGGTGCCGCACTGTTGAAAGTGTTCGGACTTGTTTTGCCATTTTATGAGGCGCCATAAGAAGCCGCTGGCAAACTGATCGTACCAAGGTGTATGGATGCAATATTAAATAAACATTTGCAAGAAAAATGCGCAAATAGGAATAATAAGCTGACGCTATATATTATCTCCCATTGATGAATAATACATTTAAGTGTATGTTTACGATGGGTGTGTTTAAGCAGAAGTAAATAGGACTATTTAACATGTCCAATCCAAGGGGGGCTGTATGTAGGTATATAAAACAGGTATAACGATCGTGAACAGATTCCACTTGGGTATTTCCTTTTGTGCTCAAAGCATGTTGCCTCCTTGGTTTTCTCTCTTGTGTAAGTCCGACAATCCGGCTCTTCTGAAGAGGCTGCCCTAAAGCAGTGTCCTGAAAGATAAAAGGGGGGGGGGTTATGAAGGTATGTTGCGGTTATACCACGCTGTTGATTGAGTCACTGCTGCGCCTCCGCCCATGCCCATGGTATTTTGAGTGCATAATTGTGTACGCGTGGCACGAATGCTGCTTTGATGGGGCTTGAGCGGAGGCCGGACTACTAGTCGCGCTCTTGGCGTGCCTGGTGATCCTGTTGCGGGGTGCTCCACACTCGCTTGACAGTGCTCGAGGTTGTCGTCGCCGGATTGGTGGTTTGTCGGAGGAGGCCGCATTGTACTTCCGTCGCGAGGGCTGCAATATGCTCTTTTGTATGGAGAGAGCGGTCCGTGTTTCCGTTGACTGTTATGACCCCACGCGGCCCTGGCATCTTGAGCTTGAGGTATGCATAGTATGGTACCGCATTGAATCTAGCGAATGCGGTTCGTCCAAGCAGTGTGTGGTAACCACTACGGAAAAGGACGATATCAAAGATTAACTCTTCGCTTCAGAAATTATCCGGAGATCCGAAGACCACTTCCAACGTTATAGAGCCCGTGCAACGGGCCTCTGCTCCAGGAATTACACCTTTAAAGGTGGTTTTGGTGGGCTTGATCCTTGAAGGGTCAATGCCCATTTTGCACACTGTGTCCTGATAGTGCAGGTTCAGGCTGCTGCCACCGTCCATAAGGACTCGCGTGAGGTGGAATCCGTCGATGATTGGGTCTAGGACCAATGCGGCTGAGCTGCCGTGACGGATCTGGTAGGGTGATCCCTACGATCAAAGGTGATCGGACAAGCTGACCATGGGTTGAATTTGGGGGCGACCGGCTCCATCGCATAGACGTCCCGTAGTGCTCGCTTCCGTTCCCGCTTGGGAATGTGGGTGGCGTAAATCCTGTTGACCGTTTTCACCTGGGGAGGAAATTTCTTCTGTCCCCCCGTGTTCGGACGCCGGGGCTCCTCGTCATCGTTGCTGTGCAGCCCCTTGTCCTTGTTTTCGGCGTTTATTTTACCGTCCTGTTTGAACACCCAGCAGTCTCTATTAGTGTGGTTGGCTGGCTTGTCCAGGGTGCCATGAATTTGGCATGAGCGTTCCAGTATGCGGTCCAGACTGGACGATCCCTGATTGTTTCTTTTGAATGGCTTTTTCTGTTGACCGGATTTGGATCCGCTGAATCCGGCATTGACTGCCGTGTCTTCCGTGTTGTCGCCGTTGTTCTGTCGCTTATGTCTGTTGCGCCGTGGCTTGCCATTATTGTCATGGACATCCGAAGTACCAGAATGTGGCGTAGTGCTGCTGCGAGCCAACTAGCTGTCCTCGCCCGTGCAAAAGCGGGTCATTAGTGTCGTGAGTGCTACCATGGCCTTGGGTTTTTCCTGGCCGAGGTGTTGGGCGAGCCACTCGTCACGGATATTATGCTTAAAGGCCGCCAGGGCTTTGGCGTCCGGACAGTTGACTATTTGGTTCTTTTTAGTTAGGAACCGAGTCCAGAATTTCCTGGCTGACTCTCCGGGCTGTTGAGTAATGTGGCTCAAGTCATCGGCATCCGGTGGTCGCACGTATGTGCCTTGGAAGTTGTCGAGGAACGCGTCTTCTTGGTTTTCCCAACTGCCAATGGAATTTGCGGGCAGGCTGTTTAGCCAGTGTCGGGCGGGTCCTTTGAGCTTAAGGGGAAGATACTTGATGGCGTGTAGATCGTCTCCACGGGCCATGTGAATGTGGAGAAGGAAATCTTTGATCCATGCTGCGGGGTCCATTGTGCCATCGTATGATTCGATGTTTACGGGTTTGAACCCTTCTGGGAATTCATGATCCATCACTTTGTCAGTGAAGCAGAGGGCGCCTCTGTGCCGGGCTATGTGGCTACGCAATTCGAATTGGTCTGGGTGGCTATGTTCAGCCCGGTCGGACTTGTTGATAGTGTATCCGGCGTGACGGTCATCGTCGCGTGTTGGGGCGCGCCCCCGTGATCCGTAGATCGATCTTGGCTGTCCTGCTTTGTTTTCCAGTATATCTTGCAGGTCTTGCCTATTGCCTTGGGCTGTGGTGTATTGGCGTGGGGGTGCGGGCTGGTATTCGGGCTGATATGCCGTTTTATCCCAGCCACGAGGTGGCCGGTCAGCCGTGTGGCGCTCGAGTCCGTATTCCTCAGCTGCCAGGACTTCAGTACATCTATCTGTGAGCAGGTCTTGATCAGCTTGGAGTTGCTGTTGCTTCTTTTTCACGCTCTTCGCAGTGGCCATAAGCCGGCGCTTGAAGCGCTCCTGCTCCACGAGATCCTCAGGCATGCCGAACTCGTCATCGCTGAGGCTAATCTCGTCTTCGTAGGGGGGCATGTAGTTGTCCTCCTCTGGATATCCGTCTGTCGCCTGTTCGTCTGGGCCGACCCGCCCTCTTCCTGCTCGGCCTGCTCGAAGGCAGGCTGGTCAGGGTTGTATTCATCGTTGGCACCATCCGAATTATTTTCTTCTCCTGTGCCGGTATTGTTGTGGCGGGGCTTGGAGCGGCATCGACGACGCCCATGCTTTGGTTTCTTCCCTGAGGGGTTATCCTCTGTTGCCTCATCGCCATTGGTTTCCTTCGGGGTGTCCACCATATATATATATCATATGAGGAGGTGGCTGTCCACCGCCCTATGAGCGGTGGTTCCTGTTCTTCTCCTGCATCGTCGTTCATACCGTCAATTGATAACCCACAAGTATAGGGGATCGCAACAGTTTTCGATAAGTAAGAGTGTCGAACCCAACGAGGAGCTAAAGGTAGAACAAATATTTCCTAAAGTTCTATCGACCACCGATACAACTCTACGCACGCTTAATGTTCGCTTTACCTAGAACAAGTATGAAACTAGAAGTACTTTGTAGGTGATAGGATAGGCTTGCAAGAAAGTAAAGAACACATAAATAAAGACTAGGGGCTGTTTAGATGAAGACACAACTAAATTAGTTCTAGTAGAGAGCTTTTGTCAACAAGAAAGTTATTTGTCCCTAGGCAATCGATAACTAGACCGATAATCATTATTGCAATTTTATTTGAGGGGGAGGCATAAGCTAAAATACTTTATCTACTTGGATCATATGCACTTATCATTGGAACTCTAGCAAGCATCTGCAACTACTAAAGATTCATTAAGGTAAAACCCAAGCATAGCATTAAAGCATCAAGTCCCCTTTATCCCATACGCAACAATCCCTCTTACTCGGGTTTGTGTTTCAGTCACTCACCAACCCACTATAAGCGAATCATGAACGTATTGCAACACCCTACAACGGGAATCCCTCACGCTTGTGTGACACGGAGGGCACCATAGGACAACACCAATAATAAAACATACAACTCAAACCAATCACGATCATCAAATAGCCATTAGGACAAAACAGATCTACTCAAACATCATAGGATAGCCATACATCATTGGAAAATAATATATAGTGTTGAGCATCATGTTTAAGTAGAGATTACAGTGGGTAAGAGAGAGGTTACACCGCTGCATAGGGGGGGAAAGAGTTGGTGGAGATGTTGGTGAAGATGGCAGAGGTGTTGGTGAAGATCGCGGTGATAATGATGCCCCCGGCGGTGTTCCGGCGCCACCGAAAGCAAGGGGGAGAGAGCCCCCCTTCTTCTTCTTCTTCTTCCTTGACCTTCTCCCTAGATGGGAGAAGGGTTTCCCCTCTGGTCCTTGGCTCCCATGGCTTGGGAGGGGCGAGAGCCCCTCCGAGATTGGATCTATCTCTCTGTTTCTGCGTTCTCTGATTCTACCCCTTCACCGTTTCCTTTATATCTGGAGATCCGTAACTCCGATTGGGGTGAATCTTTTGCCCAGATCTTTCTCATAAAATTATCTTTCTTGCGCCAGAAGAAGAGCATCAACCGCCTTACGGGTGGACCACGAGGGCCAGGGGCGCGCCTGGGGGGGGGGGGTAGGGCATGCCCCCCTACCTCGTGACCACCTCGGACACCGTTTCGCGTTGATTTTACTTCCCAAAAATCATAAATATTCCAAAAAAAATCTTTGTCCATTTTTATCCTGTTTGGACTCCGTTTGATATTGGGTTTCTGCAAAACAAAAAACATGCAACAGACAGGAACTGGCACTGGGCACTGGATCAATATGTTAGTCCCAAAAATAATATAAAAAGTTGCCAAAAAGTATATGAAAGTGAATAATATTGGCATGGAACAATAAAAAATTATAGATACGATGGAGACGTATCATCGATGTCTTCGAAGTCGAAGTCAAGCACGTCGGTTAAATCATCGATCGTGGCAATGAAGTGGGTGGTGGGTGGGCAACGAATTCCCTCATCGCCTACTTCCCACTCGAGCCGGACATAGTTCGGCCATGAGTCTCCTGACAAAGAGAGAGACTTTAACGAGTTCAGCACGTCGCTAAAGGGCGAGTGATAGAAGATATCCACGGCGGTGAACTCCATTACAGGCACCCAACCAGGTTTGGCGGGCTCAGGAGAGCACGGACTGGAACCTACAGCCGGATATGAGTCCGGGGGTCCAGTGTCACAGGCTTGTTTAGAGGTGAGGCCTGTGTTCGGCTCTACCACCGATGATGTGCGGCCTGCGGGGCAGGGTCCATCCACCCGTCCTTGGGCAACACAATCTGCTCCAGATTTAGGTCCGGGGCTACTGCGGGGGTGATATCACGAGCATTGTCCGACAATAAGTCTAAGCCGTGCTCATCGTGACTGTCCGGTGCTCCTGGCACATGCCCGAATCCGTTCAAGATCAAGTCTCCATGGATATCCGCCATGTAGTTCAAGTTTCTGAATCTGACCTGCTGGCCAGAGGCGTAGCTGTCGATCTGCTCCAGTTGGCCAAGCGAATTGGCCCGCAGTGCAAAGCCGCCGAACACGAAGATCTGTCTGGGGAGAAAAGTCTCACCCTGGACCATGTTGTTGACGATTGAAGGCGCCATCAAGCCTTGCAGCAGCGACACAGAGGAACTCTCAATGAAAGCACCTATGTCGGTGTCAAAACCAGCGGATCTCGGGTAGGGGGTCCCGATCTGTGCGTCTTAGGCTGATGGTAACAGGAGGCAAGGGACACGATGTTTACCCAGGTTCAGGCCCTCTCGATGGAGGTAAAACTGAAGGAAATATGCCCTAGGGGCAATAATAAAGTTATTATTTATTTCCTTATATCATGATAAATGTTTATTATTCATGCTAGAATTGTATTAACCGGAAACATAATACATGTGTGAATACATAGACAAACATAGTGTCACTAGTATGCCTCTACTTGACTAGCTCGTTTACCAAAGATGGTTATGTTTCCTAACCATGGACAAAAGAGTTGTCATTTGATTAACGGGATCACATCATTAGGAGAATGATGTGATTGACTTGACCCATTCCGTTAGCTTAGCACTTGATCGTTTAGTATGTTGCTATTGCTTTCTTCATGACTTATACATGTTCCTGTAACTATGAGATTATGCAACTCCCGTTTACCGGAGGAACACTTTGGGTGCTACCAAACGTCACAACGTAACTGGGTGATTATAAAGGAGTACTACAGGTGTCTCCAAAGGTACATGTTGGGTTGGCGTATTTCGAGATTAGGTTTTGTCACTCCGATTGTCGGAGAGGTATCTCTGGGCCCTCTCGGTAATGCACATCACTATAAGCCTTGCAAGCAATGTAGCTAATGAGTTAGTTACGGAATGATGCATTACGTAACGAGTAAAGAGACTTGCCGGTAACGAGATTGAACTAGGTATTGGATACCGACGATCGAATCTCGGCCAAGTAACATACCGATGACAAAGGGAACAAAGTATGTTGTTATGCGGTTTGACCGATAAAGATCTTCGTAGAATATGTGGGAGCCAATATGAGCATCCAGGTTCCGCTATTGGTTATTGACCGAGAATAGTTCTAGGTCATGTCTACATTGTTCTCGAACCCGTAGGGTCCGCACGCTTAAGGTTTCGATGACAGTTATATTATGAGTTTATGAGTTTTGATGTACCGAAGGAGTTCGGAGTCCCGGATGAGATCGGGGACATGACGAGGAGTCTCGAAATGGTCTATACGTAAAGATCGATATATTGGACGACTATATTCGGAGTTCGGAAAGGTTCCGAGTGATTCGGGTATTTTTCGGAGTACCGGAGAGTTACGGGAATTCGCCGGGGAGTATATGGGCCTTATTGGGCCATACGGGAATAGAGGAGAGAGGCCGAAAGGAAGGAGGCGCGCAGCCCCCCTCTGGTCCGAATTGGACAAGGGGTGCGGCCCCCTTTTCCTTCCTCCTCTCCCCCTCTTTCCCCCTTCTCCTACTCCAACAAGGAAGGAGGGAGTCCTACTCCCGGTGGGAGTAGGACTCCCCTTGGCGCGCCCTTACTAGGCCGGCTGCCCCCTCCCCCCTTGCTCCTTTATATACAGGGGCAGGGGGGCACCTCTAGACACAACAACAATTGATCCCTTGGATCTCTTAGCCATGTGCGGTGCCCCCCTCCACCATAATCCACCTCAATAATATCGTAGCGGTGCTTAGGCGAAGCCCTGCGTCGGTAGTACATCAAGATCGTCACCACGCCGTCATGCTGACAGAACTCTCCCTCGACACTCGGCTGGATCGGAGTTCGAGGGACGTCATCGAGCTGAACGTGTGCTAGAACTCGGAGGTACCGTAGTTTCGGTGCTTGATCGGTCGGGCCATGAAGACGTACGACTACATCAACCGCGTTGTTCTAACGCTTCCGCTTTCGGTCTACGAGGGTACGTGGACAACACTCTCCCCTCTCGTTGCTATGCCATCACCATGATCTTGCGTGTACGTAGGAAATTTTTTGAAATTACTACGTTCCCCAACAAAAACCCTACTTCCTGCTTGATTGATATTGATGATATGAGTAGTACAAGAGTAGATCTACCACGAGATTGTAGAGGCTAAACCCTAGAAGCTAGCCTATGATGATTATGATTGTGATCGTCCTTCTAAGGACCAATCTCTCCGGTTTATATAGACACCGGAGAGGGCTAGGGTTTACATGGAGTCGGTTACAAGGAAGGAAATATAATATCCGGATCGCCAAGCTTGTCTTCCACGCAAAGGAGAGTCCCATCCGGACACGGGACGGAGTCTTGAGTCTTGTATCTTCACGTTCCAATAGTCCGGACAAAGCATATAGTCCGGCTGTCCGGATACCCCCTAATCTAGGAATCCCTCAGTACCCAGACATTCTGAGTATGTGTTCACTGACAGAACTATTCTGCTCCATTTTGCAGCTATAGAACTTGTTGGAGACTTCATATGTCTCAACTCGGGCATTTGCTTGAAATATTAACTTCAACTCTTGGAACATCTCATATGCTCCATGACGTTATAAGCGTCTTTGAAGTCCCGATTCTAAGCCATAAAGCATGGCACACTGAACTATCGAGTAGTCATCAACACACGTCTGCCAGGCATTCACAATGTCTGCAGTTGCTGGCGCAGGTGGTACACCTACCGGTGCTTCTAGGACGTAATTATTCTAAGCAACAATGAGGATAATCCTCAAGTTTCGGACCCAGTCCGTGTGGTACACCTACCGGTGCTTCCAGGACGTAATTATTCTAAGCAACAATGAGGATAATCCTCAAGTTTCGGACCCAGTCCGTGTAATTGCTACCATCATCTTTCAACTTAGCTTTCTCTAGGAACACATTAAAATTCAAGGGAACGGTAGCACGAGCCATTGATGTACAACAACATAGAGATGCAAAAAACTATTAGGATTAAGTTCACGATAAATTAAATTTAAATTTATCATATTACTTAAGAACTACCACTTAGATAGACATCCCTCTAATCATGTAAGTGATCACGTGATCCAAATCAACTACACCATGTCCGATCATCACGTGAGATGGAGTAGTTTTCAATGGTGAACATCACTATGTTGATCATATCTACTATATGATTCACGCTCGACCTTTCGGCCTCAGTGTTCCGAGGCCATATTTGCATATGCTAGGCTTGTCAAGTTTAACCCGAGTATTCTACGTGTGCAAAACTGGCTTGCACCCGTTGTATGTGAACATAGAGCTTTTCACACCCGACCATATGTGGTGTCTCGGCACGACGAACTGTAGCAACGGTTGTAAGGGCATATTTATCCCTTAGTAGTTTTGGTGATTGATGACAATGCTTTTGCGGACTAATCCTGTGCATTGAGCTTTTCAGATATATCATGACTAAACACAAGACGATTTGTTCCCCCTCAAAGATTGATGAAGACGCGTTTCTCTATGTTTCTTTTCGGTGGATTTGAGTCGTAGGAAAGCCGTACTATTAAGAGGGGATCCGCGTTGGAAAGGTTTGGGTGGAATCTCACGTACACATGTTCATTTTGCACCGCCTTTCCTTTGGCTCTTTGGAGCTTTCTCCGTCTCACCGTGTCTCTACAGAATGAAGGACTCCTAGTGTTGCTATTCATAGGCTGGCGGTAGTACTTCTCCTCAGAGCGGTACTACCGCAGGCACTAGCGGTAGTACCGGGCTCCGGCACGGTAGTACCATGGGCGCCCATGGTAGTACCGCTCCTTCTGAGCGGTAGTACCGTGAGCTCTGGTCCGGCGCAGTTGCGCAAGCGGTAGTAGGGGCGGATGTAATTTTTTACATCCGCGCCCTACGCGGTAGTACTGTGCTTTGGCGCGGTAGTACCGTGCTTTGGTGCAGTAGTACCGTGCCGCCTGGCTAGGCACAGCGGCATGAGCAGAAGTAGGGATGGATGTAATTTTTTACATCCGCACTCTACACAGTAGTACCGCACCTGGTTTGCGGTAGTACCGTGTCGGACTTTGTATAGATAAAATCTCAGGGGATGTAGTCACGGATGTAATTTTTTATATCCGTGCCTACCGTGCCTGGACGGTGGTTCCCATGCGGTAGTACCGCACAGGGTCGTGGTAGTACAGCGCCAGTGGTTCTACCGCACCATGTCGGTACTCATCTGGTCGGTTCCAAGCTCTGCCGCACCCACGATAGTACTGCGGACCTCCGCGGTAGTACCGCAGGCCCGTGCGGCAGTACTGCTCTAGTGGTGCGGTAGTACCGCGGGTCGCGCTGAGTGGTGGGTAATGGTTGGAATTGTCCCCCCCACACTATATAAAGGGGTCTTCTTCTCCAAGAAGACTCACCTCTTCCATCCCCAAGCTCCATTGTTGCTCCAAGCTCCATTTTCGCCCGATCTCTCTCCCTAGCCAATCAAACTTATTGATTTTCTAGGGATTGGTTGAGAAGGCCCCGATCTACACTTCCACCAAGAGAAATTTGATTCCCCCCACTAATCCCTTGCGGATCTTGTTACTCTTGGGTGTTTGAGCACCCTAGACGGTTGAGGTCACCGCGGAGCCATAGTCCATTGTGGTGAAGCTTTGTGGTGTCGTTGGGAGCCTCCAATTAAGTTGTGGAGATTGCCCCAACCTTGTTTGTAAAGGTTCAGTCGCCGCCTCCAAGGGCATCAATAGTGGAATCACGACATCTCGCATTGTGTGAGGGTGTGAGGAGAATACGGTGGCCCTAGTGGCTTCTTGGGGAGCATTGTGCCTCCACACCGCTCCAACAGAGACGTACTTCCCCTCAAAGGGAAGGAACTTCGGTAACACATCCTCGTCTTCATTGGTTCCACTCTTGGTTATCTCTTACCTTTACTTGTGCAAGATTTATTGTGGTCTATCCCTTGCTTGCTTGTGTGCTTATTATTGTTGCATCATATAGGTTTCTCACCTAGTTGCATATCTAGACAACCTACTTTGATGCAAAGTTTAATTTGGTAAAGAAAAGCTAAAAATTGTTAGTTGCCTATTCACCCCCCCTCTAGTCAACTATATCGATCCTTTCAATTGGTATCAGAGCCTCGTCTCTTTATTAAAGACTTTGCCGTCTGAAGAGTATGGTTGACACCGTAGACGGTGGGGAGGAGCACTCCGGTGTGAATCCGGTCTCGTCTACGGCCGATGGGGGAACCACGGTCTCTCGTGAGGAATTCAATGCGGCTTTGGACACATTGAAAACCTTCATGACGACCGAGGTTGAAAGCATGTTTAATAAATTCTTAGAAGGGGCTAAACTATCTACCGCGCCAATGAAAGTGGGTGATCCCACTAACAAGGTGACGGGTGCTAACTCCGACAAGGGGGAAGCTACTAGTGAAAGGCTCCTTCTACTAGTGGTAAAAATGGTAATGGCATCTTTTCCCATGTGGAACCTCCACTTACTTATGGTGGACCGAAGCATGGGTCCTCCTTCCACTCATTTGAATCATGCCGGTCCTCCCCATAAGATAGTAAAAAATGAGGACTTTGATTCTTGGGTTTATCGTTAATACTAACCTTTGGAGAATCATTGAAGAAGGTTTTTATCCGCATGACCGAAGCAACTTCACTCCTCGAGAAGCCGCGGATAATCAATTCAATGAGAATGCTCTCTTCATCACCCAAGATGCAATTCCACCCGAAGATCTTGCTCATCTCCGACCCTTCATCGTGGCCAAGGATGCATGGCGGCATGTTGTTTCTCTCTACAGGGGAAGCGCAAGCATACAACACTCCAACTATGAAGTTGTGCAAGATGAAGCCGATGAGTTTGCAATGAAAGAAGATGAAGAACCTCGTGAGCTCTATCAGAGATTAACTACTCTCGTGGTCTCACTCCGAGATCATGGGAGCAAGGATACGGATGAAAATTGGATCAAGCACAAATTTCTCAAGGCCGTGATGCCTTACAACAAGGCCATGTCCTCCGTCATTCGTCAAAGGCCAGACTTTCACACCTTGTCCTCAAGTGAAGTGTTGGATGAGTTTGTGGCTATGAGCATCTTGGACAAGACCGCCGACAATGCGGTGTTATGTTCTCAAAGAGCAAAGAATCCCAACCTTGCCTTGAAGGCCAAGGTTAGTGTGGAAGAAGAGGATGATGAGGAAGATGATGAGAGCAACCCCGAAGATACTAAGTATGATTATCATGAACACATGGATCTTGCTTCAAGGCATTTTGGAGCAAGAAGAACACAAGGCCAAGCTTCAACAAGAATAACTCAAGTAGCTTCAAGGGCAAGAAACGTGTGAGAACATGTTACAATTGTGGCAATGTGAGCCATTTTTTTGCGGAGTGCCCTTACGAGAAGAGGGAAGACAATGGTGGCAAGCTCATCCAAAAAGACAAAGCCAAGTCTTCCCCAACAAGAACAACTTCACCAGGAAGACTCCAACTAGAGGGTTGGTGGTTCAAGAAGAATACCATGATGATGATGATGATGATGAAGATAGTGAAGCCGTGGCCATGGCCTCCGTTGCCATTGCCACAACTCCACTGATATCCCTCTTCGACTCACCCAACGAGAACATCACCGCCAAGTGCCTCATGGCTAAAGACACCAACAAGGTAACCCCCAACATCAAAACCACCATCATTAATACTCCCTCTTGATGGATTGCATTGATGAAAGTGAGGGGTCTAATGAGGAGGTAAATGAATTTTGAGTCTTTTATGAGTAAGCTCAAGGGCAAATCCAAGAAGCACTTCGTTGCTCTCTTGGAACAACTTGGTGAAGCCAATGACATGATCGAGGCTCATGAAGAAACCATATCTAATATGGAAGGTCATAGTCGTGACTATGCCGATGAGATATCGGATCTTTCTAATGCTCTTGAGGAAGAGCGTGTGCATCGTTTGGCTCTTGAGGAGTCACACAATGATGACCATGCTAAATTAAAGAAAGATCTTGATCATGCTCTTGTTGTATCTCGTGTGCTAAGCTCCGAGAAGGCTAAACTTGGGGTTGACCATGCTAGACTCAAGGAGGAGTTTGATTTACTCGACAAGGCCCACAAGGTCTTGAAGGGTACTCACGCAAGCCTCAAGGAGTCTCATGATCAACTCCAAGTGAAGCTAACCAAGGAGAAAGCCACTTTTCCTCATATGGTATTAATTGATAATGCAAATGCTACTAACCCGTGTTGTGAGCATGTGCATCTTGTGGAGGATAATGCCAAGTTGAAGGAGCAACTTGAGAAAGGCTTTGTGATGTGCATACAAGGTGAGAAGAACCTCAATGACCTTTTGATCAATCAAAAGGAAGTTGTGGCCAAAGAGGGAGTTGGGTTTGCACCCAATTCCAAGAATAAGAAGAAGAACGACAAGAACAAACGACCTCCCCCTCTCAAGCAAACTTTTGTGAAGGAGGGAGAGGGTGCTCCTAAGGAGAAGAAGAACAATGTGAAGGGTGGTGATGTCAAAAAGGGAAATGCCACTCCTTCCGACAAAGCCGACGACTTTAACCCTTCTTATGTGTTGTGTTGTGCTAGTGATGGGCATGTTTATGCTAAATTCGTTGGTTCTCCTCATGAGTACATTGAATGGTCTATTTGGGTTCCTAAGACCCTTGTTACTAACATCAAAGGACCCATTACTAAATGGGTACCTAAAACTAAGCATTTATCTATTGTAGGTGTTTGCTTCCGGTGGGGGATCATGGTTGCTCGATAGTGGAGCCACAAATCATATGACCGGAAGCAAGGACTTGGTGGTGGACGTGCACAAGATTCCATCTATGCCCACCAACGTCGAGTGGGGTGATGCCTCATCTTCTAAGGTATTGGGTCTTGGCAAGTTTTTCATTTCTCATGATCTCACGATCGAGAAAGTCATGCTTGTTGAGTCCCTTGCTTACAATCTACTTTCCATTCATCAACTTGCACTCATGGGCTTTGCCACTTTCTTTGATATCAATACCGTGGCCCTCTTGTGGAGCAAGACTCTTAAAGTAGCCTTTGTTGGGCATGTCGAGAATGGTCTTTATGGGATTAACTTTTCGGAGCGACCCACTAAGACCGCGACATGCCTAATGGCTAAAGTTGATGTGGGATGGCTTTGGCATCGCCATTTAGCCCACGTCAATATGAGATCTTTGCAAAGTCTTCTCAAGGGGGACCATGTCCATGGACTAACAAATGTTAGTTTTGCCAAAGATTGTGCTTGCAGTGCTTGTATCGAAGGAAAGCTTCATGAGAAGGCTCACCCTCCCATGACTATCATCTACTCGAAGAGACCCTTGGAGCTCCTTAACATGGATCTCTTTGGGCCTCCATCCTTTGATAGTCTTGGGGGTAGAAAGTATTGCTTGGTGATTGTGGATGATTATTCAAGATACACTTGGGTATATTTCTTCAAGAGGAAGAGTGAGACTCAACAAACCATCATCGACTTTGCAAATGAAGCTCAACGTCAACATGATGCAAAGATCTTGAAAATAAGGAGTGACAATGGCACCGAGTTCAAGAACTACTCCTTAGATGAGTTTCTTAGTGATGAGGGGATCAAGCATCAATATTCTGCATCATATACTCCTCAACAAAATGGTGTCGCTGAGAGGAAGAACCGGACGTTGATGGATGCGGAAGGACCATGATGGCAGAGTTCAAGTCTCCATACAACTTTTGGGCCGAAGCCATCAACACAACATGTCATGCATCCAATCGGCTCTATTTCCGTAAAGTCTTGAACAAGACTCCTTATGAAATACTTACCGGTAACAAGCCCAACCTAAAGTACTTCCAGGTGTTCGGGTGTAAGTGTTTCATTCTCAAGAAAGGTGTCCATTTGTCTAAATTTGAGGCTGGAGCTCATGAGGGCATATTTGTTGGTTATGCTACAAACTCTCATGCTTACCGTGTCCTCAACAAGTCCACCGGACTCATTGAGGAGACGTGTAACATGGAGTTTGACGAGAATAACGGCTCCCAAATGGAGCAAAGTGGTACTTGTGATCTAGGTGATGAAATTCCTCCCCAAGGCATAAGAAGAATGGGTGTTGGTCATATCCTACCCATTGAGGAACCCCTTGTGGCTGAAGGAGAAGGACAATGCTCCACTCAAGGGGAGCCATCACCAACCCAAGACCCACATGCTTCCGAAGAACAAAGTGAAGGCCCTCAACCTCGTGAACAAGATCAAGGGCAAGATCAACCTCAAGATGGTGGTGAACCACCAAGTGATGCCCAAGGTCAAGTTCTCCCTTTCGAGCAAGTTCAAGATCAAAAGCAAGCTCAAGATCAAGAACAAGCTCAAGATGGCGCTCAAGATGATCAAGTCACCCCTCCTCCTTTCACATCTGAGGAGGAATTAGAGCGTTGTGCCGTGAAGATCGCTTCCAAGATCACTACCAAAGGTCATCTCATGGAGAATGTGGTTGGAAGCCTAAGAAAGGGGGTAAGCACTCGTAGACAATTAGCAAACTATTGTGAACATCACGCATTTGTTTCTTGTTTAGAACCCCAGAAGGTCTATGAGGCGCTCGAGGATCCGGATTGGCTCAATGCCATGCATGAAGAACTCAACAACTTCGAGCACAACCAAGTGTGGAAATTAGTGCCAAGGCCGACCGGGTATCATACTGTCATTGGAACCAAGTGGATATTCAAGAACAAGCAAGATGCTCATGGGATCATTGTTTGCAACAAGGCTCATTTGGTGGCACAAGGCTACTCCCAAGTCGAGGGTATCGACTATGGTGAAACCTTTGCTCCCGTTGCTCGCCTTGAATCTATTCGTTTGTTGATTGCTTATGCTTCTCATCATAATTTCAAGTTGCAACAAATGGATGTGAAGAGTGCTTTTCTTAATGGTCCCATTAATGAGTTGGTGTACGTCAAACAACCCCCGGCGTTTAAGGATCCCTATTTCCCTGATCATGTGTACCAACTCAACAAGGCACTCTATGGCCTTAAACAAGCCCCACGTGCGTGGTATGAGCATCTTACTGAGTTGTTACAAGATCGTGGGTTCGAAATTGAGAAAACCGACCCCACTCTTTTTACTAAGAAGGTCAAAGGGGAGTTGTTTGTGTGCCAACTATATGTTGATGATATTATCTTTGGTTCCCCTACCAAAGCTTTCAATGAAGAATTTGCTGCTCTCATGACCTCAAAGTTCAAGATGTCTATGATGGGAGAGTTGAAGTTCTTTATCGGGTTCGAAATCAAGCAAAGAAGAGAAGGAACCTTCATCAACCAAGCCAAATACACTCAAGACATGCTCAAGAGATTCAAGCTAAGTGATGTCAAGCCGGCTTCCACTCCAATGCCTGTCAAATGCCAACTTGACATTGATCCCAATGGTAAAGCGGTGCATCAAAAGGTATATTGCTCCATGATTGGATCCTTGCTTTACCTTTGTGCATCTAGACCGGATATCATGTTGAGTGTGGGAATTTGTGCATGGTTTCAAGCCGCACCTAAGGAAAGCCACTTTGTGACGGTCAAGCGAATCTTTCGATATTTGGCTCATACCCCAAACTTTGGCTTATGGTACCCAGGAGGAGCCAACTTTGATCTTTTGGGCTATACAAATTCAGATTGGGCGGGAGACAAAGTGGATAGGAAGTCCACCTCCGGAGGGTGCCAATTGCTTGGTTGGTCTTTAGTGAGTTGGTCTTCTAAGAAGCAAAGTTGTGTACCTCTCTCGTCCACCGAAGCGGAGTATGTGGCTGCCGGTAGTTGTTGTGCTCAACTCCTATGGATGAGGCAAACTTTGAAGGATTCCGTTGTCACTTGTGACGAATTGCCTCTTTGGTGTGACAATGAAAGTGTCATCAAGATCTCTCTCAACCCGGTGCAACACTTCAAGACGAAGCATATTGAGATTCGGTATCACTTCATCCGGGATCACATTAGGCAAGGGGAGATCAAGCTCAAGTATGTCGACACTCATGATAACCCTGCAGATATTTTCACGAAGCCCTTGGATGAAGCAAGATTTCGCGAGTTAAGGCATGAGCTAAATATCATTGATTTGAGAAATGTGGTTTGAACCCTTGCACACCCCACCATACTCATCATGCTATCTTGTCTAGATGTAGGCATGGACATAGGGGGAGTGTTGTTCTCTCAATGAACTTTCCTTCCCCTCATTATGCATAAATTGATCAAACTCTTTCACATTAGCCATTTTTGATGGTACTTGTGCTTCAAAGATGAGTCTTGGTCATGGGCCCAAGGATAATTCTTCGTGGTGCCATACCAAGTGACTCATACATAGGTGGCTTCGGCCACCGCCCTCTCTTCCTGAGAGTTGTGGTTAGTGCTTTGGTCCTCGTTGTATTTTGCCTTTTCTCTGTGCCGTGTTTGTGTCGTCGTTTGTGCTTGCCTCTTGGTTGTTCGGCGTCTTGAAGGTTTTCTTGCAAATGTCGTTTCTCTCTTGTGTGAAACCTGCATTTTCTTGGGGTTACGGTACTACCGTGGCGAGCCACGGTACTACCATAGGGGTTGGTGGCTCTGTGCATGCACAGTTGCTTCCCAGGGGCACGGTACTACCGCTTCCATTGTGGCAGTAATTTTGTACTGCCGCTGGAAGAGCGGTACTACCGCCCAACGAGCGGTACTTCCACCTGGGTGGTACTACCGCTCCCACACGAGCGGGTGGGGGTTAAGAGCGGGGCAGGGGGAGTTCTAACTCCCCCATACCCATTCATCTCTACTCCCCACCACGTCTCTCTCTCTCTCTCTCCTACCCAAGAACGGCACCGAAGGCCCTCGCCGGATCTCTTTCTCCGTCCGCTCTCCTCGGATTCCGACTGATGGGATCGTTCCCCACCTCGCCCCCTTGCCATGGACCAAGGTTTTTCCCCAAGTTCCTCTCCTTTTCTTCCATTCTTGTGCTTCTAGGTCTTGGGGAGTTGCATGTGGTGTTCATGAGATTTTTGGCTAAATCTGTGCAAGAGGGATTTGTAGGAGAGTGGTAGTGTAGTAAGCATGCTTTTTGGATTGTCAAAATAGTTCAGGTTGATCAACGGTAGTACTAATCTAGATTTGTGGATGTTCTAGATCTAGATCCGCGGCTCCTGTAGCGGTTTTGTTCCGTGCGGTAATACCACTCCTCCTGGAGTGGTACTACCGCACCCTCGCTCGTAGCCTACTCCGCACGGTACTTCCGCTCCTTGGTGAGGTACTACCGCTTGGAGCGCGGAAGTAAAAAATTACTTCCACTCCAGGCGCAGTACTACCGTGCCACCCCGGCACGGTACTACTGCGGCTGGTGCAGATGTAATTTTTTACATCCGTACAACGGCTCGGTACTACCGTAGATGCATCTTGAGCTATTTTTCTATCCAAATCTCTTGCTTATCTGTTTCTTTTGGCTTTGGCCTTGGCATTTGCATTGATCCTTCTTGTTTTTCATGCGTGTTCTTGTGTTTCGTGTCTAGGTGGTGGCTCTGGTTCCCATGTTCGTCGCTCGAACACCAGCCATGACACAGGGTCAAAGCGGCTGCGCAACAAAGATGAAGCTGCAGAGGGGTCCAATGCCTCCCAATGCAGAACCAAGCACACCGCCACCAAGCAGAAGGAGCCCGTCATGGGCATGGATAAGATGCCTCAGGCCGAGTTTATTATTCAAAGGAAGATCAACCCATATGTGAATCCCCGTGCTAACTTTAGAGGCAATGATCTATTCTGGACCAAGTAGCAGAATCTTATATATCTAGATGTGATCAAGGCCAAGCAGAACATCTACGTGGAAGTTCACTAGATTGACATGCATCATATGAGGCAGGACAAGAACCATGTCTACTTTGGAGAGGCCTTGGATCTGGTGGAGCAGTTCGGCATTGAGCACATGCTTACATTTCACATGGACTTTGATCCAGAAATTGTGGCTCAGTTCTTTGCTTCGGTCCACTTCGATTTCGATGAAGTAAGGACCATGACATGGGTGACCAATGGTCAATGGATGACTGCTAAATGGACGGATTTCATGGAGTTGCTTCAAGTTCCAGATGCCAGGCTCGACACGCTCGTTGGAGTTCGCCCTCATGCCAAGTCTGAGTCTACCAACAAGAACAAGCTCCTGCCTTTCCTTGTTCAGAAGACACTTCCTAGCACGAAGAAGGTATGGGTGCTGAACCCCTTCCTTGACATCATGCATCGGATCTTCCACAACACCCTCTTCCCGCGCATTGGTGACATGGGCCAGGTGCATGCTTACCGTGTTGACATGATGCTCATTTGTGAGGAGGCTCGTCAGGTTCAGACTCAACCACTTGATGTCTCACATATCATGTGGTGTGAGCTTCAGTTTGCGGTGTTCAACCGTAAGGTCCCCATCTATGGGCCTTACCTGTTTCACTTGATCTCCAAGACTTGGGAGAAGCTCTATCCCAATGATGGGTTTGAAGCCCCAGGCTGGATTCATCATGAGCCCATCAAGCTCCGCATCAAGAGCCAATGGGCTAACACCACCACTGCTGCTGAGGCTGCCAAGATGGCTGTGGATGAGGAGGAGATTGAGGAGGAGGAAGCTGCTGAAGACTGCTCTGTTGGGTACACTCCTCCCTCTGCTGAGCCCTCTTGGGTGAAGAAGCTGAAGATGAAGATGAAGAGGTTGTTCTGCATGCAGACCCAGGGTCAGTACAAGGCACATGTTGCTCAGAAGGAGAGTCGCCATCGCGATAAGAGGATCTTGAGGGCGTGTGGCGAGGAGGTGTCTAGCGGATCTGAGAAGCACATCACCCCTGAGGCTGCCTGGATGGCTAAGCAGGGCTACAAGTGGACTAATTCTGAGGAGGAGACCATTCCTGCTGCTGAGTCCGGCGACGAGGAGTCGTTTTCCGCTTGAGCTACCACCTATGCCGTAGGTGCCGTCTCTGCCTTTTTGGTGTCTCAATGCCAAAGGGGGAGAGAGTGTAGGATTTGCGTGTCGTGTGTCGTGTGTTTTGCCTTGTCTCTTTGCTTTCGGTCTGTTGAACTTCGTTTGCTTTGGTTTGGTTTGTGTGTGTGAGACTAAGTTCTATCATATGGTGTAAGACATATGCACTCCTGCTTATCTTTATGTCTAGTTATATCCATCTTCTTGCCTACTTGCTTAGTGTTGATTTTACCGTTGCAAGAGATGCCTTGTCTATAAAATATAGGGGGAGTGTTGATCCTAGTATCTGTGCCGTGCAGTCCAAAGCACATATCTAGAGTGCACACATCTAGGGGGAGCCCATCTATATTTTATAGATTGTGGATTTGCTGTTGCCTCACTCTATATCCCTATGTGCAAATCCCGTATTGTCATCAATCAACCAAAAAGGGAGATTGTAAGGGCATATTTATCCCTTAGTAGTTTTGGTGATGGATGACAATGCTTTTGCGAACTAATCGTGTGCATTGAGCTTTTCAGATATATCATGACTAAACACAAGACGATTTGTTGCCCCTCGAAGATTATTGAAGACGGCGTTTCTCTACGTTTCTTTTCGGTGGATTTGAGTCGTAGGAAAGCCGTACTATTAAGAGGGGATCCGCGTTGGAAAGGTTTGGGTGGAATCTCACGTACACACATTCGTTTTGCACCGCCTTTCCTTTGGCTCTTTGGAGCTTTGTCTGTCTCACCGTGTCTCTGCAGAATGAAGGACTCCTAGTGTTGCTATTCATAGGCTGGCGGTAGTACTGCTCCTCAGAGCGGTACTACCGCATGCACCAGTGGTAGTACCGGGCTCCGGCACGGTAGTACCATGGGCGCCCACGGTAGTACCACTCCTTCTGAGCAGTAGTATCATGAGCTCTAGTCTAGCGCTGCTACACAATCGGTAGTAGGGGCGGATGTAATTTTTTACATCCGTGCCCTACGCGGTAGTATCGTGCTTTGGCGCGGTAGTACCGTGCCGCCTGGCCAGGCACAGCGGCATGAGCGGAAGTAGGGGCGGATGTAATTTTTTACATCCGCAACCTACACGGTAGTACCACACCTGGTTTGCCGTAGTACCGTGTCGGACTTTTGCATAGATAAAATCTCAGCGGATGTAGTCACGGATGTAATTTTTTATATCCGTGCCTACCGTTCCTGGACGGTGGTTCCCATGCGGTAGTAACGCACAGGGTCGCGGTAGTATCGCGCCAGTGGTTCTACCGCACCGTGTCGGTACTCATCTGGTCGGGTCCAGGCTCTGCCGCGCCCACGGTAGTACCGCGGACCTCCGCGGTAGTACCGCAAGCCCGTGCGGTAGTACCGCTCCAGTGGTGCGGTAGTACCGCGGGCAGCGGGCTGAGTGGTGGGTAACGGTTGGAATTGTCCCCCCACTATATAAAGGGGTCTTCTTCTCCAAGAAGACTCACCTCTTCCATCCCCAAGCTCTATTGTTGCTCCAAGCTCCATTTTCGCCCGATCTCTCTCCCTAGCCTATCAAACTTGTTGGTTTTCTAGGAATTGGTTGAGAAGGCCCCGATCTACACTTCCACCAAGAGAAATTTGATTCCCCCCACTAATCCCTGGCGGATCTTGTTACTCTTGGGTGTTTGAGCACCCTAGACGGTTGAGGTCACCGCGGAGCCATAGTCCATTGTGGTGAAGCTTCGTGGTGTCATTGGGAGCCTCCAATTAAGTTGTGGAGATTGCCCCAACCTTGTTTGTAAAGGTTCGGTCACCGCCTCCAAGGGCACCAATAGTGGAATCACGGCATCTCGCATTGTGTGAGGGCGTGAGGAGAATATGGTGGCCCTATTGGCTTCTTGGGGAGCATTATGCCTCCACACCGCTCCAACGGAGACGTACTTCCCCTCAAAGGGAAGGAACTTCGATAACACATCCTCGTCTTCATTGGTTCCACTCTTGGTTATCTCTTACCTTTACTTGTGCATGATTTATTGTGGTCCATCCCTTGCTTGCTTGTGTGCTTATTGTTGTTGCATCATATAGGTTTCTCACCTAGTTGCATATCTAGACAACCTACTTTGATGCAAAGTTTAATTTGGTAAAGAAAAGCTAAAAATTGTTAGTTGCCTATTCACCCCCCCTCTAGTCAACTATATCGATCCTTTCAACGGTGCATACTCAAGGAGAACACTTGTACGTTAAAATTCAGTAAGGGATCATCTTATAATGCTACCGACGTTCTAAGCAAAATAAGATGCATAAAGGATAAACATCACATGCAATCAAAATATGTGACATGATATGGCCATCATCATCTTGTGCTCATGATCTCCATCATCGAAGCATCGTCATGATCTCCATTGTCACCGGCTTGACACCTTGATCTCCATCGTAGCATCGTTGTCGTCTCACCAACTATTGCTACTACGACTATCGCTACCGCTTAGTGATAAAGTAAAGCAATTACATGGCGATTGCATTTCATACAATAAAACGACAACCATATGGCTCCTGCCAGTTGCCAATAACTCTGTTACAAAACATGATCATCTCAAACTACAATATATATCAAATCATGTCTTGACCATATCACATCACAACAAGCCCTGCAAAAACAAGTTAGGCGTCCTCTACTTTGTTGTTGCAAGTTTTACGTGGCTGCTACGGGCTTCTAGCAAGAGCCATTCTTACCTACGTATCAAAACCACAATGATTTTTTGTCAAGTGTGTTGTTTTAACCTTAAACAAGGACCGACCATAGTCAAACTCGATTCAACTAAAGTTGGAGAAACAGACACCCGCCAGCCACCTGTGTGCAAAGCATGTCGGTAGAACCAGTCTCATCAATGCAGTCATGTAATGTCGGTCCGGGCCGCTTCATCTAACAATACCGCCGAATCAAAGTAAGACCTTGGTGGTAAGCAGTATGACTATTATCGCCCACAACTCTTTGTGTTCTACTCATGCAAATCATCTATGCATAAGCCTGGCTCGGATACCACTACTGGGGAACGTAGCATGAAATTTCAAAATATTTCCTACGATCACGCAAGATCTATCTAGGAGATGCATAGCAATGAGAGGGGGAGAGTGTGTCCATGTACCCTCCTAGACCAAAAGCGGAAGCATTAGTTAACGCGGTTGGTGTAGTCGAACGTCTTCATGATCCAACCGATCCAAGTACCGAAAGTACGACACCTCCTTGTTCAGCACATGTTCAGCTCAATGACGTCCCTCGAACTCTTGATCTAGTAGAGGATCGAGGGAGAGTTCCATCAACACGATGGCGTGGTGACGTTGTTGATGATGTGATCTGCGCAGGGCTTCGCCTAAGTACTACGACACAATGACTGAGGTCGTAAACTGTGGAGGGGGGCACCGCACACAGCAAAGAACAATTGATGTGTGTTTGGGGTGCCTCCTGCCCACGTATATAAAGGAGGGAGGGAGGAGGCAGTCGGCCTAGAGGGGGCGCGCCAAGGGGGGATTCCTACTAGGACTCCCAGTCCTAGTAGGATTCCCCCTTCCTTTCCGGAGTAGGAGAAGGGGAAGGGAGAGAGAGGGAGAAGGAACGGGGGGGGGGGGGGCGCCCCCTCCCCTAGTCCAATTCGGTTTGGCTAGGGGGGCGCGCGCCACCTCCTGGCCGCCGACCTCCTCTTTCTGAAGGAAATATGCCCTAGAGGCAATAATAAAGTTATTATTTATTTCCTTAATTCATGATAAATTTTTATTATTCATGCTAGAATTGTATTAACCGGAAACTTAGTACATGTGTGAATACATAGACAAAACATATAGTCCCTAGTATGCGTCTACTTGACTAGCTCGTGAATCAAAGATGGTTAAGTGTCCTAACCATAGACATGTGTTGTCATTTGATGAACGGGATCACATCATTAGGATAATAATGTGATGGACATGACCCATCCGTTAGCTTAGCATTATGATCGTGTTAGTTTCATTGCTAGCTTTCTTCATGACTTATACAAGTTCCTCAGACTATGAGATTATGCAACTCCCGAATACCGAAGGAACACTTTGTGTGCTACCAAACGTCACAACATAAAAGGGTGATTATAATGGTGCTCTACAGGTGTCTCCGAAGGTGTTTGTTGGGTTGGCATAGATCGAGATTAGGATTTGCCACTCCATGTTTCGGAGAGGTATCTCTGGGCCCTCTCGGTAATACTCATCACTATAAGCCTTGCAAGCATTGTGACTAATGAGTTAGTTGTGGGATTAAGTATTACAGAATGAGTAAAGAGACTTGCCAGTAACGAGATTGAACTAGGTATTGAGATACCGACGATTGAATCTTGGGCAAGTAACATATCGATGACAAAGGGAACAACCTATGTTGTTATGCGTTTGACCGATAAAGATCTTCATAAAATATGTAGGAACCAATATGAGCATCTAGGTTCCGCTATTGGTTATTGACAGGAGACGTGTCTCGGTCATGTCCACATAATTCTCGAACCCGTAGGGTCCGCACGCTTAATGTTCGATGAAGATTGGTATTATGAGTTTATGTGTTTTGATGTACCGAAGGTAGTTCGGAGTCCCAGATGTGATCACGGACATGACGAAGAGTCTCTAAATGGTTGAGACATAAAGATTCATATATTGGACGGCTATATTCGGATACCAGAAGTGTTCCAGGTGATTTCGAAGAAAACCGGAGTGTCGGCGGGGTTACCGGAACCCCCCGGGGAAGTATTGGGCCTAAATGGCCCTTAGGGGAGAGAGAGGACAGCAGCCCAGGAGGTGGAGCCCCCCAAGGGGAGTCCAAATTGGACTAGGGAGGGGGGCGCAACCCCTCTTTCCCTCTCCCTCTCCCTCTCCCTCTCCTTCCTTCCCCCTTCCTCCTCCTAGTTGGACTAGGAAAGGGGGAGTCCTACTCCTACTAGGAGGAGGACTATTCCCCTCCTTGGCGCGCCCAAGGGCCGGCCGGCCTCCCTGAGGGAGTCCTGGATTAGGGGGTATCCAGACAGCCGGACTGTGTACAGCGTCCGGACTATTGAAGCGTGAAGATACAAGAGTGAAGACTTCGACCCGTGTCTGGATGGGACTCTCCCTTGCGTGAAAGGCAAGCTTGGCGATCCGGATATTGTGTTTCCTTCCTTGTAACTGACTCCATGTAAACCCTAGCCGTCTCCGGTGTCTATATAAACTAGAGAGGTTTGTCCTTAGAAGGCCGATCACAACTACAATCATACCATCATAGGCTAGCTCTTAGGGTTTAGCCTCTACGATCTCGTGGTAGATCTACTCTTGTACTACCCATATCTTCAATATTAATCAAGCAGGAAGTAGGGTTTTACCTCCATCGAGAGGGCCCGAACCTGGGTAAACATCTGTGTCCCTTGCTTCCTATTACCATCAGCCTTGACACACAGATCGGGACCCCCTACCCGAGATCCGCCGGTTTTGACACCGACATTGGTGCTTTCATTGAGAGTTCCTCTGTATCGTCACCTCAAAGCTCAATGGCTCCTTCAATCATCAACAACACGGTCTAGGGTGAGACTTTTCTCCCCGAACAGATCTTCGTGTTCGGCGGCTTCGCCCTGCGGGCCAATTCGCTTGGCCATCTGGAGCAGATCGGCAGCTACGCCCCTGGCCATCAGATCAGGCTTGGAAACCTGAACTACACGGCAGACATCCGCGGAGACTTGATCTTCGATGGATTTGAGCCTATGCAAGGATCACCGAACAGTCACAATGAGCATGGCTTAAACCTGCTGTCGGACAAAGCTCAGGATCTAAACCCGGAGCAAGTTGCGTTGCCTAAGGACGGAGGGGTGGACCTCACCCTGCAGGCCGCGCACTCATCGGTGATGGAGCCAAACACGGGTCTCACCTCTGTGGGGGCCTGTGACTTCGGACCCCCGGATTCGCATCCGGATGTTGGTTCCTATCCGTGCGCTCCCGATCCCACCAAGCCTGGTTGGGCTCCGGTAATGGAATTCACCGCTGCGGGTATCTTCCAGCACTCGCCCTTTGGCGATATGCTGTCATTAAAAACTCTCTCTTTGACAGAAAATTCTGGGCCGAACTATGTCCAGCTCAAGTGGGAAGCAGGCGACGAAGAAATTCGTTACCCACCCACCACCCACTTCATAGCCACGGTTGATGATTTAACCGACG
Source organism: Triticum dicoccoides (assembly GCF_002162155.2). NCBI lineage: Eukaryota > Viridiplantae > Streptophyta > Magnoliopsida > Poales > Poaceae > Triticum > Triticum dicoccoides. The sequence goes on along the minus strand of NC_041391.1, from coordinate 334,504,441 downwards.
TGCTTGACTTCGACTCCGAAGGCATCGACGGTATTGACGACGATGCAGGAGAAGATTCAGAATCTATGGGGTACCGGACTTCCACCTCATCACACGACATATACATGGTGGATACGCCCAAGGAGGACGACGGTGACAACCCAGAAGATAAAACCCCCGGGCAAAAGCCAAAGCGACAGCGCAGACGCCGTTCCAAGTCCAGCAACAGTAAAAATAGCAGTAAGAGCGCTAGAAGGATCGATACTCCGGTCAACCCCGAAGCCAACAATGACCATACCGAACCAGCAATGGAGCAGGACGAGCCAGGTCACGCCGAACACAGTTCGGAGCGGACGCTCGAAGACAATGATCCAGAGGGACGAGTTCATCAAACCGGCCCAGGACAAAAAGTCAGTCCGGACGATGATGCATTCATCATTTCGGAAGAATGCATGGAACGAGATAGCCTCCACAGAAAGCTTATGGCCACAACGAGAAGTCTGAAGAAGCAGAAGCAATGGCTTAAAGCCGCATAGGAAACGCTCAACCGCAGATGGAACAAAGTGCTAGACACTAAAGAAAGATATGGCGACGATCGCCATACAAAGAGCTACCCAAAACGCAAGCTACTGCCAGAATTCGACGACGAGGCCGTTCCACCAAAGAGTAACACGACCAGGAGGCCAGACGTACCACTTCATAACCACAACAAAGCAGCTACCGAAGACGCGCACGATCTACGTGAGCACCTGGATAAGAAAGCTGGCGCAGCTTGGTCCATCTACGGATCTAAAGGACACACCCCAGCGGGGGACTGTGGTCGTCAAAACGATTATGCCAATCAAATACCAGTTCGGAAACACCGGACACAACAATAGCTGACGGCATGCCACAACACGTCTAGATATAGAGGGGATGCTAACCCCCTGTGCTTTACCGAAGAGGTACTGGACCACGAATTCCCACAGGGCTTTAAACCTGTGAACATAGAGGCATACGACGGAACAACAGACCCAGGGGTCTAGATCGACGACTTTATCCTACATATACATATGGCTCGTGGGGATGACCTCCACGCCATCAAATACCTTCCCCTCAAACTAAAGGGACCAGCTAGACACTGGTTGAAAAGCCTCCTAGAAAATTCAATTGGGAGTTGGGAGGAACTCGAGGACGCTTTCAGGGCGAATTTTCAAGGGACTTATGTCCGGCCTCCGGATGCTGACGATTTAAGTCACATAATCCAACAGCCCGGAGAGTCCGCCCGCAAGCTTTGGAACAAATTCCTCACTAAGAAGAATCAAATTGTCGATTGTCCGGATGCCGAAGCCTTAGCGGCATTCAAACACAACATCCGCGACGAGTGGCTCGCCAGACATCTCGGCCAAGAAAAGCCAAGGACAATGGCAGCCCTAACAAGCCTTATGACCCGCTTTTGCGCGGGCGAAGATAGCTGGCTAGCCCGTAAAGGCACCAGCGACCCCAGCACATCCAAAATAAGGGATGGCAACGGGAAGCCACAGCGTCATAAAAACAAACGCCAAAACAAGGAAGAGAGCCCGGATAACACGATGATTAATGCCGATTCAGGGGCTCTCGACCTAATCAGCAAAATAAGCCATCTAAAGGCAGTAAAGAGGGACCGTCCGGTCTGAACAGAGTTCTGGATAGACTATGCCAAATTCATGGCACCCCTGACAAACCTGCAAACCACATGCACAGAGAGTGCTGGGTCTTCAAGCAGGCCGGCAAATTAAATGTCGAACACAAGGGAAGGGAAACACCAAGTGAGGACGAGGATGAACCTCGCCAGCCGAACACTAGGGGACAGAAAAAATTCCCGCCAGAGGTTAAAACAGCGAACATGATCCACGCGAGTCGTACATCCATGAGAAGGCACGAATGCGCGCATAGAGACACGCACGATATAGAGCCCATCATACCCACATCTAACTACTGGATGTCTTATCCGATCACTTTCGATCACTTGGATGGCCGAACTAGTATTCGGCGTGGAGGATCAAAGGCCTTGGTGCTTGACCCAATAATCGACGGATACCATCTCACCTGGGTCCTCATGGACGGTGGCAGTAGTCTCAGTTTAATATACGAGGACACTGTCCGCAGGATGGGGATAAACACATCCAGAATCAGCCAAAGCAACACCACCTTTGAAGGGGTGATACCAGGCGTTGAAGCCTACAGCAGGGGCTCCGTCATACTGGAGGTAAAATTCGGCTTTTGAGGCAACTCCAGAAGCAAAGAAGTACTCTTTATCATCGCACCCTTCCAAAGCGACTATCACGCAGTGCTCGGAAGAACGGCCTTCGCCCGCTTCAACGCACTGCCGCACTATGGCTACCTTACACTCAAGATGCCCGGTCCACGTGGCGTCATCACCGTTAGCGGAATAACAGAGCGCTCTTCACGCGCAGAGAAACACGCGACGGCCCTAGCGGCCGGAGTATAAGCGGCCTCCAATATAAAAAAACATGACTGGTCGTTAAGACCACTGACACGGTTAGACGAGTCTGGTAGCCCAGATCGAACCAGGGCACCGTATATGTAATCCCATAGCGGATACCAGGGGCTATAAATACTTAATAAAGCCCCACACTTGGCTTAACCTTGTTGGCAGGCCAACATATTACACTTTTACTATCCATCGGATACTTACATTGTACTCTCCTATGAGTTTTCCTTTTCCACAGACAATGTTCGCGCGATACCCTTCCAGGATATGGCACAACGGAGAAAAAGGCGCAGACGTGCAGCAGGGCCCCGTTCATCAGGTTTCTTTTTAGATTAAGCCCCTGTGTAAACCTTTTCTATTGCCTCTTGTTGTTTAACCATCACATGGGTTCCATACCCACAGAGGATACTGCCGTTCTTGGCTTTTCGCCATGACAGATTAACACATGTACCTGGAAACATAGGGTTTATAATGAATGGGCATTCTTGAGCTCATCATCTGTTATAAAGTCCGAATACCTTCGGGAGTGTTCGGCGTCACGAGTTTGGCCTTATATGCATCAGCTCCGAATCATGTCTTTGGTCAAATGTTGGGTTTGCCCGACTCCTGGGTTTGCCGCCTTACGTTCCGTTATTATCGGCTAAGGTGGCCAAAGGAGAACTACTGCGATTGTGCCCTGGTTATTCCGGATGAGCACCTTAGTAGAGAAAGCCAAAAACTGACTGTCATGATGCAGCGAGAGACTGTTCAACCACTCGAAGACTCACCGGAATCTCTAGCTCCACATTAACGAAGGGCCATTTCCCGGTCATGTACATACGCACCCGTATTCGGATGCACATGAAGGTACCAGGGGCTATGTAGTAGCCCCAATGTTAGACTCCCACGGCTAAGCGAAAGTGTTACAACTATATAGTCCGGTTGCCTAGTTCGATGTGTGATCACCTCCTTAATGGACCAAGACGTTGGATCAAGTGTGATTAAGCATATTTTTCGCGAACACCCCCGCATTGTATGCGTGGGGGCTGAAGCCAACGACTGCTAACTTTCGGATTACATATTTATATATACATATATATAAATGGCCGCACAGGGGACACAATCATACTTTCAGGCAAACAATATAAATATAGCCTCATAATCAAAATAAACATTGTTTTTACAATGATTCAATTCATCATTCGAACAAGACATTCTTCGAGCACTGCGCCTCTATTAGGCGGGCACCTTCGGTGACCTGCGCCAAGTAGTGCTCGGCCGGATATTGGCCCCCCACCGGATCCTGGGCCACTATAATGGTGGCATCCATATCCATCCAATAGGCTTTAACGTGGGCAAGAGCCATCCGTGCACCCTCTACACACGCCGAGCTCCTCATGGCATCGACCCGAGGCACGGCCCCAAGGAATTGTTGCACCAAACCAAAGTAATTGTCCGGCTTAGGCCCCTTCGGCCAAAGATGGTCTATTACAGACCTCATTGCAAGCCCGGACAGCCTGTGAAGCTCCGCTACAGCAGCCATCTTGTCACTTAACGACAGCGGGCGAGTGGGAGCATGGAATTGCGACCAGAAAAGCTTCTCCACTTCCTTATCACCTTGATCTTTGAAGAACTCGGCAGCGTCAGCCGTACTCTTTGCCAAATCGCATATGCGTCCGCAGGACTCCAGCGTCCATCCAGGGGAGCGTACTTCGGATCGAAAAACTTTGTCCACAGCAAATAGGAGCCCCCAGCCGCAATTTTACCGGCCTGTTAAAGCTCCTCCCGCGCACCCCTGAGCTCGGTGCATATTTCCTTGGTGGCATTAAGTGCCTTATTTAGGTCGGCCGAATTATCCTCATGCTCCTTTTTAAGGAGCTCATACCGATCAGTGGCATTTTTTAACTCAACAGCCATTTCGGCTATCTTTTCCTCGCTTCGGCGATGAGCAGCTTGTTCGGCCCTCAATTCCTCGGCCGCCTTTAGGGCAGCCGCATTGCTCACCCGAGCTTGTTCCTTGGCTTGAGCAAGTTCCGCCCTCAGGGCCTCCACGGCAGCAGCACCATCTGCAGTCCAAACATATTACATTAATATCATGCCACCTTCATATTTTCTATACAAGGGAAGGCAGGGCACATACCTTGTGATTTGTCCAGCCGCTCATTCACCAGCGTAATATCGGCATCAATCGATCCAATCTGCCTCGTTAGTTCGGCAACATCAACGGACTAGCCGGAGGCCGGACCCATAGGTACCTGCACATATTTATAGCACAATCATTGGTTTATGATCCCCCGTTTGCCGCCTAGGGCGGGCAACCAGAGTCTCAGGGGCTACTATCTATATGGAGCACACCTAGCGCGTGCCTCACAGCCAAAGAAATAGTGTATTCTTCTTACATACCTCAAAGCCTCTGAGCAGGCTTGTGAATGCTTCATTCAAACCGCTTGTAGCGGATGAAATCTTCTTGAGGACCGTGCTCATTAATGAGCGGTGCTCCTCCGAGAGCGTAGCTCGCTTCAGTAAGCCTGTCAGTATGTCCGGCCGGACATCGAACAGCGCCGGACCCTTCCCATCGCCTCCCGTGGGAGCCAAACACTCTGGGCTCAGGGCGGCTGACGCATTGACTTCCGGCTTCGGCAGATCCGGACTCCTCCGTGACGACACCTCGATGTCTCCCGCTTCATGAGCCGGAGAGGTAGGTGGGGTCTCGCTCTCCATCATCTCTGGAGGAAGATCCCCCGAAGACGAACTCTGTTGAGAAGAGCTGCTAGCCAGACTGCAAAAGGCGAATCCTGGTTACTGATCTAGGAGAAGCACAGTACCTTCGAATTAACGATTGACTTACAGCTCGGTGGAGGGCTGGCCCGTTGGCGGGCATAACGCGGTGAGGATGCCCGTCGCGGCAGAGCCCCTTGGTGATGCTTTCTTCCCTTGCTTGGGCACCTCCGTCTCCAAGTCTTTGGAGGCGGCCCTCTTCTTCCCGCGCGGGGAGGAGGCCTTAGTCTCCTCTTCCCGGCTATCCTCCTTGGCGGAGGTAACAATTCCCCTGGTTCGGATGTGTAGCGTGTGGAGTTCGGTTTCTTCGTTCTTCCCCTTGTCTTTCCCCGAGGGCATTCTGCTGAGTACCCGGTCGAGCATCTTGGCCATGGTAGGGCCAGGCGAGCCTTCGGGAAGTGGCGCCGGACACCTGATTCTCTCCGCCTTGCTGAGCCATTCCTGGCCACGGATGATTTTCAGAATAAACAATTATGACAAATGCAAAACAAGGTGTTCGGTGTTAAGATTACTTACTTGGGTATCTAGGCGATTGCAGCTTAAGCCCGCATCCTCGGTGGTGTCCGGACACTCTACTTTCTGTCCAAAGAATAATTTGCACATCTCTTCGAGCTTCAAGCCGAAGTGCTTGACAGTCTGCGGACCCTCCGGATTGAACTCCCACATCCGGAGAGGCCGGCGTTGGCATGACAACATCCGTCGGATTAACATCACTTGCATTATGCTGACGAGGTTAATGTCCCTCTCAAGAAGCTCCCAGATGCGATTCTGCAGTATTGGTACATCACCAGCAGGCCCCCAATTCCGTCCTACGTCTGTCCAAGACGCCAACTATGACGGAGGGCCCGAGCGGAACTTGGGGGCGGCTGCCCACTTTGTGCCTCTGGGAGCCGTGACATAAAACCACCTCCGTTGCCATACATCGGATACTTCTGGGAAAGAACCCTCTGGCCATGGGGCATCGGCATTTCTGCTTATTATGGCACCTCCGCACTCCACATGTCGCCCCTCGATCATCTTCGGCTTCACATTGAAGGTCTTAAGCCATAAGCCGAAGTGTGGGGTGACGTGGAGAAAAGCCTCGCATACAATAATGAACGACGAGATATGAAGGATGGCGTTTGGAGCCAGATCATGAATATCCAACCCATAGTAGAACATGAGCCCCCTCACAAAGGGGTCGAGGGTGAAGCCCAAGCCACGGAGGAAGTGTGGGACAAAAACGACGCACTCATTAGGCTTCGGTGTGGGGATGGCCTGCCCTGGAGCAGGAAGCCTGTGCTGGATGTCGGCGGTCAGGTATCCGACCTCCCTAAGCTTCACATTGTCTTCCTTTTGAATCGAGGAGGCCACCCACCGGCCTTGAGGGACGGATCCGGACATATTGGGGGATCTGGGGTGTTGAAGCTTGGGTTGCGGGTGTTAGAACTCGAGGTGCGAGAAGGCGCGAGGAAGGTGGAAAAGAGGCATAGGCCTCGACCCCTTTATAAAGAGGGTGAATATCAAGAGTCCTCGGTGTGACCGTTTGAGGCTTATCTAAAAACACACGGAGTTATACCAACGGCCGTCGTGGGGTCACGCACGCCCATATTAATGGAAAATCCCATAATAAGAGGAATACGATCTCTGCCTCGACGGGACGTGCCAATAAAACCGCCTCGTAACATGAGTCATGGTGGGGTAAGAAACACTGATTCGTGTTGGACCAGGCCACGATGCATGGGCATGACGCATGAAGATTGCCAGCGGATCAGACTTATGCTATGTGAAGATCATCTTGCAGATCCGGACATGGTCTACGTGTTCGATAATTACTTTGGAGTATTCGGAGAAGGAACCCGCCTTGCAATGCCGAAGACAATACTGCGCGCCAGACTCATCATCATTGAAGCCTGGTTTAGGGGCTACCGAGGGAGTCCTAGATTAGGGGGTATCCGGACAGCCGGACTGTGTACAACATCCGGACTATTGAAGCATGAAGATACAAGACTCAAGACTTCGACCCGTGTCTGGATGGGACTCTCCTTTCCGTGGAAGGCAAGCTTGGTGATCCGGATATTGTGTTTCCTCCCTTGTAACCGACTCCATGTAAACCCTAGCCCTCTCTGGTGTCTATATAAACCGGAGAGGTTGGTCCTTAGAAGGCCGATCACAATTATAATCATACCATCATAGGCTAGCTCTTAGGGTTTAGCCTCTACGATCTCGTGGTAGATCTACTCTTGTACTACCCATATCTTCAATATTAATCAAGCAGGAAGTAAGGTTTTACCTCCATCGAGAGGGCCCGAACCTGGGTAAACATCTGTGTCCCTTGCTTCCTGTTACCATCAGCCTTGACGCATAGATCGGGACCCCCTACCCGAGATCCGCCGGTTTTGACACCGACACTCCCCCTTGCTCCTTTATATACGGGGGCAGGGGGGCACCCTAGGACACACAAGTTGATATTGTTTAGCCATGTGTGGTGCCCCCCTCCACAGTTACACACCTCGGTCATATCATCGTAGTGCTTAGGCGAATCCCTGCGCCGGTAACTTCATCATCACCGTCACCACGCCGTCGTGCTGACGAAACTCTCCCTTGGCCTCAACTGGATCAAGAGTACGAGGGACGTCCCCGAGCTGAACGTGTGCTGATCGCGGAGGTGCCGTATGTTCCATGCTAAGATCGGTCGGATCGTGAAGACGTTCGACTACATCAACCGCGTTGTCATAACGCTTCCGCTTTCGGTCTACGAGGGTACGCGGACACACTCTCCCCTCTCGTTGCTATGCATCACCATGATCTTGCGTGTGCGTAGGATTTTTTTTGAAATTACTGCATTCCCCAACAGTGGCATCCGAGCCAGTTTTATGCCTAGATGTTATATGCATGAGTAGAACACAAAGAGTTGTGGGCGATAATAGTCATATTGCTTACCAGCATGTCGTACTTTGATTCGGCGGTATTGTTGGATGAAGCGGCTCATACCGACATTATGCGTACGCTTACGCAAGACTAGTTCTACTGACGTGCTTTGCACATAAGTGGCTGGTGAGTGTCTGTTTCTCCAACTTTAGTTGAATCGAGTGTGGCTACACCCGGTCCTTGTTGAAGGTTAAAACAACACACTTGACGAAAAATTGTTGTGGTTTTGATGCGTAGGTAAGAATGATTCTTGCTAGAAGCCCGTAGCAGCCACGTAAAACTTGCAACAACAAAGTAGAGGACGTCTAACTTGTTTTTGCAGGGCTTGCTGTGATGTGATATGGTCAAGCATGATGTGATATAAATTGTTGTATGAGATGATCACGTTTTGTAACAAAGTGATCGGCAACTGGCAGGAGCCATATGGTTGTCGCTTTATTGTATGCAATGCAATCGCCATGTAATTGTTTTACTTTATCACTAAGCGGTAGGGATAGTCATAGTAACAATAGGTGGCGAGACGACAACGATGCTACAATGGAGATCAAGGTGTCGCGCCGGTGACATTAGAGATCATGAGGATGTTTCAGTGATGGAGATCATGAGCACAAGATGATGATGGCCATATCATGTCACATATTTTGATTGCTTGTGATGTTTATCCTTTATGCATCTTATTTTGCTTAGAACGTCGGTAGCATTATAAGATAATCCCTTACTGAATTTTAAGGTACAAGTGTTCTCCCTGAGTATGCACCGTTGCTACAGTTCGTCGTGCCGAGACACCACGTGATGGTCGGGTGTGATAAGCTCTACGTTCACATACAACGGGTGCAAGCCAGTTTTGCACACGCAGAATACTCGGGTTAAACTTGATGAGCCTAGCATATGCAGATATGGCCTCGGAATGCTGAGACCGAAAGGTCGAGCGTGAATCATATAGTAGATATGATCAACATAGTGATATTCAGCATTGAGAACTACTCCATCTCACGTGATGATCGGACATGATTTAGTTGATTTGGATCACATGATCACTTAGATGATTAGAGGGATGTCTATCTAAGTGGGAGTTCTTAAGTAATATGATTAATTTAACTTTAATTTATCGTGAACTTAGTACCTGATAGTATTTTGCATGTCTATGTTGTTGTAGATCAATGGCCCGTGCCATCGTTCCTTTAAATTTGAATGCGTTCCTAGAGAAAGCTAAGTTGAAAGATGATGGCAGCAACTACACGGACTAGGTCCGTAACTTGAGGATTATCCTCATTGCTGCACAGAAGAATTACGTCCTGGAAGCACCGCTAGGTGCTAGGCCTGCTGCAGATGCTACTGATGACGTTAAGAACGTCTGGCAGAGCAAATCTGATGACTACTCTATAGTTCAGTGTGCCATGCTTTACGGCTTAGAATCGGGACTTCAAAGACGTTTAGAACGTCGTGGAGCATATGAGATGTTCCAAGAGTTGAAGTTAATATTTCAAGCAAATGCCCGAGTTGAGAGATATGAAGTCTCCAACAAGTTCTACAGCTGCAAAATGGAGGAGAATAGTTCTGTCAGTGAACACATACTCAAAATTTCTGGGTATCATAATCACTTGACACATCTAGGAGTTGATCTTCTAGTTGATTGTGTCATTGACAGAGTTCTTCAATCACTGCCACCAAGCTATAAAGGCTTCATGATGAACTATGATATGCAAGGGATGGACAAGACTATTCCCGAGCTCTTCGCGATGCTAAAGGCCACGGAGGTAGAAATCAAAAAGGAGTATCAAGTGTTGATGGTCAATAAGACCACTAGTTTCAATAAAAAGGGCAAAGGTAAGAAAGGGAACGTCAAGAAGAACGGCAAAAAGGTTGCTGCTCAAGAGAAGAAACCCAAGTCTGGACCTCTTCCTGAAACTGAGTGCTTCTACTGCAAAGGGACTGGCCACTGGAAGCGGAACTACCCTAAGTATTTGACGGATAAGAAGGATGGCAAAGTGAAAGGTATATTTGATATACATGTTATTGATGTGTACTTAACTAATGCTCGCAGTAGCGCTTGGGTATTTGATACTGGTTCTGTTGCTCATATTTGCAACTCGAAACAGGGGCTACAGATTAAGCGAAGATTGGCTAAGGACGAGGTGACGATGCACGTGGGAAATAGTTCCAAAGTCGATGTGATCGCGGTCGGCACGCTACCTCTACATCACCATCGGGATTAGTTTTAGACCTGAATAATTGTTATTTGGTGCTAGCGTTGAGCATGAACATTATATCTGGATCTTGTTAATGCGAGATGGTTATTCATTTAAATCAGAGAATAATGGTTGTTCTATTTATATGAGTAATCCTATATACTTAAGAAGTTCACCCCCACTACTTGATTTATCTCAACATGCAAGATAGACACATCAACATCGAGCCATGTCACACCTCATGCAGTCCCACATAGCTGACCTCTTTAGGTCTTACCACATGCAGACCATCCACGTATTTGCGAGCTCAGAAAAATATTTAGTTTTCTTTTATAATAATCACCGATTGATTACTTACTCCTTTGTTCATGCGGCCAACCATAATTTAGTCCTAGCATTTCGGTGTCCCTATCTCTCCCTAATTTACTCTGCCACTAATTGATTTGCCGTGGCTCTCTTTATCTTCCACGGTAGGTCATCTCCATCACCTCCCTAATAAACTGTCCAGCCAATTGAATTGTCATGAATCTCTATATCTTCGACGGAAGATTATCTCCATCCTTCGACCAAACAAATACAACCTGGGGATGCAGACCTTGAGGCCCTCCGCCATGGAGAGGATGGCAACATGGTTACTTGACGATGTGGCCCCTCCACAAGCTCAAACCTGAAGAACCTGCACAGGATGGCAGCACCATCTTCATCTGCAGGTACGTTGAGCCCTTGCCTGGGCACAGCCACGGCCCCATCGTCTGGAACACCGTTAACTTGAACGATGCCGTGTTGCAGAACGTGCAGTCGTCGCCAATCCACCGCTCAGGCCAGAATCTGGCTGTCTTGGGGCCCAGTTGTACTCCATCCGCCCCATGGAGTTGGGCAGTAATTCATCATCCACCGACACGTATCTTGGTGTCGTCCTGGAAGACCTTTCCTTCAACGGCGCCGTTGACCTCGCCTACGAGCCGGTAACTAATCGTTTACCTTAATCCCCAATTAAATCTCTAAAATTTACCTTGCAGGACTATTAACCGCGCTTGCTGCATGTACGTTTCCTCTCATACAAGTTATAGTATTGGCGAAATATGGAATTCCTACAAGTTATTAGTACTAGGCGAAATTTGGAGTTCCTTATGTGCCTCCCACGCTCACGCCATCTGATTCATGTCAAGTTGTTTCTGGTTCCTCCATGGCTCCATTCATAATCCTTCTCTACCATGTTACTAACTATGAGGTTATCCTACATGGTTTGCTGATTGTTTTGTGGCCAGGCACATAAATGAATGATTGTTTGTATTATTTGTTATCCCAACGATGCATGGCGCAATTGGTTCTTTTGGATTGCTATCAAATTGTGCTATCTAATTTAGTACTCATGTTGCTTTGTAGGGAGGTTCTTACCAAATGACTCCACACAAGCTTTGTGGATCGGAACTGAGAGTGCAAATTACTTTTCTCTATTAAGCATTTGATAGTTCAGGTGGTCCTATAACCTATTTCCACTGGACTTTTTTATTTTTTTTGAAGGCGCCCTTGCTGATTTTATTAATGCTTCCTGCTCAAGTAGCAAGTGATTGATTTGTTGCTCTCACTTAGATCATCGTATCTTGCAAGTACCTTCTTCTTTCTTCTTTCTATTGCAATATAAATTGGATCCCTCGATTGTGAAATGCCATCTTCTCAACTTATCCTCTACAGGCACAATTGTACTGTTTTTTGTCCAATCTCAGTATGCCATTTGAATTATGTATAGCTTGCATAGTCCCAGATTCATTAGCTCATTCCAATATTTTTTAATAGCTTACATATTATCATTTGCATGACTAAGTATGAGGACACTATCATCCCTTCCTTCCAAGTATTGTCCGCTTCTATTTGCATTAGCTTTGCCCTAGAACAAATCCCTTATTGCACTTTGACAGAGCAAGTACGGATATCTCATTAATGATTAGTTATAAGTTAGTATATGTTCTTTGATTTACAAAGACAATGACCTCCTACTATTGATGCTTCCCGGGGTCTCTTATACCATTTGTTATCTCATATTATGTCGATGAGTAGATACAATTATCTGTTGTAAGTGTAACACCTATGTCTACACTTGCTGGTATATTTACTTATGTAACACCAACCTGGCTAAGAGTCACAAACAATACACAATAAGTATCTCAAAACTTCAATTTGTAGATAACCTTTCATGTTGTGTCCATTTTAGAATCTCCATTCTTAATGTGTATATATAGCATTGGTTTATATGTAAATCAGATGAGATAATTATGCAATGCCACTATTAATAAAAACATCACATAATACACATTTTGTTATCTTTACAATTATACTCCAAGAACTGTGTTCATTTCAGTTATTTCATCTTAAGATCATATATCTACTATGCAAACAAAGTTATTTAAATTATGTATTATCACATGCATAGGACTAAGAGTTCCCGCGGCAACGCGCGGGGCATTATCTAGTATCTTTTATGGTCATGCACCCCTGATGAGTGGTCTATTTTTGTTGAATCTCGATAGTAGTGATACACATATTCATAGTGTTGAAGCCAAAAGATTTCAGTTCAATAATGATAGTGCAACTTATTTGTGGCACTGCCGTTTGGGTCATATCGGTATAAAGCGCATGAAGAAACTCCATACTGATGGACTTTTGGAATCACTTGGTGCTTGCGAACCGTGCCTTATGGGCAAGATGACTAAACCTCCGTTCTCCGGAACAATGGAACGAGCTACTGACTTGTTGGAAGTAATACATACGGATGTATGCGTACCAATGAGTATTGATGCTCGTGGTGGGTATCGTTATTTTCTTACCTTCATAGATGATTTGAGCAGATATGGTTATATCTACTTGATGAAACATAAGTCTGAAACATTTGAAAAGTTCAAAGAATTTCAGAGTGAAGTGGAAAATCATCGTAACAAGAAAATAAATTTCTACGATCTGATAGTGGAGGAGAATATTTGAGTTACGAGTTTGGTCTTCATTTGAAACAACATGGGATAGTTTCACAATTAACGCCACCTGGAACACCACAGCGAAATGGTGTGTCCGAACGTTGTAACCATACTTTATTAGATATGGTGCGATCTATGATGTCTCTTACTGATTTACCGCTATCGTTTTGGGGTTATGCTTTAGAGACGGCTGCATTCACTTTAAATAGGGCACCATCTAAATCCATTGAGGCGACGCCTTATGAACTGTGGTTTGACAAGAAACCAAAGTTGTCGTTTTTGAAAGTTTGGGGCTGCGAGGCTTAGGTGAAAAAGTTTCAACCTGATAAGCTCGAACCCAAATCGAAGAAGTGCGTCTTCATAGGATCCCGAAAGGAAACTGTTGGGTACACCTTCTATCACAGATCCAAAGGCAAAATCTTTGTTGCTAAGAATGGATCCTTTCTATAGAAGGAGTTTCTCTCGAAAGAAGTGAGTGGGAGGAAAGTAGAACTTGATGAGGTAACTGTACCTGCTCCCTTACTGGAAAGTAGTTCATCGCAGAAATCAGTTCCTGTGATTCCTACACCAATTAGTGAGGAAGCTAATGATGATGATCACGAAGCTTCAGATCAAGTTACTACTGAACCTTGTAGGTCTTCCAGAGTAAGGTTCGCACCAGAGTGGTACGGTAATCCTGTTCTAAAAGTCATGTTACTAGACCATGATGAACCTACGAACTATGAGGAAGCGATGATGAGCCCAGATTCCGCAAAATAGCTTGAGGCCATGAAATCTGAGATGGGATCCATGTATGAGAACAAGGTGTGGACTTTGGTGGACTTGCCCGATGATCGGCGAGCCATAGAAAATAAATGGATCTTTAAGAAGAAGACCGATGCAAACGGTAATGTTAATGTTTACAAAGCTCGACTTGTTGCGAAAGGTTTTTGACAAGTTCAAGGAGTTGACTATGATGAGACTTTCTCACCCGTAGCGATGCTTAAGTCTGTTCGGATCATGTTAGCAATTGCTGCATTTTATGATTATGAAATTTGGCAAATGGATGTAAAAACTGCATTCCTGCATGGATTTCTGGAAGAAGAGTTGTATATGATGCAACCGGAAGGTTTTGTCGATCCAAAGGGTGCTAGCAAAGTGTGCAAGCTCCAACGATCCATTTATGGACTGGTGCAAGCCTCTTAGAGTTGGAATAAATGTTTTGATAGTGTGATCAAAGCATATGGTTTTATACAGACTTTTGGAGAAGCATGTATTTATAAGAAAGTGAGTGGGAGCTCTGTAGCATTTTTGATCTTATATGTAGATGACATATTGTTGATCGAAAATGATATAGAATTTCTGGATAGCATAAAGGGATACCTGAATAAGAGTTTTTCTATGAAAGACCTTGGAGAAGCTGCTTACATATTGGGCATCAAGATCTATAGAGATAGATCAAGACGCTTAATTGGGCTTTCACAAAGCACATACCTTGATAAAGTTTTGAAGAAGTTCAAAATGGATCAGTCAAAGAAAGGGTTCTTGCCTGTGTTACAAGGTGTGAAGTTGAGTCAGACTCAAAGCCCGACCACTGCAGAAGATAAAGAGAAAATGAAAGTCATTCCCTATGCTTCAGCCATAGGTTCTATCATGTATGCAATGATGTGTACCAGACCTGCTGTATGTCTTGCTATAAGCATAGCAGGGAGGTACCAAAGTAATCCCGGAGTGGAGCACTGGACAGCGGTCAAGAACATCCTGAAATACCTGAAAAGGACTAAGGATATGTTTCTCGTTTATGGAGGTGAAAAAGAGCTTGTCGTAAATGGTTACGTCGATGCAAGCTTTGACACTGATCCGGATGACTCTAATTCGCAAACCGAATACGTATTTTTATTGAATGGGGGAGCTGTCAGTTGGTGCAGTTCCAAGCAGAGCATCGTGTCAGGATCTACATGTGAAGCGGAGTACATTGCTGCTTCGGAACCGGCAAATGAAGGAGTTTGGATGAAGGAGTTCATATCCGATCTAGGTGTCATACCAAGTGCATCGGGTCCAATGAAAATCTTTTGTGACAATACTGGCGCAATTGCCTTGGCAAAGGAATCCAGATTTCACAAGAGAACCAAGCACATCAAGAGACGCTTCAATTCCATTCGTCATCAAGTGTCAGAAGGGGACATAGAGATTTGCAAGATACACACGGATCTGAATGTTGAAGACCCATTGACTAAGCCTCTCTCACGAGCAAAACATGATCACCACCAAAGCTCCATGGGTGTTAGAATCATTACTATGCAATCTATATTATTGACTCTATTGCAAGTGGGAGACTAAAGGAAATATGCCCTAGATGCAATAATAAAGTTATTATTTATTTCCTTAATTCATGATAAATGTTTATTATTCATGCTAGAATTGTATTAACCGGAAACTTAATACATGTGTGAATACATAGACAAAACATATAGTCCCTAGTATGCCTCTACTTGACTAGCTCGTTAATCATAGACATGTGTTGTCATTTGATGAATGGGATCACATCATTAGGAGAATGATGTGATGGACATGACCCATTCGTTAGCTTAGCATTATGATCGTGTTAGTTTCATTGCTACTGCTTTCTTCATGACTTATACAAGTTCCCTAGACTATGAGATTATGCAACTCCCGAATACCGTAGGAACACTTTGTGTGCTACCAAACGTCAGAATGTAAAAGGGTGATTATAAAGGTGCTCTACAGGTGTCTTTGAAGGTGTTTGTTGGGTTGACATAGATCGAGATTAGGATTTGTCACTTCGTGTTTCAGAGAGGTATCTCTGGGCCCTCTGGGTAATACTCATCACTATAAGCCTTGCAAGCATTGTGACTAATGAGTTAGTTGCGAGATGAAGTATTATGGAACGAGTAAAGAGACTTGCCGGTAACGAGATTGAACTAGGTACTGAGATAACGATGATCGAATCTCGGGCAAGTAACATACCGATGACAAAGGGAACAACGTATGTTGTTATGCGGTTTGACCGATAAAGATCTTTGTAGAATATGTAGGAACCAATATGAGCATCCAGGTTCCGCTATTGGTTATTGTCCGGAGACATGTGTCTGTCATGTCTACATAGTTCTCGAACCCGTAGGGTCCGCACACTTAACATTCGATGACGATTGGTATTATGAGTTATGTGTTTTGATGTACCGAAGGTAGTTCGGAGTCCCAGATGTGATCACAGACATGACGAGGAGTCTTGAAATGGTCAAGACATAAAGATTGATATATTGGACGGATATATTCGGATACCGGAAGTGTTCCGGGTGATTTCAGAGAAAACCGGAGTGCGGGAGGGGTTACCGGAACCCCCCGGGGAAGTATTGGGCCTTAATGGGCCTTAGGGGAGAGAGAGAGAGCAGCAGCCCAGGAGGTGGCGCCCCCCCAAGGGGAGTCCGAATTGGACTAGGGGAGGGGGGCGCAGCCCCTCTTTCCCTCTCCCTCTCCCTCTCCTTCCTTCCCCCTTCCTCCTCCTAGTTGGACTAGGAAAGGGGGAGTCCTAATCCTACTAGGAGGAGGACTCCTCCCCTCCTTGGCGCGACCAAGGGCCGCTGGCCTCCCCCTTGCTCCTTTATATACAGGGGCGGGGGGCACCCTAGGACACACAAGTTGACATTGTTTAGCCATGTGCGGTGCCCCCCTCCACAGTTACACACCTCGGTCATATCGTCGTAGTGCTTAGGCGAAGCCCTGCGCCGGTAACTTCATCATCACCGTCACCACGCCGTCGTGCTGACGAAACTCTCCCTCGGCCTCAACTGGATCAAGAGTACGAGGGACGTCCCCAAGCTGAACGTGTGCTGATCATGGAGGTGCCGTACGTTTGGTTCTAAGATCGCTCGTATCATGAAGACGTACGACTACATCAACCGCGTTGTCATAACGCTTCCGCTTTCGGTCTACGAGGGTACGTGGACACACTCTCCCCTCTCGTTGCTATGCATCACCATGATCTTGCGTGTGCGTAGGAATTTTTTTGAAATTACTACATTCCCCAACACTTTGCACTAAGGCCCATGAAGGCCCAATACTCTCCCGGGGGGGGGGGGGTCCGGTAACCTCCCGGTACTCCGAAAAATGTCCGAACCTTTCTGAAACCTTTCGGGTGTCCGAACATAACCTTCCAATATATCAATCTTTATGTCTCGACCTTTTCGAGACTCCTCGTCTTGTCCTTGATTTTATCTGGGACTCCAAACAAACTTCGGTACGAGTTCGAGAACTATGTAGGCATGATCGAGACACATCTCCGATCAATAACCAACAGCGGAACCTGGATGCTCATATTGGCTCCTACATATTCTATGAAGATCTTTATCGGTCAAACCGCATAACAACATACGTTGTTCCCTTTGTCATCGGTATATTACCTGCCCGAGATTCGATCGTCGGTATCATCATACCTAGTTCAATCTTGTTACCGGCAAGTCTTTTTACTCGTTCCGTAATGCTTCATCCCGTAACTAACTCATTAGTCACATTGCTTGCAAGGCTTATAGTGATGAGCACTATCGAGAGGGACCACAGATACCTCTCCGATACATGGAGTGACAAATCCTAATCTTGATATATGCCAACACAACAAACACCTTCGGAGACACCTGTAGAGAATCTTTATAATCACTCAGTTACGTTGTGACGTTTGATAGCACACAAGGTGTTTCTCCGGTATTCGGTAATTGATAATCTCATAGTCAGAGGAACATGTATAAGTCATGAAGAAAGCAGTAGCAATAAAACTGTAACAATCATAATGCTAAGCTAACGTATGGGTCTCTAATGATGTGATTCCGTTCATCGAATGACAACACATGTCTATGGCTATGAAAGATAATCATCTTTGATTAACGAGCTAGTCAAGTAGAGGCATACTAGGGACACTATGTTTTGTCTATGTATTCACACATGTACTAAGTTTCCGATTAATATAATTCTAGCATGAATAATAAACATTTATCATGATATAAGTAAATATAAATAACAACTTTATTATTGCCTCTAGGGCATATTTCCTTCACTTAGCTGATGACATCTATCCTTGATGGTCTACGTTTGTGAAGACTATCTCAAACGTTGTGCCAGGGGGCAAGAACTCCCACTTTGCAAAGGTTCAGGAGGCTTGCAGGAAGGATGTCGAGCAGGCATTTGGTGTGCTCCAATCTCGATTTGCTTTTGTCCGGTACCCCGCTCAGATCTGGCCGAAAGATCAAATGTGGAAGATCATGACTTGCTGTGTCATCATGCACAACATGATCATTGAGAGCGAGCAGGAAGAGCCAGTGTTTGACACTGAACCATATTACAGGCAGGGTCCTCTTGCGCAAGTTGATCACCAGCTACCAACATGGACTGCCTTCCTCAATATGCGTCAGGAGATCCAAGACTCGTAGGTGCATCAACAACTGCAGCAGGATCTGGTGGAGCACCTATGGAGGCTCAAGGACAACGCCTAGCTCGACGTGTGATGAAATATGAATTTTTATTTGTTGAAATATATAATTTGTATTCAAATATTTGTTGTTGAACTATTTGATTTCTATTAATTTTCTTTGATGAATTATATGATAAAAAATTACTTTAGTTGAATTTTTTGCGCCGAACTACAACGAATATGGGTCGATTTGCGCCGATATCAGGTCGATTTTTCGCCAAAACTGGGCGGAAAAACAGTCACATTTGCGCCAAAAATGGCCCGATATCGGCACCTGGGAACCCAATCGCTCCCAGCCGGCTCGCCCCCAGGTGGCAAGAAACGTATGGTCCTCTAATGTTCATCTATGCTGTCTCCGATGAGGCTTGTGCGTGTTTCAGATCGTCGTATCATTTCTATCAGTATACACTCTTCCAAAAGTTTGGTTCCGAGTCAAGCTATGTGGTGACTTCTTGGTCGGCAAAGATGGCAAGAACCAAAGGTAATGTACCATTACAGACAAAACCTTTATCTGATATAAACGGTGCAGATCCTTTTGACAACTAGCAACCTATACTATTACCACAGAAGTTCTAGAAGTCTAGTTTTACATAACTTATTGCACCCATGAATGAAGCTGCATCACTTGGTTCTTCCTGCATACCAAGGCTATAGGTGAACAGAAGGCAATATAATGTACATACGTCACTCTCCAACTCCCTACACAATTAAATTCGTTCATGCATCTGGGCAAAAGTTTTCCACTTGGCAGCCCGCTGTTGTCTCATCCAGCTTCAAAAAAAAAAAACGAGGCGTTAGTAAGCATGTACTATTGATATAACGTAGAAGCACATACTAGGAGTACAGTAGTTGAGAAGCAAATTCTAGTTGGGTTTACCATGCATCTGAGGTCACGATGACTGGGAGAGCTGATTCCAATTCATCAACCTATGTGACTGCTGCGGGTGCCTGTCCAAATAACTCCTACTGGAAATGTCAGTTTCATCCGCAGCGTAGGGATCTGAATGGCCTGACGCAGCCGGAGGCGACCAAACGGGTACTACCCCACCTTCTCTCCCAGTCCAGCTGCTTGATGCCTCTGAAGTGGATGGTGCTATGCCGCCCTGCACACGGTGATGGTGTAGGGTATACTGCTGCTGCTGCTGCTGGACGCCGTTGTATCTGGCAGCAGTGCCGTAGCTGGCAACTTCATCCCTGATTTCCGTCCGAGTCTGAGGCTGGAAATGCACCTGTGATGGCACCTCCGGCCTAGTCACTTGGCTTTCAAAAGCTGCGGAAAGTTCTGTTTCTGTTTCAGCTCTGACCAAGGAAGAGGTGATGCTAGGCACCATCTGATCTGCTCGTCTCCGGCCAGCCGTCGCTGGTGTGTGGATAGTGGCACGGTCCAGGTCCACTTCCATATGCTGCAGCTCTTGGGGGAAGGCAATGGGCGGCTCGTCTGAGGAGTCTCCCAGGCCTTCCTCCATTCCATTCTCTATCTCAGCACGAGAGGCTGCCTCAAGCTCCCACATCTCTGACAGGGCGTCCTGCAATCTGGATTTGGCTTCATCTAGCTCAACAATGGGGAGAGGGTAATTGGAACCTAGCTCAATTCCTGCAGCCTGCAGCACAGACTCGGGTGCATCCCAGGGGTGGTGTATCCATTCCGTTGGTAGCCTCGCCAGCTCCGGCAGCCATCGCCGGACGTACTCCCCGTATGGGTCGAACTTGTAGCCTTCAAACTGAGAAATGCAATACATAAAAAAAAATCAAATCAAATCAATCGAGAGTGCTAGCTAGCTATTTTGATTATCTTCATATACTGTATCATATAGGAGTAGTTTTTTTTCTTTTGGAAAAAGGGTATAACCCCGGCCTCTGCATCAGAAAGATGCATACGGCCACCTTTTATTATAAAGCAAATAGGTTCAACAACCCGAAGATGATGTACCTGCGGGTTGTCAATGCGGTCGAGCTCACGGCCATCAGGCAGAGACCCGGAGATGTACTGCCAGCCCAACGCGTCGCTCTCAAGGTCGGCGTCCAGCAAGGTGTCCCAGAAGTACTTCATCCCCCAGCGCCATGGCAGCTGGAGAACCTTGACGAAGAAGCTTGAGACGACGACACGTATGCGGTCATGCAGCCAGCCGGTGGCCCAAAGCTCCCTCATGCCGGCGTCGACAAGAGGGTAGCCGGTCCTACCCTGCCTCCAGACCTTGAAGTAGACCTCATTGACCACCCAGGGGAAGAACCTGAGATGAGCCAAGAGGGGCTTCTCGTGGCTGCAGGGGTGGTTGAAGGCGAGGTACCTGGAGTACTCTCGCAGGCCGATGGAGCGGAGGAAGAGGCTGCAGCCCTCCTCGCCGTCGCGGTTGCTCTCGTTGCTCCACGTTAGCTGCTTCATCCGTACCTGATGGAAGACCTTGCGGACGCTGAGCTCGCCAAAGTGCAGGTAGGGAGAGAGCAGTGAGGTGTTTGCACTGTCGGCCTTCTTGCGGTTCACGGAGTAGTCGATGAGCGGGCCGTTGATGAAGGCGGTGAAAGCCTTGTCGGCGTTCTGCCACCCCGGCGACCACGCCCGTGCGAGCAGCGCGTTGCTCCCCCTCTCCGACTCGTCTTCGAAGATGAGATGGTCCGATGAGCAGCACCTCGACAAGTCACCTGTCGTTATTGTTCTATATATAGGTCAGTAGTTATTGTTCCTCTTCCTCGAAAAGAGGAAGAAGAAGAAGAAAAAAAAAGCAGTGCAGAGACCTGAATTGATCCTCTTGGGTGGCAGCATGGGCGCGGGGGGGTCGACCATACAGAGGCACTTGTTCCAGAAGGGCGTGAACATGGTGAAGGGGCAGCCGTGGTCGTCGAGGACCTCCCATGGCTCGTAGAGCAGGTCGGAGTTGAAGGACTGCACGGTGATGCCCTCGGCCCCCAGCACTTGCTTCACCCGGTGGTCCCGGACCAGCGACAGCGGGTCTACACGGCGGGCAGCAGAGCAGACAGCGATTGGTGAGCAACACATGGCCATTTGTTTGTGTCAGCTTACACGATAAGGTGCTTGTTATCAAAAAGGAAAACAACTACTACTTGTTATAGTACTAGTAAGTTTTAATTAAAATCCCCTAAAAAAAGTAAGTTTTAATTAAACCGGACTACTAGTAGTAATAAATACTACTACTAGGTTGGTGGGTACAAGAACTTTTGGGAATTAAAGACTGAGTGTTCAGGGAGTAGTGTTTGATGCTAAACTTGGAGTTGTTTGACGTGTGGAGTACAGGTTAAGCTAGCATGAAATGAAATACCCATGAATATGATTGATTGGCACACACATCACACAGGAGGGATGGTACTGTTGATGCAAAGATTCCTCCCCTCCCCTCCCCTCCCCTCCATTTTCTATTGGATCGTGTAAGAGTGGATCTAGTTGAGCCGGAGCGGAGCAAACCGTAAAACAGAAATCCTTTATCTTTATCTTTTTTTCTTCTTATATAGGAGTATAACAGAGAAGAGAAGAAATCTTAACCAAGTACTCCTAGGACAGTAGAAAATAAATAAATGACCACAAAGGAATAAGAGTGAGAGATGTAGGAGGAATCGAACCGTAGAGGTGGTTGAAGAAGAGATGGGTGGCGCCGGTGCTGCGGACGAGCTCCAGCAGCGCGGCGACGGTGTCGGTGGACCGCCGGGTGACCAGCCGGGTGGCGCCGAGCCGGCGCAGCGAGGCGTCCAGGTGCTTGAGGCTCTGGCTGAGCCACCACCGGGACACCCGCCCAGGGTAGTACGGCCCGTCCTCCTCCGGCGCCCACACGTACGCCGGCACCACCTCCCCGGCTGTTCGCGCCGCCGCCGCTAGGGCCGGGTTGTCCTCCACGCGCAGGTCCCGCCTGAACCACACCACCGTCCGCGTCCGCGTCCGCTCCCCGGCACCGCCGCTCATCGACGGCGACGCCGACATGACTAGGCACCAAGGCCTTTCTGCGGCGACGACGACGACGACGAGCAGGTAGCTAATTACCCAAGGAAAAAGCTGGATAACGAGCAGCAGCAGCAGCAGGTCAAGGAGCTGTCATGAAGCCAAGAGGCAACAACTTGTTGGCGCTCTGGTGAACAAGATTTGCTTAGATCGGCGACGGTTTCCTGGAATCGTGGAAGAATGGAGACTCGACTGGAACGCTTTCCTCAGGGCCGGTGCATGGGGAGTGATGTGGAGTAAATCTGACCACCCCCTTTTTTCGTACAAAAAGATTTTCTCGCTGGGAGGTGGGATGGTGGTGTTCTTGCAGAGTTGCAGGGGTTTCTCTTCTTAGTTTTGGTTGGGGAAGGAGAGCTGTGGTCCAATGGAGATTGTGGTCTATGGATATTTGGATTGGTTGGTTGGCTTGGATTTGTTCTCAGCTTTTCCCTCTTGTCCGTTTATCCCCTCCGCTCTCTCCTCTCTCTATCTCACTCTCTCCTCCTCTTGGCCTTTCTCCTATCCCATAATATTCGCCTCCATTTTTTTTCCATCTCCGTGGAAAGGAGCTCGATTCTGCGCCTTTCTTGTTAGTTGCTGGTACGTGTGCGTTGTTAATGTAAACTTGTGTGTGTTGTCACGTGTGTAGACCCCCTCCGTTCCTAAATATTTGTCTTTTAGAGATACCACATACAGATGTATATAGACATATTTTAAAGTGTAGATTCACTCATTTTGCTCCGTATGTAGTCATTTGTTGAAATCTTTAATAAAATAATTATTTAGAAATGGAGGGAGTAGTTGTTAACTCCCAATCACGATGCATGCATGTAACCAAACACTGAGCGGAAATTGTTTTTCACAATGCACGCAACCCATCCATATGGAGGGAACTAAACAACATGCATCTCACTTTCCGATGCAACCTCTAAAAATCGCTATTGGTAATCAAACAACCCCTTGGTAACCTTGTATGTGTTGAGACATGTCAAGCTGAGATTTTTGTTTGGTAGCATGCATTTAGGAGACATGCTTGCCTGAGCTTGTATTTGGTAGTCTCTATTTGGGTAACTTGCATCAATGGAGTTTTGGGCGCCAATGCAACATCGACCAGCATTTCGACTAAACATATTATATATATATATATATATATATATATATATATATATATATATATATATATATATATATATATATATATATATATATATAACACATTTCAATAGTTAACACATAATTCGAGAAATAAAGCATCATCTTCTCTTGGTTTTCACAATCTTGCATGTGGCAAGTGGCAAGGTAGTAAGAGCAAGTATAATAAGATAATGTAAGCGGGTTATAAGAATTTAAATAATGTATTCTTGTTGAGTTGGATGAGAGAAAATAAACAGGCTGTAGATTAACAGCCACCTGCGGCACATGCTCATAGGAGCTTTGTGAGAGTGTAAGGTGAGTCATAGTAGTATATATTTACAGCTAACTATTATATGTCTTGGCTATAAAATTGACTATAGATGACACAACAACAACATATAGCCAACATCCGGCTATACTATTAATCATTCCCTAAGAGTCGTCATAGTGCATTAAAGTAAGCATCCAATCATCCTTTGTATGTACATCACTCCCCAAATCGAGGAAAAGAAACCGAAGAGCAGGCTCTGATATGTAGTCCATTGTACATTAGTCCATACAAGTCCTTTTTTTTCTTTTACAACAACTACAAGCTGAATTTCATATAGGCAAACTACTAGTCTAATGTGCTCTCCATATAATTTACCTAGCCGGAACCAATGAATCACGAACCCACAGTTAGTATCATCTCCTCAGAGCTCTACCATATTCAACTTCACATGGGCGTTGTCTACTGAATACTCTCAGTACCAGGTTTCAGTGTCCATCATCTCCTTGCCTTAGGATCTAACTTAACAACAAAACCTGATGGACAAGGTAATTAGCTGAGAAATATCACATGCGGATAGGGATGAGAATGGAAGAGGGCGGTGGGCAGAGCTGAGAACAGGAAGCCGGAGGAAGAAGGAGAAAGGTAGAGCCTAGAGGAGGGCGGATCAAGGAGAAGGAACCAGGAGGGCGGGGAGAGGATGATGTACAGAGGAGGAAGGGGGGAGAAAGGTGTTATAGGGTGGAACCCTAGTTCATGATATTTTCACACTTGGGAGGGAGAAAGGGGGAAGAACGCCAGATAAATCACTCAAGCATACCCAAATCACATATCCACTAGAATAGCACACATGAGATCCACAAGCATAATATGAACAATCAAGGGAAAATAGCATAGAGGTAAGGTTCTTCTCAAATCCAAAGGAGACGAGGTCTTGATGATCTAGGTAGATCCTTCTCCCTTAGGAGGTCTTGATGATCCTATGATGGGGATCCTTCTCCCTTAGAAGGTCTTGATCCTCAAGATGGAGGTACAAGGAGAAAAGCTCTCTCAAATGATCTCATATACTTTGCTAACCCTAACAAATGGTCTAGGTACAAAATATATAAGCGAGTGGAGGTAAGGGAAGAGACGGCTTATTTTTTAAGCCGCCAAAAGAACTGGCCCTAGGAGTAGTAGCTAGGGATACTAGGAGTAGTAGATATGGATCAAGTGTGTGAGATGAACCGGAGAAAGTAAATGTAGAGAGATGAAATGCAAAAAAGACGGAGGGACGTGATGGTTGCTTGTCCGTTTATTTTACCAGGCCACTTATTAATGGCAGTGGTTGGATTTTGTGATATGACGGCTTTACTGCCGCGCCACGAGCGGGGTGCGACTCCCGTGCAGTGCCGCTCTCTACACTTATAATACATCGGTCATGGTTTATTAGTCCCCCATTGAATTTGACTGAAGATTTAACTGACAAAATGTTAGTGCATGTCAACAAAAACTATATCGTTGGATTCGTATTTGAACATAGTTTTCAATGATATAATTTTAGGTGACATGCATTAACATTTATCGTACTATATACAATGTTAGTTCAATTTTTGGTCGTACTAATCTATAGTAAGGTGCCCGTGCGTTTCACGGAAGAGTGAAATGCATCGATCGGGGAGTTGTTTATTTTGACAAAGGATGTGGGGGTCATCTCATGTGTAACGGGTATCGATAGGTTTCTTCGGATATTATTTCATCTCTAGAGCTCACAAACATCCAGGTGAAATAGATAAAAATGTATCTTTTGCAAACAAAAGCGTTCTACTGTTCAACCTGCATCCAAAACTTGTAAAGAAATTACACTTATTATGCTTTGCAAAAAATGATCTTTAAGAATTAGTTTTTGAGTATCGATTGTTATACATGTTGGCTACAGATGACATGGTACTTTCTTATAGTCAACAGTTGGCTATACTATTAAGTATTAACCATGCCCTTATACACCTAGACGGAGGGATTAAATCAGGATGACTTGGAAGGGGCAGAGTAGGTGTAAGAAATGGTTCATAGTAAGTCTTTCACCAGTACTGTAGTAAAAATTCATAGGAACTTTTATTCATGCGCGATACTCCAATAGAGCAAGATCATGCATGGAAGTCTCCACATGCTTAAACAGCGGATTACATTGAACGAAGACTAATGATCAACATTTAACTTGATAATGCATATGTCCAGGTGAACCTCCTTGGAGTCCCCGTGCACAACATTGGGGGGGGGGGGAATCATACCATGATTCTTCCATGTCCACATTGGCGGGAAGGTCCCAGCTCGAAAGAGTCCAAGTCAGCTTCCTGTAGCCAGTGTCGCCGCCCATGCAGCTCGGAGGGGTAGTAATGGTGAGCACGCACCCGTACATTGGCCTCATGTCAGTGTCAGCGTCAGCGGCACCGTCCTTGATGCACACTACAGAGATGGGGCAGCGGCCTGTGCGGGCCTTGTCGGTGCCCACGATCAAGAGGAAGACGTTGCCGTCCTCCTCCGAGACTAGCAGGTGGCGGTGATCCTCCAGCGACTCCGGCACGATGAACGGGTAGCATGTCTCGTACTTGATGTTCTCCGCCAAGGGCCAGTAGCAGCTGCTGCACGCATCTGTGAGGTGATGCACAATGCTCGCCGGCAAGCCCCAAAACGGCATCGGGCACTCATAGCAGTAGACGAAGGGCTCCTTGGAGGCATCGACCAGGCCGTCCATGAAACGGGAGTGGCTGTAGGGGACGTTGCGCCAGTTGAATATATGAGCAAGTTACTACGAGATTTAATCCAAATAAGCACAAAATAAACCATGACGGCTATAACAGAGATTAAACTAATCATGTGGACTAGCATAGTAGATGAATAGATAGAATCTAGTAGGATACATAGTAGAAACATGAATTCTACCACGATTTCGAATAGGAAGGACAGAAACACATACGGTGCAACGGGAGCAGCACCGTTGGCGTTGAGGTTGTCGCCCATGTCATTGAGGAAGAGGTTGTTGAGGTCGGGGAAGAAGTCGTTGTTGGTGAAGTCATGGCTGCCAGCAGTCGCGAGAGTGTGCTCCCCAAATTTCAAGAGCGCCCACAGAATGGAGCGCAGGAGGGAGTGGTTGTAGGGGATGTTGCGGCCCCCTAATGGAGCGCGGGAGTAGCACACGAAGCAGTAGATGGTGCTCCTCCCTAAGTCTCTATCTCTACTCTTATCTCTATATCTACTACTCGTCTTTGTTTTTTATAACAAATCGAATAGTACTGCGCCGTCCGCTGCACGCCCGGCTAAACACGCCTCCTCGCCTCCATCATCACCAACTTAGTCTTTTATAGGAGTAGGAGTAGAGAAAAAACCGAGTTGGTGATGATGGTGTGTCGTGCAATGCACGGGCATCTTGCTATTTTTTCATATAATTCCAAACACCACGTAGACATGGTCTTTGACCATTTTACAACTATGTTAGTATCATTGTTAGTGGTCAGCCGGTGCAAGTTATAGCCCCGGGTGTTTTAACCTTTTTTTGTAATGATATCTGGCGGTTGTTCGGCACGAGCTCAATCCTGGTGAATCCCATGTAACCGTCAGATTTCCATCCGACGGTGGCATGCTTTTAAGCCATAGTATTTGACAAAACCGCCACCCTTACACACGTACTATAACTGTGTCGCGGGCGTTTGCAACTGCCATGTCTCGCAGTGAACATTTGCTGGGGATTGGAGTTAGCACCGATGGCGGTTCGCAGTCGTTCCACGCTTGGGCATTGAAGTTTGTAACTATTTTAGATTAGAATATACTACTCCTCCAGTGCTAGTAGTAGAGCAGAGTCCTACTCCACTACTACTCTACTTGAGAAAGTTAGGGCATAGTAGTAGGTACTGTAGGGAGTACCAGTACTGTGATCACTCAAGCAAGTTGTCTGACTTTGATATGACCCTACGCTGCTGGTATGTGTCTCGTAAGTCAAGCGGCGTGCTGTAGTCATCATCACCTGTCCACTTCCCGCAACACATATTCGCTTCTCCATCTTTGTCCGCACATAATCTCATCCAATCTTCCATCCCCGCTAAGGCGCCTCCCCTCTCGTCCGAAACCCAAGCACTAGCAATGGCAGAACCGAGCAGTGTCCGTCGAAAGAGTGGCTGGAATTCGCTCCCCACAGAGGTAATCAGGCTCATTGTTTCACGTGTGGACAATCTCAGAACCATGCCGCTCACCGCGTGCTTGTCTAGGCTGTACCGTTTACTCAAGGCCCTCAAGTTGGAGCTTTTTAAGCCAGTTCCTTGCTTCTGATGCCGCCTGATCTTCAGAAACAGCGTGTCATGCAGCATAACAATCGTAGGGTGGCGAGCATCAACCTCCTTGACTGCGATCCGACCCCCGTCACCCTCAACTTCATTAACGGTATGTACTGGGTCGGCATGAACACGTCTTGGATGGTGCTCGTCGACGATCGCGACAGCTGGATGCTCGTGGAGGTCTACACCCGGCGATTGATCCCCCTTCCTTCAATTAACACTGCACTACTTTGGCACCGCGACCCAGAATACTCGGAATCTTTCAGTAGCCAACATGATACCAAGTTTGATTTTCTCAAGGTTGTAATCTGCCAAGTGCCCACAAGATCTGCGGATTATAAAGACTTCAGGCTGATTGTGTTCTTCAACCGCGGTCTCGCCTATCTGACACGTCACTGCGGTAAGTGGATAAATCTACACATCAATCGCAGGATCATACATCCTCCATGGTTCTCTGATGCCATTGAACACAAGGGCTTCATTTACGCTATCGACTCCTTCTATGGATGGGCGTATTGCTAGCCTACTCCAGTCATCGCTACAAACGGTTGTTACAACAGTATGTTACTTTCCTATGATATCATGATGGCTTGCTTATATTACTGTCAACATTTACTGAAAAAATATTCATGCTCATAACATGTTGTTCTTAAGATTGACTACATTAAGAGCCCTTTTTTATTTGACTCCAACTTGATATGATGTTGTAGGCCGCCTGGTGTCCCTACCCTTCCTAATCTCGGAACCTTTCAAAGAAAAGCGGCATGGCAGTTGCAGGTGGTTCCTGGCTCGATCAGACGACGGTGAACGATTGATGATCGTTCGAATGTACCGGACGTGTTGTTTCGCGGAATACAATCACAGTCACTACAAGGTCTTCGAGCAGGATCCCAACTTCTTTGGGCCTTCAAGAATTTTTGACTGGAGGATGGAAAGTAGCCTTGGTACACGCTCTCTGTTTGTCGGACTGAATTATCCGATTAACCAGGAGATAACCGATGACAAGGATCATGATGGCAGCACGGTTTCGTTCATTAGGTAAAACTGTGTGTACACAGCGTACCGTGCATCTCTGCATGCACCATACCCTGATATGTGCTGCCACGCTCTGCAGCCCAAAGTAGGAGAGAGGGTCGCAAGTATCAGACTTTGACCTGCTGGCTGGAGTTTCCCCCGCCAGGCACCCACTGGTTCAGGCCGTCAGCCAATCTCCACAGCTTAATAAATAGTAATGTCTAACTAAGCCAGTTGGTTAGATGCCACTTGGTGTAGTAGGATCTATATTTAGTTTGATGCATATACTTGTTCTTTTTTGTTAGCCCTTTTGTAATGATGGATGATGTTTGGTTTGGAAGAGAGAGCTACGTCTTTACTCTTCTGGCCTGCTTACTGCTTCTGTTGCACCCCCAGCCTTGGTTGTTGCTGCTGCTGTTTTCAATGTACAATCAGTAGTATATTTCGTCTGTTGGTTGAATAAATGTGTTGTTAGAACGGCAAACACAATGTTTTGGAAGTCGTTGCATGGTCCGATCCTTTAGTGCCCCGTACCGTACGTAGCGCATACTATTTTTTGTACGGAACACATTTTCCACTTGTTGATAACATGCAGCCCACTGATGAAGGCCCAATAGAGGAGCCCATAATCAACTGGAAGGGAGGCTCTCACATGAATCTGGCCCAGGTACATGCTCATGGTCCCCTAAACATAAATAAGTAATAAATAAATAAATAAATAAAGCTAAATGCTCATGCACCAGTTCTTTAAATTCACGATTTAACAGGAGGATATTATTTCCTATAATAGTGTCGTTACATTCAGTCGATATTATTCTTAGGCAAAGATAGCGACCAGTCTTCTTTCTCCCAGCATTTTCTTCCTGCAACCAGCGGACCCATGGAAATCATTGTCAACGTCATAAATAGTTCCGGTCCATTTTTATTTTTCAATAAGAATGTCTAACCCAACCCAGCACATTGGCGACAACAATTTATCCTCCGCCTTGGTGCGCTCGCTGCGGCGCCGCCGACCGGCCCTGTCAACGTAGTTTTTTTCAAAATGGTCCCTGTCAACATAGTGAATCGGGAGAGGACTGTAGTTGTGAGTATGACAGTACGGACCCACCAGGTCCACTCCCGAACACAAGCAAGTGCCTCTTTTACTACTCAGATGCACCCCTCGTTTTTTACTCTAACCCACCCTGCTGATATCTGGGACCCACATCATTTTTAACGTATAGTCAATTAACGACAGAATTGCACAACTTTTTTTTGAGTAGTAATTTAGAGGAGCAGGCTATAAACTGGGTTGTGCGGTCTCTGTGGCCCGTCTAACAACATGACCAGCCCAGCAGTTTTTTCTTTGGAAAATAGGTAGCCCAATATTTCTTTTTGAAGAATACCCAAGCTAGGCCTATTTGTGTTCTCCGACTTACTGGGCTGCAAATCTTTCAAGACAAGGAGGGATGCATTCCGGCCAGGCCAAAGAGTATGGTCAGTGTCTGTTAAAAGTAATATCAAAGGGGTTGAAAATTTCAAAGAAGTTATATCAAATGGGATATTAATTTCTTTTTTTTGTTTTTGTTTTTTACTGGTGTTTTATACTCCATCCGTCCCAAAATTCTTGTCTTAGATTAGTCTAGAGATAGATGTATCTAATACCAAAACGTGACTTGATACATTCATATTTAGACAAATCTAAGACAAGAATTTTGGAACGGAGGGAGTATTTCATTCGATTTAACATGACATAGTACTAATTTATTTTTAAATATGTTTTAGTACGGCTACTAATTTTTGGATTAAGAATATTTTGTTCCCCATCAAAAATTTGCGAATTTTCAAAATTTCACACATATTTAATTAAAAAATTTAATAGTGGTACTGACCAGAAAATGGGCAGCAATTCTAAAAATGGAAAACGGGCTGCAAAAATTCCATATGAATTAGAAAATGAGTAAAACTTCTAAAAATAATAGCAAATGGGCTGTACACACCACATATTTCGAGGCTGACTTGTTTAGGCAAGGCATTGTCAGTCAACACACGATTCTAGCAGCAGTGACTGTTGGATGTCCATCCAAGGGCCGACGTGCTTCTTCAATCTCTGATCTTCCTGCTCCAGCCGTCTAAACTAGCACCGGCGGGACTGCCTGCTCCCTCGTCTTGTGGCCCGCTATGATGCCGCGCAGGATTCATCGGCCCACCCTACTCCCTCCATTGGCCTTGCCGCACGCAATCAACTGCCTCCTTATTACGCAAAAAAATGATTCCTCCCACTGACATCTGGGGCGCACCGGTTGGGAGGCTGACCTATGGACCTACTAAGTTGACGCATACGTAGGGATTGTCAACTTAGTCAACAAATGATTCTAGCAGCAGTAACCGTTGGATTTGAATCGAACGGTCCCGCTACTTCTTCAATTGCTGCTCTTCTTGCACTAGCCGCCCAAACCAGCGCCGGTGAGACCACCTGCTCCTGTCTCCAGTTGCCAGCTATGCTACCGTTGAGGCCTCACCGCCCCCTACCACTCCCACCGCTAGCCAGGCCCTGCGGCAACGGCAGCATCATACTGCAGCCGAACCAGTGAACCCTCGTAGTCCTCTCCGCGTGGGCATCCACTGCTGTGTCTTCCCCTTCCTAGGTCTCACCGTCGTCCACCACCCTAGTGCTCTCGGTGCGGCGTGGTCAACGTGGTCAAGGAATGACTTCCATTGGACGTGGACTGTACGTGGAGAGGCTGACATCTCGGTCC
The DNA here is from genome assembly GCF_002162155.2 of Triticum dicoccoides. Lineage (NCBI taxonomy): Eukaryota > Viridiplantae > Streptophyta > Magnoliopsida > Poales > Poaceae > Triticum > Triticum dicoccoides. The sequence continues at coordinate 334,472,317 of NC_041391.1, read as the reverse complement.
ACGACCGCACACAAGGAAATGCCTCCTTATTACGCGCAAAATAATGATTCCTCCAGCTGACATCTGGGACCCACCGGAAGAGCCTCTGTATTTCGCGAAAAAAATGTTCCCCCCGCTGACAGGTCGGACCCACCAGCTATATCTTCGTACGCAAGGAAGTGCCTCCTTGTTATGCACAAAAAAATGAATACTCCCCCTCCTATCTGGGACCCAGCATAGTGGGATGCTGACTTGTGGGCCTACTAAGTTGACGGGGACGGAGGGCTTTGTCAACTTAGTCAATATGAACGATTCTAGCTCTAGTGACTGTATGATGTCCATCCAACGGATGTAGTGCTTCTTCAACCTCTGGTCTTTATGCTCCAGCCACCCAAAGCAGCGTCGGTCGTGTCGCCTGGTCCTGCCTCCCGTGGCCGGCTGTGCTGCCGCGGAGGCCTCACCGCCCCCTACTACTCCCACCGTTGGCCAGGCCATCCCTCCACTCACCCACACCTCCTGTTATTCTGCGGCGACAGCAGCCTCACACTAAAGCCGAACCAGTGAACCCTCGTACTCCTCTCCGCGTGGGCATCCACTTCCGCGTCTTCCCCGGCTCCACGTCGTCCCCTTCCTAGGCCTCGCCGTCGTTGTCGGTGTGGGGGTCCCTAGACTTGCCTGCCTACGGCCTGCGGCGTGGCTCGAGGGGTGGCCCAGTACGGCCCATCTTCATCAACTCAAGCTCAAGACCCTCGCGAGGAGCCAAGCCTCGCGGGGCGAACGATGGAAGGCTTCCTCAGGAACGGCCTCACCAGGTAGTCTCGCGAGGAGGCGGAGAGATCAAGGCAGGGGTACCTCACGAGGTGCTCGTGACGCAAGCCATGACGATCGAGCCCATGCGGGCGCCGGCCTACACAGTGTCCTTGTTTCCTCTTTGGTGCAAAGGGGGCAAGCGCAGGCGCGGAGTACCGAGGCATCAAGCAAAGGTTACCATTTCGGTGCAACAAGACCAAGACCAGCAGAGCGGCAGGACGGAGGTCACCGTGGAGCCCAAGACGGCGTCATCGCCAGTGCCTTTGGCAGCCAAAGAGCAACTTTAGTCAGGATAACTTGTACTAGATGTTCCCCTTCAAAATGGTCGATGTTGGCTCCCTTCCGCTCAATATTTGGGAAGAGGACCAGGGCCTCTATATATAGGGATAGTGTGACGCCCCCGATTCAATCGTACACTAATCATGCACGCAAACGTGTACGATCAAGATCAGGGACTCGCGGGAAGATATCACAACACAACTCTAAAACATAAATAAGTCATACAAGCATCATAATACAAGCCATGGGCCTCGAGGGCTCGAATACAAGTGCTCGATCATAGACGAGTCAGCGGAAGCAACAATATCTGAGTACAGACATAAGTTAAACAAGTTTGCCTTAAGAAGGCTAGCACAAACTGTGATACAGATCGAAAGAGGCGCAGGCCTCCTGCCTGGGATCCTCCTAACTACTCCTGGTCATCGTCAGCGGGCTGCACGTAGTAGTAGGCACCTCCGGTGTAGTAGGGGTCGTCGTCGACGGTGGCGTCTGGCTCCTGGACTCCAGCATCTGGTTGCGACAACCAGAAAGAAAGGAAAGGGGGGGAAAGGGGGGAGAAAGCAACCGTGAGTACTCATCCAAAGTACTCGCAAGCAAGGAACTACACTACATATGCATGGGTATATGTGTAAGGAGGCCATATCGGTGGACTGAACTGCAGAATGCCAGAATAAGAGTGGGATAGCTAGTCCTATCGAAGACTACGCTTCTGGCAGCCTCCGTCTTGCAGCATGTAGAAGAGAGTAGATTGAAGTCCTCCAAGTAGCATCTCCAGCAGCATCGCAGTAGCATAATCCTACCCGGCGATCCCCTCCTCATATCCCTGAGGTAGAGCGACCACCGGTTGTATCTGGCACTTGGAAGGGTGTGTTTTATTAAGTATCCGGTTCTAGTTGTCATAAGGTCAAGGTACAACTCCAAGTCGTCCTGTTACCGAAGATCACGGCTATCCGAATAGATTAACTTCCCTGCAGGGGTGCACCACATAACCCAACACGCTTGATCCCATTTGGCCGGACACACTTTCCTGGGTCATGCCCGGCCGCGGAAGATCAACACGTCGCAGCCCCACCTAGGCACAACAGAGAGGTCAGCACGCCGGTCTAAACCTAAGCGCACAGGGGTCTGGGCCCATCGCCCATAGCACACCTGCATGTTGCGTACGCGGCCGAAAGCAGACCTAGCCTAGTGGCGTTCCAGTCCAATTCGGCGCGCGCCGCTCCGTCGCTGACGTCTGAAGTGCTTCGGCTGATACCACGACGTCGGGATACCCATAACTACTCCCGCGTAGATGGTTAGTGTGTATAGGGTCGTAGCCGACTCAGATCAAATACCAAGATCTCGTTAAGCGTGTTAAGTATCCGCGAACGCCGAACAGGGCCAGGCCCACCTGTCTCCTAGGTGGTCTCAACCTGCCCTGCCGCTCCGCCACAAAGTAACAGTCGGGGGCCGTCGGGAACCCAGGCCCACCTCTACCGGGATGGAGCCACCTGTCTTTTCAGCCCCCTCATCAGAATCACTTGCGGGTACTCATCGAGCTGACCCAACTTTAGTCACCATCTGTATAGTATGTATGTATGTATGTATAGTAGATACCCGTGATCACCTCCCGAGTGATCACGGCCCAATAGTATAGCAAGGCAGACTGGCAAGAATGTAGGGCCAATGATGATAAACTAGCATCCTATACTAAGCATTTAGGATTGCAGGTAAGGTATCAATGACTGTAGCAACAATGACAGGCTATGCATCAGAATAGGATTAACGGAAAGCGGTAACATGCTACACTACTCTAATGCAAGCAGTATAGAGTAGAATAGGCGATATCTGGTGATCAAGGGAGGGGCTTGCCTGGTTGCTCTGGCAAGAGAGAGGGGTCGTCAACTCCGTAGTCGAACTGGTCAGCAGCAGCGTCGGTCTCGTAGTCTACCAGAGAGAAGAGGGGGAAGAAATAATGAATACAGAGCAAACAAACCACCACAAAATATATCAAGGCAATACGCGGTGTTCGGTGTGCCCTAACGCGGTAGTAGGTGATACCGGTGAAGGGGGGAAAACCCCCGGGAAAGTATTCCCGGTGTTTCGTGTTTTCGGGCCGAGGAGCCGGAGGGCGAAAGTCGTGGGTTCGATAGGTTAGGGGTGTGTGGCGGACGAACGGACCGCGTATCCGGATTCGTCTCGTCGTTCTGAGCAACTTTCATGTACAAAGTTTTTCCATCTAAGCTACGGTTTATTTTCTATTAATTTTAAAAGATTTAAATCATTTTTAGGATTTATTTAATTATTTTCGTACAACATTATCCAGAACAGTGCTTGCTGACGTCATCATGACGTCAGCAGTCAACAGAGGTGTTGACTGGTCAACTGACGTGTGGGACCCACTGGTCATTGACTGTTTAGCCTAATAAGTGTTTAACTAAACTAACTACTGTTTAATTAAACTAATTAGTTAGTTAGGTTAATCTAATTATGATTAATTAACTTAATTAATTCCTTAATTAATTAATTAATTAAATTATTATTATCTATTTATTTATTTTATTTATTTTACAATTTTTTTTAATTCCTCTTTTTTTTTAACAAAACGTTCTGGGGCGGTGGGGCCCCTTGTCAAAGGCCCATAGGCCTATCGGGTCGGGCGTGCAGGCGACGGGCGCCACCCGAATGGGCACACGCCCATGGGCGGGCAGATCCGGCGCAGCGCCGGAGCAGGGGGAGGCCGGTGCACACGGCCTCGGCCAGGGAAGGCGCGGTCCTGGCGTGGGGAGCGGCACAACAGCGGTAACCGGGCGGCCTGCGGCAGCGGGAGAGGCCATGGCGAGCAGCACCAGCAGTGCGGCTCGGAGGGGGGGATGGGAGTAGGGCGACGCGCGGGCGGCGCAACGCGAGCGAGCAGCGCCTCGGCAGAGCGAGGCGGGGCTCGGGC
>NC_041391.1:334466923-334467512 GCF_002162155.2 Triticum dicoccoides | reverse complement strand
GACGGCGTCGGGCGCCGAGCGAGGGAGAAGGGGATCGGGCTCCTCCCGATCCAGATCCAGCGCGAGGGGGTGGGAGAGAGCGAGTGGGGAGTGGGGGTGGTGGCCGTTAGGGTTTTGGGGGTTAAGGGGAGGGAGTGGGCCGGCCGGCTGGGCCGGTGGAGGCCAGCTGGGCCACTTGGCCTAGCAGGGGGGGGGGTCTTTCTTCCTTTTCTTTCTTTGTTGTTTTGTTTTTGTTTAGACCTCTTCTTTTTATTTATTTTCTTTTCTATCTTATTTCTAGTTTCTTTTAATCTTTAGTTTTTACAGAAATCGCCACTAGTATCTAAAGTAGTATTTATAAACAAACTGCTGTCACATCAATTCTCAACCCATAATAAAATATTTTAATATTTTATAAAATCCAATAGGTATTTGTTTAATTGTTTTCACTACTGTTTTAATTAGTTTAGAGCCCTTAAACATTTTATCAAGGTTTGGTTTCTCCATCGTATTTACACATGATTTATCCGACCCACCTTGAACATTTTGGTTTCGTTGTTTGAAAACTTTTATTATTTGCCTTTAATTGAATTTTGAATTTGAAACGGTT
>NC_041391.1:334459349-334466913 GCF_002162155.2 Triticum dicoccoides | reverse complement strand
AGGGGAGGGAGTGGGCCGGCCGGGCCGTGGGGTGGGCTAGCCCGTTCGGGAGGCTGAGGCCAGCTGGGCCACTTGGCCCAGCGGAGGGGGTGTGTCCTGCTGGGCCGAAGCCCAGTGGGGGGGGGGGATTTGCTTTCTCTTTTTTTTAGCTTTGTTTTCTGTTTTCTTTTCTTTATCTATTTTCTTTTAATTTCTGTTTTATAAAATATAAATACAACTCCTAATTTAATGTTATAATTTATTCTACTGCCCCAAAAGTTTGACACCTAATTAAAATAGTTTGTATTATTATTATTTTTAAAAGGCATTTAATTAATTGTTATAGCTGCTATTTTAATTAGTTTAGAGCCTTTAAACATTTTATAAAATTTGTGGTTTCTCCACTAGTATTACCCATGATTTATTAGACACATTTTGGACATTTTAGTTTTAATGTTTGAAAACTTTTGTTGTTCGCCTAAATCTCAAATTTGAATTTGAATCATTTTCGAACTAACGCGAGATTAGCGACAGTAACGGAGGTGATGTGGTGTCATTAGCAGAGGTTACTGTAGCTTGATTATCCGGGCGTCACAATTCTCCTCCACTACAAGGAATCTCGTCCCGAGATTTAAGCGGTGGAGTAAGGGGCGAAGGTGTTGGTAGCGAAAAACCTAACGAGTCTTCTCGGTCTTGGCTTCCCTTTCGAAGAGGTTGATCCCTTTCGTTGATGTCTTCATTTCGCTGCTTCAAGTCACCATGATCAATTTGTCATCCTTTCTTTGGGATCTCCATCGTACTTACGAATAGGTAAGGGGCAGCTCTACAACGATAGGATGTTACAAGGGAAAATCTTCTGGGGGTTTCCCAAGTATGAACATATGAGTATCTCTCGAGTTGAACAAATGAAACACATCGAGAGCAAAGTAAGACGGTGCAATAAGAAGTTTCAAGCGGATAGGCAATCGTTCATTGCCTGAAACAGAGTGTAAAAGGGGTCCAGAGCAATGGTAATAAGTTTTGTGTCTGATACCAGAATAGATTACTAGGAAAGTGACCCCGTGAATTACATACGAAGTCAAGCACGAGGAATAACTTGGGCAACAGGGGTGTACAGGAGAGTCAGGTTTCGATCCTGTGAAACTGTGGGTTATGGGCCCACCATGTGGTTAAAAGTAGGAAGGTCGGTGACATCTTGCACGGTCATGATAGCAAGGCGTGTCAAAGGGTAGCCTGTCAGATATGTCGGCAACAACATCGATACCAAGGGCGAGGGACGAAGAGAACCATTTTCCTGCTCGTTGAACGAGGCGGGCCAATAGGCAAAGTTCTCGTCCATCGGTGGTTACCGGAATACCATCAACAATCGTAACAGGGTCTTACTGACCAATTATACATCGAGGTGTTTACATAAGTAGTGAATCTTTACTGCTTAGATTATATAGATCACAAGAATGACAAACACAACAATGGAAAGGAAAATATGAATATCAGATTAAACAGAACAATGGAAAGGGAAATGTGTTAAAACACATAATTCAGGGGTATATCCTTCCCAAGGACAAGCAGAGCAAGATATCCATGACAGGATATAAAGTAGACAACCATTTAGGTAAGGGGGAGGAATCTCATGATATTACCCATACAACGGTGTTAGGATAAATGATAAACAAAATTTAGCATCGTGCTTCAAATGTTCCTGTTGAAAATCAGAGTACCATTGACATGCTTCGAGGTAGCATTGACATGGTCTTCAGGTGAAGATCAAACTTTGGAAACACGAAGGATCCATCAGGAATAACTTGTAGAATAAGTCTTACAATTTCCCTATGGATGAACGGATAACCTTGCTGAAAAGGAATCTATAATGATAGGTCCTCCAGCCGGGGGGGGGTGCTAGGCATGACATCATGTTACCGGGTCATCAAAGGATCAATGTCATAACTCTTGGAAAGTTGTCTCAACCATCATATCTGACCGAGATTCAGATTCGATTGGTGTCAGGATACCTGAGACTCAGGATGTCCGAGAAGAAAAGGCGCAACACAAATCGTTGAAATGGCATTGCAAGCTTCTCGGGAAATGAACTATGGGAGCGGGTTTCTGAAGCAATAGTTCACCATTAAACCAGGGAGAGGACAAGGAGGTGTCTGGTGAACTCAACGGCAATTCACCGAGATTCCCAAAAGATGGATTTCCACCATTAAGTGAACAAGGAGATAACATTTGTCAGATCAACTGATATAAGGAAGTATGCTCGAGGAAAACATACACAATTAAACATTGGTTGAAGGGTGCGCCCGAAGTACGGGTTGGGTTGCACGACCAATGTTAGAATGGTGATTCAATTAGCGAAGGACTTAGAATGAACTATCGCCCATTCACTTCAAAGCAATAGGGTTGCTAGGAGTTTTGAATTCACACGTCATAGCTCCATTGTCGGTATTCTGGTTGAAAACAATACGGGGACCAAGGAATGAACGAAGATGGCAAGAAGTATTAAGATATCAAGAATTATTAAGAGGCGGTGAAATTCTCACCACATTCTTGACAAAAAGTGATGGTAATACTTCCGAGGTAAGGAAGATCAACTGCTGGGTAGCAGTGATCTCAAGGTTTACACAAAACGCGAACAAGTTGTGTTGAACGGAAGGCAATAAAGTGGTCGATGAGAACAGGAATCATCGAGGGACAAGGATGGTATTACCCATCATGAATTCAATTGAATTCCTGGAAGAGCTCATAAGGTTGATGATGATCACGACACAATTGTCGAGAGATTTCATGCAGATGTAGTCAATCAGTGACGACATCAAGTCAAAGGAATGATGAAGCAAGAGGTTATTGGAACCACAGTTACGACACAAACTCGAACTCAAGCTTGTTGTTTAAGGTGAAAGGGTATGACGAGGAAAAATCGACGTAAGGTTAGTTCATCGTCGAAAATTGGTGCTCCGAGAATAAGGACCAGGTAGCACCGTTAGAATCGTCACGACAATGATATAGCCAAACAGGCTAGGAATGGCGTGATCGGGTACAAACTCGTACTTATAGAAGCTTACTGAAGAGTTGTCGAACCGTAGAGCGGACTCGGTTCAGTTATCGGTGTCTTTGAGTGTTCAATAACTCCGAGCCCATGAAAAATTGTAATCGGTGAGTATGTAGTACTTGATGAAGAACTCATAAGAAATTATGCAATTCCAAAATAATCTCGAGATACCAGGTGGTAATACTCGACGACAGATCAAACTAGAAGTTGAACTGGGGTATTGCTCTATAGAAGACAAGTGCTTAAACTTGCACATGACATGATATTTAAAGGAGAACATGGTCAGAACCACGATTGCAAAAAGGCCAGATCTCAGATATAAGATGAACTTATACCAAGGGAATAATTGATTTTAAAAGAAGCTTCGATGAGAAGATGTACATCGTGTCCATGGGCATGAACGCAAAGTTCAAGGTCGACTCCCACTTCTCCAATGCACAACCTTTCATTCACTTCTCGTGCTCAATGAAGTTGTAGTTTTGAAATTTTATCTGGCAAAATACCAGAAGAGTACGACTCGTGAAAACTTTCGAGTTCACACATATTAATGAAGGCATAGGTTCAACCCATCGGGGCATCTTAGAATCCTATACAAGAATCTTTAGAAGTAATTAACTCAAGCTCGAAGACAGAGCATGGTCGAGAAAGCAGACGATACAATTTACCAAAGGCATTATGTATCCGAGAAAAGGCTCACAAGTTTATTGAATATGAAGGGCGTTGTCAGATAAAATCCAACAAAGGATCTGGTGGTCCACAAGGGATCTGACGTGAGCATCGGTACTCAACTAGAGGAAGCAGATTATAGAAACAACTGACTAACTCAATTGTCAAATGCAAAGGAATTATGATTTCCAAATCAAGGGATCAGAAGCAATGCTCTGATTAGGGGTGGACAAGTTGAATAGCCTTAGGGTACAATCAAAGACAATTGGATTGGTCGAGAACCAATTCCAGCTAAAAGAATGTAAGCTCAGCCGGAAAGGTAATTTATAAGGATCAATGATGATTGCGTGTATTCGCAACATATTGAGTCAACAGACTCAAAATGATAATGACAAGGAATGTCAATAAGATATCTATACTTATGGGATTAATCATAATGAAAGCAAACAAGAAATTCTAGAGCAATAGGTTGTTGAGGATTTTCAGAATATCGGGTGGTATTTCGAAGACTTTTGTGTAACACATGAACAACTGGGGGATGGGCGGATACTCGATAAATGTGAGAATTAACCGTAGGGGTATTCAAGTGACAAGAACAACACGGCAGTAAGCTCAAGGGATTATCGAAACCACGACGAGTTTTTCAGGGTATCTTGTAATAACATGACCACTGGGGATGGATGTAAGAATAACAAATGCAAGTAGTTATCCATAAGGGTTTGCGGTGGAAGGTGAATTGCAAACGCGATGAACACAAGTTCTTGGGTTAACAGCGGAGAGTATCCTCAGGGTCTTCTGGTGCAGCAGACGATCATCAGTAATAAGGGGCTCTCCGGGTGAAAATGTTAACGAGATCCTAATGTTAGATTTAGTAAAATTCATTTAACCCGAATAGGAGAGATGTCAGAGTCCCAGAGTATAGGTCGAGGAATAAAAGATCCTAATACCACCCAATGGCGACGTGTGCCCGTAAGACACACAGCCATGTTAGTAAAAGTTTTGTAAAGTCTAGACTCAACTTCGGCCAAGGAGTGTGGAAAGGGGATTCCTACAGGCAGTCGGCTCTGATACCAACTTGTGACGCCCCCGATTCAATCTTACACTAATCATGCACGCAAACGTGTACGATCAAGATCAGGGACTCACGGGAAGATATCACAACACAACTCTAAAACATAAATAAGTCATACAAGCATCATAATACAAGCCATGGGCCTCGAGGGCTCGAATACAAGTGCTCGATCATAGACGAGTCAGCGGAAGCAACAATATCTGAGTACAGACATAAGTTAAACAAGTTTGCCTTAAGAAGGCTAGCACAAACTGTGATACAGATCGAAAGAGGCGCAGGCCTCCTGCCTGGGATCCTCCTAACTACTCCTGGTCGTCGTCAGCGGGCTGCACGTAGTAGTAGGCACCTCCGGTGTAGTAGGGGTCGTCGTCGACAGTGGCGTCTGGCTCCTGGACTCCAGCATCTGGTTGCGACAACCAGAAAGAAAGGAAAGGGGGGAAAAGGGGGGAGAAAGCAACCGTGAGTACTCATCCAAAGTACTCGCAAGCAAGGAACTACACTACATATGCATGGGTATATGTGTAAGGAGGCCATATCGGTGGACTGAACTGCAGAATGCCAGAATAAGAGGGGGATAGCTAGTCCTATCGAAGACTACGCTTCTGGCAGCCTCCGTCTTGCAGCATGTAGAAGAGAGTAGATTGAAGTCCTCCAAGTAGCATCTCCAGCAGCATCGCAGTAGCATAATCCTACCCGGCGATCCCCTCCTCATATCCCTGAGGTAGAGCGACCACCGGTTGTATCTAGCACTTGGAAGGGTGTGTTTTATTAAGTATCCGGTTCTAGTTGTCATAAGGTCAAGGTACAACTCCAAGTCGTCCTGTTACCGAAGATCACGGCTATTCGAATAGATTAACTTCCCTGCAGGGGTGCACCACATAACCCAACACGCTTGATCCCATTTGGCCGGACACACTTTCCTGGGTCATGCCCGGCCGCGGAAGATCAACACGTCGCAGCCCCACCTAGGCACAACAGAGAGGTCAGCACGCCGGTCTAAACCTAAGCGCACAGGGGTCTGGGCCCATCGCCCATAGCACACCTGCACGTTGCGTACGCGGCCGAAAGCAGACCTAGCCTAGTGGCGTTCCAGTCCAATTCGGCGCGCGCCGCTCCGTCGCTGACGTCTGAAGTGCTTCGGCTGATACCACAACGTCGGGATACCCATAACTACTCCCGCGTAGATGGTTAGTGCGTATAGGCTCGTAGCCGACTCAGATCAAATACCAAGATCTCGTTAAGCGTGTTAAGTATCCGCGAACGCCGAACAGGGCCAGGCCCACCTGTCTCCTAGGTGGTCTCAACCTGCCCTGCCGCTCCGCCACAAAGTAACAGTCGGGGGCCGTCGGGAACCCAGGCCCACCTCTACCGGGATGGAGCCACCTGTCCTTTCAGCCCCCTCATCAGAATCACTTGCGAGTACTCATCGAGCTGACCCGACTTTAGTCACCATCTGTATAGTATGTATGTATGTATGTATAGTAGATATCCGTGATCACCTCCCGAGTGATCACGGCCCAATAGTATAGCAAGGCAGACTGGCAAGAATGTAGGGCCAATGATGATAAACTAGCATCCTATACTAAGCATTTAGGATTGCAGGTAAGGTATCAATGACTGTAGCAACAATGACAGGCTATGCATCAGAATAGGATTAACGGAAAGCGGTAACATGCTACACTACTCTAATGCAAGCAGTATAGAGTAGAATAGGCGATATCTGGTGATCAAGGGAGGGGCTTGCCTGGTTGCTCTGGCAAGAGAGAGGGGTCGTCAACTCCGTAGTCGAACTGGTCAGCAGCAGCGTCGGTCTCGTAGTCTACCGGAGAGAAGAGGGGGAAGAAATAATGAATACAGAGCAAACAAACCACCACAAAATATATCAAGGCAATACGCGGTGTTCGGTGTGCCCTAACGCGGTAGTAGGTGATACCGGTGAAGGGGGGGAAAACCCCCGGGAAAGTATTCCCGGTGTTTCGTGTTTTTGGGCCGAGGAGCCGGAGGGGGAAAGTCGCGGGTTCGATAGGTTAGGGGTGTGTGGCGGACGAACGGACCGCCTATCCGGATTCGTCTCGTCGTTCTGAGCAACTTTCATGTACAAAGTTTTTCCATCTGAGCTACGGTTTATTTTCTATTAATTTTAAAAGATTTAAATCATTTTTAGGATTTATTTAATTATTTTCGTACAACATTATCCAGAACAGTGCTTGCTGACGTCATCATGATGTCAGCATGACGTCAGCAGTCAACAGAGGTGTTGACTGGTCAACTGACGTGTGGGACCCACTGGTCATTGACTGTTTAGCCTAATAAGTGTTTAACTAAACTAACTACTGTTTAATTAAACTAATTAGTTAGTTAGGTTAATCTAATTATGATTAATTAACTTAATTAATTCCTTAATTAATTAATTAATTAAATTATTATTATCTATTTATTTATTTTATTTATTTTACAAATTATTTTTAATTCCTCTTTCTTTTTTTTTCTTTTTTTTAACAAAACGTTCTGGGGCGGTGGGGCCCCTTGTCAAAGGCCCATAGGCCTATCGGGTCGGGCGTGCAGGCGACGGGCGCCACCCGAATGGGCACACGCCCATGGGCGGGCAGATCCGGCGCAGCGCCGGAGCAGGGGGAGGCCGGTGGCCACGGCCTCGGCCAGGGAAGGCGCGGTCCTGGCGTGAGGAGCGGCACAGCAGCGGTAACCGGGCGGCCTGCGGCAGCGGGAGAGGCCATGGCGAGCAGCACCAGCAGTGCGGCTCGGAGGGGGGGATGGGAGTAGGGCGACGCGCGGGCGGC
>NC_041391.1:334428730-334458707 GCF_002162155.2 Triticum dicoccoides | reverse complement strand
ACGGGCGACGGCGTCGGGCGCCGAGCGAGGGAGAAGGGGATCGGGCTCCTCCCGATCCAGATCCAGCGCGAGGGGGTGGGAGAGAGCGAGTAGGGAGTGGGGGTGGTGGCCGTTAGGGTTTCAGGGGTTAAGGGGAGGGAGTGGGCCGGCCGGGCCGTGGGGTGGGCCAGCCCGTTCGGGAGGCTGAGGCCAGCTGGGCCACTTGGCCCAGCGGAGGGGGTGTGTCCTGCTGGGCCGAAGCCCAGTGGGGGGGGATTTGCTTTCTCTTTTTTTTAGCTTTGTTTTCTGTTTTCTTTTCTTTATCTATTTTCTTTTAATTTCTGTTTTATAAAATATAAATACAACTCCTAATTTAATGTTATAATTTATTCTACTGCCCCAAAAGTTTGACACCTAATTAAAATAGTTTGTATTATTATTATTTTTAAAAGGCATTTAATTAATTGTTATAGCTGCTATTTTAATTAGTTTAGAGCCTTTAAACATTTTATAAAATTTGTGGTTTCTCCACTAGTATTACCCATGATTTATTAGACACATTTTGGACATTTTAGTTTTAATGTTTGAAAACTTTTGTTGTTCGCCTAAATCTCAAATTTGAATTTGAATCGTTTTCGAACTAACGCGAGATTAGCGACAGTAACGGAGGTGATGTGGTGTCATTAGCAGAGGTTACTGTAGCTTGATTATCCGGGCGTCACAGATAGCCACCACAGTAGAAGGCAGGAGATCTCACCTAGAGCCAACAGAGATGGAGCAATTCCTCTCCAAGCACACCACCGCAAGAACACCTCTCGCGAGGCTGTTCCGCCTCTGTACTATTCATCATCAGCCCCAGAGGCAATCCACCACATCACACACTGGATTAGAGTATTACACCACAACTGTTGCCCGAACCAGTATAAACCTTGTGTCCCTTGTGTTGTTCATCGTGTAGCTTAGATTCGCAGCGAGGCATTGGGACGTGGATCGGTAGGAGGAAGATCTTCGCGCACACCCCAGAGTTCGAACCTTAAGGGTTTTGCCGGATCCCGATATCCAACATTTGGCACGCCAGGTAGGAGGGTGTGCAGGAATCATTCTTCCGCCGTCCTGCGTTCCACCGCTTTGTTGCCTCCATGTCCGGCGACCCGATGGCCAACGCCGACCGCTGGGCGGCATGGCCTGCCCATGCCATGCCGCCTGCCCAAGGTGACCTCAAGCCCATGCCTAAGGCAGCCCGCGCTCCGTAGAGCGCTGCAGGGCGAGGGCGACACGGTCAAGCGCCGCCTGCTCTCTCCCTACGACAGGTGCGATCAGCAGCAAGGGCCTCAAACCATGCCGCGGCCACAGCACCGCACACCCGACGGGAGCAGGCGAACATGAAGGCCGCGCTCACGGTGGCTTGAGAACTACTATGGTGCATGCTCCAAGAAAGCGGCCATGACGTGCTGCTGGGGCGCCCCCTTTCTGCATTCAGCTTCCATCCCAGGCCCCGGGCGGATCACATGGCGGGCCCATCCGCACCCGTGCGCCCTCAGGCGTACCTCAAGGCTCCATCAAAACCGGCTTGGCCATCAGCGCCGGGCGGCAAGCTGCACCAGCGCCTCCCTTGGTAAGTGAGGGCATGCGCGTGGCTGCCTATGGCCCGGGCGGGCCGCCGCCCTACCACCCCCAAGATGGTGCTTCAAGCCAAACCCAGTGAATCATGGGGCACTACGGCGAGGCCTTTGGGGCGGTGACCCCGGAGGCTTATGTGCCCCACATGGTGGATCGGGAATACACGCTGGAAGAAGACCATGGCTCGTTCCTCGGGCCAGGCTGGGAGGAAGAGGCGCCAGTAGCCGAGCCCTTCCAGGAGCCTCAACGAAGTCTCGCCAACCGCGCCGGCGGCAACAGCTATCGGGTACCGCTAATTCCTCGGGAGCAAGCTTATGCTAACTGATACGTCCATTTTGCATCATGCTTTTATATCAATATTTATTGCATTATGGGCTGTTATTACACATTATATCTCAATACTTATGGCTATTATCTCTTATTTTACAAGGTTTACCATGAAGAGGGGGAATGTCGGCAGCTGGAATTCTGGCTGGAAAAGGAGCAAACGTTGGAAACCTATTCTTCACAACTCCAAAAGACCTGAGACTCCACGAAACAACTTTTTGGATTAATAAGAATTTATGGGCAAAAGAAATAGTCCAGGGGGCCCACACCCTGTCCAGGAGATAGGGGGGCCGCCCCCCTAGGGCGCGCCCCCTATCTCCTGGGCCCCCTGGTGGGCCTCCGACGTCCATCTTCTGATATATCATCACTATACCCCTGGAAAAAATCGTGGGCAAGCTTACGGGACGAAACTCCGCCGCCACGAGGCGGAACCTTGGTGGAATCAATCTAGGGCTCTGGCGGAGCTGTTCTGTCGGGGACACTTCCCTCCGGGAGGGGGAAATAATCACCAACATCATCACCAACGATCCTCTCATCGGGAGGGGGTCAATCTCCATCAACATCTTCACCAGCACCATCTCCTCTCAAAACCCTAGTTCATCTCTTGTATCCAATCTTGTATCAAAACCACAAATTGGTACCTATGGGTTGCTAGTAGTGTTGATTACTCCTTGTAGTTGATGCTATTTGGTTTACTTGGTGGAAGATCGTATGTTCAGATACTTTATGCATATTATTACTCCTCTGATTATGAACATGAATATGCTTTGTGAGTAGTTACGTTTGTTCCTGAGGACATGGATGAAGTCTTGCTATTAGTAGTCATGTGAATTTGGTATTCGTTCGATATTTTGATGAGATGTATGTTGTCTTTCCTCTAGTGGTGTTATGTGAACGTCGACTACATGACACTTCACCATTATTTGGGCCTAGAGGAAGGCATAGGGAAGTAATAAGTAGATGATGGGTTGCTAGAGTGACAAAAGCTTAAACCCTAGTTTATGCGTTGCTTCGTTAGGGGTTGATATGGACCCATATGTTTAATGATGTGGTTAGGTTTACCTTAATACTCCTTTTTGTAGTTGCGGATGCTTGCAATAGGGGTTAATCATAAGTGGGATGCTTGTCCATGTTAGGGCAGTACCCAAGTGCCGTTCGACCCACATATCAAATTATCAAAGTACCGAACGCGAATCTTATGAACGTGATGAAAACTAGCTTGACGATAATTCCCAATGTGTCCTCGGGAGCTCCGTCTTCATTATTAGAATTTGTCCAGGCTTATCCTTTGCTACATAAAGGATTGGGCCACCTTTCTGCACTTTATTTACTTTATTTACTTTTTGCTCGTTACTATTTATCTTATCACAAAACTATCTATCACCTACTATTTCAGTGCTTCCAGAGAAAACCTTACTAAAAACCGCTTATCATTTCCTTCTGCTCCTCGCTGGATTCGACACTCTTACTTATCGAAAGGACTATGATAGATCCCCTATACTTGTGGGTCATCAAGACTCTTTTCTGGCACCGTTGCCGGGGAGCGTAGCGCTCTTGGTGAGTAGAACTTGGTAAGGAAACATTTATATAGTGTGCTGAAATTTTCTGTTACTTGTCACTATGGAAACTAATCCATTGAGAGGCTTGTTTGGGGTATCTTCACCCTAACCAGAAGAGCAAAGAGATGCTCCTCAACCTACTGAACCTTATGAAAATATTCACTTCGGGATTCCTTCGGGTATGATAGAAAAACTGCTAGCTAATCCTTTTGCAGGAGACGGAACATTGCATCCCGATTTACACCTTATCTTTCTGGATAAAGTTTGTGGATTATTTAAGCTTGCATGTATTCCTGATGATGTTGTCAAAAGGAAGGTCTTCCCTTTATCTTTTAAGGGAGATGCAATGACATGGTATAGGCTATGTGATGATACGAGATATTGGAATTATAAGCGATTGAAGTTGGAATTTCACCAGAAGTTCTATCCTATGCATCTTGTTCATCGTGATCGTAATTACATATATAATTTCTGGCCTCGCGAAGGAGAAAACATCTCTCAAGCTCGGGGGAGGCTTAAGTCAATGTTGTATTCATGCCCCAATCATGAGCTCTCTCGGGAAATGATTATTCAGAATTTTTATGCTCGGCTTTCTCTTGATAATCGCAACTTGCTCGATACTTCCTGTGCTGGTTCCTATATGCTGAAGACTATTGATTTCAAATGGGACTTACTGGAAAGAATTAAACGCAACTATGAAGATTGGGGTTCCGACGATGGTAAGGAGTCAGGTATGACACCTAAGTTTGACTGTGTTAAATCTTTTATGGATACCGATGCTTTCCATGGATTTAGCTCTAAGTATGAACTTGACTCTGAGATAGTAGCTACTTTCTGTGGAACTTTTGCTACTCACATTGATCTCCCTAAAGATAAGTGGTTTAAATATAATCCTCCTGTTGAAGTGAAAGTAGTTGCACCTATTACAGTCGAAGAGAAGACTATTACATATAGTGATCCTATTATTCCTACTGCTTATGTCGAAAAACCTCCTTTTCCTGTTAGGATAAAAGATCATGTTAAAGCTTCGACTGTTGTTCGTAAGAGTAATACTAGGACCCATACACCTCCTGAGAAAATTAATGTTGAACCTGGTATTGCTATGATTAAAGATCTTTTGGATGAGGACTTAGATGGGCATGTCATCTCTTTCTTGGGTGAAACTGCTAATATTTCTAGACCCGATACTAGGACACGTTGACCTGTTGTAGGCATGCCTATTATTTCTGTTAAAATAGGAGATCATTGTTATCATGGTTTATGTGATATGGGTGCTAGTGCTAATGCGATACCTTATGATCTTTATAAAGAAATTATGCACGATATTGCACCTGTTGAATTAGAAGACATTGATGTTACTATTAAGCTTGCCAATAGGGACACCATTAAACCTATTGGGATTGTTAGAGATGTTGAAGTCTTGTGTGGGAAGATTAAATACCCTGCTGATTTTCTTGTTCTTGGTTCCCCACAAGATGATTTTTGTCCCATTATCTTTGGTAGACCCTTCTTGAATACTGCTAGTGCTAAGATTAATTGTGAAAGGAATATTGTCACTGTTGGCATAGATGGTATGTCTCATGAGTTTAATTTTGCCAAGTTTAGTAGAAAACCTCGTGAAAGGGAACCACCTAGTAAGGATGAAATTATTGGTCTTGCTTCCATTGCTGTTCCACCAACTAATCAGTAGAACAATATTTGCTAGACCATGAAAATGATATGTTTATGAAGGAAAGGGAAGAAATAGATGAAGTGTTCCTTAAACAAGAACCTATGCTGAAACATAACCTTCCCGTTGAAATTCTTGGGGATCCCCCTCCACCCAAGGGTGATCCCGTGTTTGAACTCAAACCCTTACCTGATAATCTTAAGTATGCTTATCTTGATGAAAAAGAAATATATCCTATTATTGTTAGTGCTAACCTTTCAGAGAAATAAGAAGAAAGATTATTGAAAACTCTGAAGAAGCACAGAGCTGCTATTGGATATACTCTGGATGATCTTAAGGGCATTAGTCCTACATTATGCCAACACAAAATTTCAGTGGAGAAAGATGCCAAACCAGTTAGAGATCCTCAAAGACGATTAAATCCCAAAATGAAGGAAGTGGTAAGAAAGGAGATACTAAAACTCCTTGAGGCAGGTATTATTTATCCCGTTGCTGATAGTGAATGGGTAAGCCCTGTCCATTGTGTCCCTAAAAAGGGAGGTATTACCGTTATTCCTAATGATAAAGATGAACTGACCCCGCAAAGAATTATTACAGGCTATAGGATGGTAATTGATTTTTGTAAGTTAAATAAAGCTACTAAGAAAGATCATTACCCTTTACCTTTTATTGATCAAATGCTAGAAAGGCTATCCAAACACACACATTTTTGCTTTCTAGATCGTTATTCTGGCTTCTCTCAGATACCTGTATTAGCGGGGGATCAATCTAAAACTACTTTTACTTGCCCTTTTGGTACTTTTGCTTATAGACATATGCCTTTTGGTTTATGTAATGCACCTGCTACCTTTCAAAGATGCATGATGGCTATATTTTCTGATTTTTGTGAAAAGATTTGTGAGGTATTCATGGATGACTTCTCCGTCTATGGATCCTCTTTTGATGATTGTTTAAGCAACCTTGATCGAGTTTTGCAGAGATGCGAAGACACTAATCTCATCCTAAATTGGGAAAAGTGTCACTTTATGGTTAATGAAGGCATTGTCTTGGGGCATAAGATCTCCGAGAGAGGTATTGAAGTTGATAAAGCCAAAGTTGATGCTATTGAAAAGATGCCATGTCCTAAGGACATAAAAGGTATAAGAAGTTTCCTTGGTCATGCCGGCTTTTATAGGAGGTTCATTAAGGACTTTTCTAAAATCTCTAGGCCTCTGACTAATTTATTGCAAAAAGATATTCCTTTTGTTTTTGATGATGATTGTGTAGAAGCATTTGAAACACTTAAGAAAGCTTTGATTACTGCACCTATTGTTCAGCCACCTGATTGGAATTTACCTTTTGAAATTATGTGCGGTGCTAGTAATTATGATGTAGGTGCTGTTTTAGGGCAAAGAGTCGATAAGAAATTGAATGTTATCCATTATGCTAGCAAGACTCTTGATACTTCCCAGAGAAATTATGCTACCACTGAAAAAGAATTCTTAGCAGTTGTGTTTGCATGTGATAAGTTTAGACCTTATATTGTTGATTCCAAAGTTACTATCCACACTGATCATGCTGCTATTAAATATCTTATGGAAAAGAAAGATGCTAAGCCTAGACTCATTAGATGGGTTCTCTTGCTCCAAGAATTTGACTTGCATATTATTGATAGAAAGGGAGCTGAGAACCCCGTTGCAGACAACTTGTCTAGGCTAGAGAATGTTCTTAATGACCCACTGCCTATTAATGATAGCTTTCCTGATGAACAATTAGCGGTCGTCAATGCTTCTCGTACTGCTCCTTGGTATGCTGACTATGCTAATTACATTGTTGCTAAATATATACCGCCTAGTTTCACATACCAGCAAAAGAAAAAGTTCTTTTATGATTTAAGACATTACTTCTGGGATGATCCACACCTTTATAAAGAAGGAGTAGATGGTATTATTAGACGTTGTGTGCCTGAGCATGAACAGGAACAAATCCTACGCAAGTGTCACTCTGAATCCTATGGAGGACACCACGCTGGAGATAGAACTGCACACAAGGTATTACAATCTGGTTTTTATTGGCCTACTCTTTTCAAAGATGCTCGTAAGTTTGTCTTATCTTGTGATGAATGTCAAAGAATAGGTAACATCAATAGATGTCAAGAAATGCCTATGAATTATTCTCTTGTTATTGAACCGTTTGATGTTTGGAGCTTTGATTATATGGGACCTTTTCCTGCCTCCAATGGTTATACACATATTTTAGTTGCTGTTGATTACGTTACTAAGTGGGTAGAAGCTATTCCAACTAGTAGTGTTGATCATAACACCTCTATTAAAATGCTTAAAGACGTTATTTTTCCGAGGTTTGGAGTCCCTAGATATCTTATGATTGATGGTGGTTCACACTTTATTCATGGTGCTTTCCGTAAGATGCTTGCTAAGTATGGTGTCAATCATAGAATCACATCTCCTTATCACCCGCAGTCCAGTGGTCAAGTAGAGTTGAGCAATAGAGAGCTCAAATTAATTTTGCAAAAGACTGTGAATAGATCTAGAAAGAATTGGTCCAAAAAACTTGATGATGCATTATGGGCCTATAGAACTGCATACAAAAATCCTATGAGTATGTCTCCATATAAGATGGTTTATGGAAAAGCATGTCATTTACCTCTTGAACTTAAACATAAAGCATATTGGGATATTAAAGAGCTCAATTATGATTTCAAACTTGCCGATGAGAAGAGGTTGTTTGATATTAGCTCACTTGATGAATGGAGAACCCAAGCATATGAGAATGCAAAGCTTTTCAAAGAAAAGGTCAAACGCTGGCATGATAAGAGGATACAAAAGCGTGAGTTTAACGTAGGAGATTATGTGTTATTATTCAACTCTTGTTTAAGATTTTTTGCAGGAAAACTTCTCTCAAAATGGGAAGGTCCCTACGTTATCGAGGAGGTATATCATTCTGGTGCTATAAAAATCAACAACTTCGAAGGCACAAATCCGAGGGTGGTAAACGGTCAAAGAATTAAACATTATATTTCAGGTAATCCTATCAATGTTGAAACTAATATTATTGAATCCATAACCCTTGAGGAATACATAAGAGACACTTTCCAGAACGTTCCAGACTCCGAAAAGGCATAGGTACATGGTACGGTAAGTAAACCGACTCCAAAACAACTCTAATGGTAATTTTTATCAGTTTTGGATTATTTAAAGATTTTAGGAAGAAAGAAGTAGTCCGCAAGGGACACAAGGCTCCCACGAGAGAGGAGGGCCCCCCCCCCATAGGGCGCACCCCCTGTCTCGTGGGCACCTCGTGTGCCTCCCGGACTCCATTTTCTTGTATGTTACGTATTTTGGTCGGTAAAAAATCATTATATATACTCCCGAAGGTTTTGACCACCGTATCACGCAAATCTCCTCTGTTTTTGTTTCGAGCTGGTCCTGTTGTAGATTTAGAGCACCATGACTTCTCCCTCCTCCAACAACGAAGACAAGGATGCTTGGCTATTGAAGATAGAGTTGAAAAGAGAGGAACCAGAAGAGATCAACAAGGATGAAGGGATCAAGAAGGCCATGGAGGCTCAAGCTCCGGTGGTGAAAGAAGAAGATATACCTCAACCTTTACCTAACCTTTTCACTCCAACAGAGATTGAAGCTTTCAAGATGATTGAGTTAGCCCGCATACAGAACAAGTACCTCACAGAGGAGAATATTTTGTTGAAAGATCATATTGCTGGGCTCAAGGGCATTATCCGCAAGTTGGAGGAGCTTTTACGCTCAATGTGCGATTATCCACCATCATCATCACCACCTCCATCACCTCTAAGGAAATAATCACATTGGTATGGGCACCCCCTTGGCAACTGCCAAGCTTGGGGGAGGTGCCCCGGTATCGTATCACCATCACACTCCTATTTTTACCGCTTTATTTAGTTCGATCTTTTTAGTAGTATCTTGATCTTTTAGTTCGAAGTTTTGATATCAAGTAGTTTTGAGTTTTGCTTTGCGATCTCTTTATGTAATCGAGTCTGTGTGCTATCTATAATAAAGATTAGTGTTGAGTCAAGGGCCTTGCTATGTTGCTATGATCTTGAGAAAGTAGAAAGAACAAAAGAGTTCATATTGATCTTATGGATAGTGATAACTTCACACATAGAAAGTATGAGGCATAAAAATTGTTGATAGTTGATGAACGTAGCCTTGGTCATCGTTGCAATTAATAGGAAGTGATAAGGAAAGAGGGGTTCACATATAAATATATTATCTTGGACATCTTTTATGATTGTGAAGCACTCATTAAGTATGACATGCTAAAAGTGTTGACGTTGGACAAGGAAGACAACGTAATGGTTTATGTTTTCCGACATATCAGTTAAAGTATATTGCCATTAACCTTCCAAATATGTTTCTTTCCCCCTCATGCTAGCCAAATTCCTTGCACCAAGTAGAGATACTACCTGTGCTTCCAAATATCCTTAAACCCAGTTTTGCCATGAGAGTCCACCATACCTACCTATGGATTGAGTAAGATCCTTCAAGTAAGTTGTCATCGATGCAAGCAATAAAAATTGCTCTATAAATATGTATGACTTGCAGAGAAAATAAGCTTTGTACGAACTTGTTGTGGAAGTAATAAAAGCGACGGATTGCATAATAAAGGTCCACATACAAGGGGCAATATAAAGTGACGTTCTTTTGCACTAAGATTTTGTGCATCAACCCTAAACGCACATGACAACCTCTGCTTCCCTCTGCGAAGGGCCTACCTTTTACTTTATATTTTACTTTAGGCTTGAGTCAAGGTGATACTCACCTCTCCCTTTTTATTTTTATCCTTTGGCAAGCTCCTCGTGTTTGAAAGATCATGATACATATATCCAATTGGATGTAAGTTGGCATAGGCTATTATTGTTGACATCACCTAAAGGTGAATATGTTGGGAGGCAACACAATAAGCCCCTATCTTTCTCAATGTCCGGCTGAAACTCTATAACCACAAGTATTGCGTGAGTGTTAACAATTATAGGGGTGTACGAGATAGTTGAGTATGTGAGCTTGCTGAAAAGCTCTATTATTGACTCTTTCTGATGTTACGATAAATTGCAATTGCTTCAATGACTGAGATTATAGTTTGTTAGTTCCCAATGAAGTTTTTGAACCATACTTGACATTGTGAATTGTTTATTACTTGAACATAGGAAGTCATATGACAAAATCCATATATGTTGCTGTTATTAGAATGATCATGATGCCCTCATGTCCGTATTTTATTTTTATCGACACCTCTATCTCTAAACATGTGGACATATTTTTCAATTTCGGCTTCCGCTTGAGGACAAGCGAGGTCTAAGCTTGGGGGAGTTGATACGTCCATTTTGCATCATGCTTTTATATCAATATTTATTGCATTATGGGTTGTTATTACACATTATATCTCAATACTTATGGCTATTCTCTCTTATTTTACAAGGTTTACCATGAAGAGGGGGAATGCCAGCAGCTGGAATTCTGACTGGAAAAGGAGCAAACGTTGGAAACCTATTCTGCACAACTCCAAAAGACCTGAGACTCCATGAAACAACTTTTTGGATTTAATAAGAATTTATGGGCAAAAGAAATAGGCCAGGGGGCCCACACCCTGTCTAGGAGACAGGGGCCCCCCCCCCTAGGGCATGGCCCCTATCTCCTGGGCCCCCTGGTGGGCCTCTGGCGTCCATCTTCTGCTATATCATCACTTTCCCCCTGGAAAAAATCGTGGGCAAGCTTACGGGACGAAACTCCACCGCCACGAGGTGGAACCTTGGCGGAATCAATCTAGGGCTCTGGCGGAGCTGTTCTGCCGGGGACACTTCCCTCCGGCAGGGGGAAATCATCACCAACATCATCACCAACGATCCTCTCATCAGGAGGGGGTCAATCTCCATCAGCATCTTCACCAGCACCATCTCCTCTCAAAACCCTAGTTCATCTCTTGTATCCAATCTTGCATCAAAACCACAAATTGGTACCTGTGGGTTGCTAGTAGTGTTGATTACTCCTTGTAGTTGATGCTATTTGGTTTACTTGGTGGAAGATCATATGTTCAGATCCTTTATGCATATTATTACTCCTCTGATTATGAACATGAACATGCTTTGTGAGTAGTTACGTTTGTTCCTGAGGACATGGGTGAAGTCTTGCTATTAGTAGTCATGTGAATTTGGTATTCGTTCGATATTTTGATGAGATGTATGTTGTCTTTCCTCTAGTGGTGTTATGTGAACGTCGACTACATGACACTTCACCATTATTTGGGCCTAGAGGAAGGCATAGGGAAGTAATAAGTAGATGATGGGTTGCTAGAGTGACAGAAGCTTAAACCCTAGTTTATGCGTTGCTTCGTTAGGGGTTGATATGGACCCATATATTTAATGATGTGGTTAGGTTTACCTTAATACTCCTTTTTGTAGTTGCGGATGCTTGCAATAGGGGTTAATCATAAGTAGGATGCTTGTCCATGTTAGGGCAGTACCCAAGTGCCGGTCCACCCACATATCAAATTATCAAAGTACCGAACGCGAATCTTACAAATGTGATGAAGACTAGCTTGACGATAATTCCCAATGTGTCCTCGGGAGCTCCTTCTTCATTATTAGAATTTGTCCAGGCTTATCCTTTGCTACATAAAGGATTGGGCCACCTTGCTACACTTTATTTACTTTATTTACTTTTTGCTTGTTACTATTTATCTTATCACAAAACTATTTATCACCTACTATTTCAGTGCTTCCAGAGAAAACCTTACTGAAAACCGCTTATCATTTCCTTCTGCTCCTCGTTGGGTTCAACACTCTTACTTATCGAAAGGACTACGATAGATCCCCTATACTTGTGGCGATATGAAGCATGGCCAGTCCCTGTGAAGAAGGCCCAGTGCCTGTGAAGCTCGCTGCCCGTGACACTCTCATGTAATAATGAGTTGTGGCTGTATACGCCCCAGAGTCTCCAGAGAGCCGCCCTCGGGCCTCGGGGGCTCCCTCCCATGCCCAGTGGCAGCACTTAGCTCCGCGCTGGTGAGAAGGCGTCGAAGACTAGACTAGGTGCCGGACGCGGCCTTTTGCTTTTGCTTCCTTTTGTGTGGTCAAGATTTGTCGTTTCGGATCTAAGTTGAAGTTGAATTTGTGTTTGCGTATGCGGGGAGGGGTGTCTTGTCTTGTTCGTGTGCTTTCTCCTATTCTGATTTCTGCTCAAGTTGGAATTCGCGCTAGCTGCCTCCCCCTCGCGAGCCCCTCACAGGCACAGCTTGGCCCAGCACACACGCGCATGCCATCCCGCGGCCGGCGCTTGATCTCGCAAGGCTCTCGCCACATGGTCAACAGGTCTACCGAGGGACCCTCGGAGAGTCGCCACAAGCCTACTCGAAGCTCACCCAAGATAAAGGTAAAATCACAGCGGCCAACTCATCGCAGAGACCGTGACATCATATGGGCGCCCATTCGGTGCCGTCCTTAATAACGCGCGGACAACAATCCTTTTTACATGAGGGGATTCCCCTCCCAAAATGCTCTTACAACCTCCAGGGCCACGCGTGAGCTTTTTTTGAGCAAGATAAACATCAGGGGGGCGTAGGATCAATTAGACATGCCACTCACCACATCCTCTTGGTCGTCTCCAGAGGCATCGCTGGCGCCACTGTCGCTGTCGCTGGCCTCACCCTCGTCGTTGTTGGCACCGTCTTCGCCACTGTTCACCACGTCGCCTTCATCAGTAGCGACAACCACCCCGTCATCATCAAAGGTGAAGGCTCGGACAAGTGCATCCAGGTTGTCCTCCACCCACCGCGCCAGGTATCCTTGGATGGCCTCGGGCACCGGGGCGATGGCGGCGTCAAAGTCAAAGTGGGGGTCGATGTTCTGAAGATGGCTGAAGACCAGGGAGAATGCATGTGCGAGCAGGCCGCGGCTCCGCTCCTCGACAAGCCGGCGAGCCCTCACAGCGTGATTCTCCAGATGCTTCACCACGTCAGTGAAGAACTGGAGATTACCGGCGTAGTTGGTCACGTGAGGCTCCTCAGCGGCCGCTTCACAGATGTTGCCCAAGGCCGCGTTGGCCTTTTCCCTGAGTGTTTGGAGCATGGGGGCCATGCATATGCTCTAGCGTCTGCCGCTGGCGAATCTCATCGTTGTTCCGCTGCGCAACGGACTCGGAGTCATCAACCCTCCGTCGAAGGAGAAGCAACTCGGTGCGGGAGGAGGCCAGCTCAGCCTGCATCGTGACTAAGGCGGCTGCAGTGGTCTCAGCATGCTGCATTGCTTCGGTTAGCTTGGTCCTAAGAGCGGCAGTCCTGCCCGCAGCCTCGACCTTGATCAGCTGCAACCTCTCCTCATACTCGCGCTCAAGACCCAAGCGAGCTTCCACCATGTGGCGGTCGATCTCTTCTTGGATCTGGACCTCCCGCGCGCCAACGTCGTCCTCCGCCTTGGTAACCTGGCGCTCCCTCGTCTCCAACCGTTCAAGATCGAGGTTGCGCTTGGCAGCCTCCAGCGTCAGCGCTTCCTCACGCTTCTGGAGCTCCTCCTCTTCGGCGGGCGCCCCTTTCAGTGATGCAAGGGCAGCTTGGTGCAGCTCCACTTGCTGCTCCAGGGAATTGCGCCAGGCTTGAAGCTCCCACGCGCGCTCCTCCGCGATCTCGCACCATCGGTCTACCTCTTGCTGCTCCAGGGAATTGCGCCAGGCTTGAAGCTCCCACGCGCGCTCCTCCACGATCTCACCATCGGTCTACCTCTTGAGCCTCCTCGATGGCTCGGGAGCAGGCCTTTCGCGAGGCCACAAGAGATGCTTCAGCCTTCGCGTTGTCAAGATCACGCTGATGACATGCAAGGCTGACGGCAACCTTCAGCCTGCACCGTTCCTCAGGTTGACCGGCCATGGTCGAAACGGGATCCTGTTCATCGGGAGGGGTCTAGCGTACCGCAAAACAGAGGAAACAGACTTCTGTTGGACCTCGTACGGTCGAAACGGGGTCTGTTGATCGGGAGGGGTGTGGCGTACCGCAAAACGGAGGAAGCGGACTTGTGTTGGAGCGCTACGGTCAAAACGGGGGTCTTGTTCATTGGGAGGGGTGTGGTGTACCGCAAAACGGGACTCCACATGATACTGTTCATCTCCACCTTCGACATCCTCCAGCCTCCACGGGCTACTGTTCATCCACCGTCGACCTCCTCCAGCCTCCACTTGCAACTGTTCATCCACGGGCTCCTGTTCATCCAGCCTCCACCGCGCGCTACTCCACCGGCTACTGTTCAACCAGCCCTCTCCACGGGCTCCTGTTCAACCACCCCTCTACGGGTTACTGTTCATCCAACCCTGCACTGGCTACTGTTCAACCAGCCCTCCACGGAGTCCTGTTCATCCAGCTCCAACCGGCTCGATCGATCAGGGTCCTGTTCATCCAGAGGCAACACCATGGGGTCCTATTCATCCACCCCCACTGGGAACTATTCATCCAAACCCCCCAGCAACGCTCACTGTTCATCCAACCCCCCCCCCAGCAATGCTCACTGTTCATCCAGAGGCAGCATCAATCGGCTTCAGTTAGCAGAAGTAGGGAAGGAATCACTAGGGTTCAGTAACGTAGCTAGTGCAATCGCTCGGGTTCAGTTAGAGCCCAACGCCTCACTCGGGTTCAGTTAGAGCCCAACGCCTCACTCAGGTTCAGTTAGAGCCCAACGCCTCGCACACACGTGCGTACGTGTACGAGAGAAACGCACATCGCTCGGCCCCCGACCAGACACCGTAACCAGGAACACCCCGAAATTTTCCTCGCCCTCGCTTCTACCATGGTTTTTTCCGTCATGGACGACCCAAAGAATGTCATGCAGCTGCGTGTCCGGCCCGCCCAGGATGAAAAGCCAATTTTCTGTGATGATTTTTTGTCATAGAAGTAGGAGCCCACCACATCTATGATGATACCGGGTTTTGTCACAATTTTCATCATAGAAGTGTCATAAGTATGACAGAATTTTTTTTCGTTCGGCCCAAAATGTCACGGATGTGTCTTTTTTTGTAGTGCATGGTGCACTAAACTATCAAGTAGTCATCATATTGAGCTAGCCAAATGTTCATAATGTCTGCATCTGCTCCTGCAATAGGTCTGTCACCTAGGGGTGCATCAAGGACATAATTCTTCTATGCAGCAATGAGGATACACCTCAGATCACGGACCCAGTCCGCATCATTGCTATTATCATCTTTCAACTTAGTTTTCTCTAGGAACATATAAAAAACATAGGGAAGCTACAACACAAGCTATTGATCTGCAACATAATTTGCAAAATACTATCAGGACTAAGTTCATGATAAATTAAAGTTCAATTAATCATATTACTTAAGAACTCCCACTTAGATAGACATCCCTCTAGTCATCTAAATGATCACGTGATCCAAATCAACTGAACCATGTCCGATCATCACGTGAGATGGAGTAGTTTTCAATGGTGAACATCACTATGTTGATCATATCTACTATATGATTCACGCTCGACCTTTCGGTCTCCAGTCTTCCGAGGCCATATCTGCATATGCTAGGCTTGTCAAATTTAACCCGAGTATTCTGCGTGTGCAAAATTGGCTTGCACCCATTGTATGTGAACGTAGAGGTTATCACACCCGATCATCACGTGGTGTCTCAGCACGAAGAACTATCGTAACGGTGCATACTTAGGGAGAACACTTATACCTTGAAATTTTAGTAAGGGATCATCTTATAATGCTACCACCGAACTAAGCAAAATAAGAATATAAAAGATAAACATCACATGCAATCAAAATATGTGACATGACATGGCCATCATCATCTTGTGCCTTGGATCTCCATCTCCAAAGTACCATCATGATCTTCATCGTCACCAGCATGACACCATGATCTCCATCATCTTGATCTTTATCAACGTGTCATCACATGGTCTTGTCGCCAACTATTGCTTTTGCAACTATTGCTATCGCATAGCGATAAAGTAAAGCAATTATATGGCGCTTGCATCTTATGCAATAAAGAGACAACCATAAGGCTCCTGTCAGTTGCCGATAAGTTTAATAAAACATGATCATCTCATACAACACATCATGTCTTGACCATATCACATCACAAAATGCACTGCAAAAACAAGTTAGACGTCCTCTACTTTGTTGTTGCAAGATACGGGCTTCTAGCAAGAACTGTTCTTACCTACGCATCAAAACCACAATGATTTTTTGTCAAGTGTCATGTTTTAACCTTCAACAAGGACCGGCCGTAGTCAAACTCGATTCAGCTAAAGTTGGAGAAACAGACACCCGCCAGCCACCTTTGTGCAAAAGCACGTCAGTAGAACCAGTCTCATGAACGAGGTCATGTAATGTCGGTCCGGGCTGCTTCATCCAACAATACCGCCGAATCAATGTAAGACGTTGGTGGAAAGCAATGTGACTATTATCTCCCACAACTCTTTGTGTTCTACTCGTGCATATAACATCTATGCATAGACCTGGCTCAGATGCCACTATTGGGGAACGCAGTAATTTCAAAATAATTCCTACGATCAAGCAAGATCTATCTAGGAGATGCATAGCAATGAGATGGGAGAGTGTATCCACGTACCCTTGTAGACCGAAAGCGGAAGCGTTTCAATAACTCGGTTGATGTAGTCGAACTTCTTCGCGATCCAACCGATCAAGTGTCGAACGTACGACACCTCCGCGTTTAGCACACGTTCAGCACGATGACGTCCCTTGTGCTCTTGATCCAGATGAGGACGAAGGTGAGTTCCGTCAGCACGACGGCGTGGCGACGGTGATGATGATGTTAATGGCGCAGGGCTTCGCCTAAGCACTACGACGATATGACCGAGGTGTGTAACTGTGGAGGGGGCACCGCACACGGTTAAGAGAAACTTGTGTGTCTTTGGGGTGCCCCCTACACACGTATATAAAGGAGGGAGGGAGAGAGGTCGGCCCTCTTAAAGGCGCGCCAAATGTAGGGAGTCCTACTAGGACACCCAAGTCCTAGTAGGATTCCTTTCCTTTTCGGAGTAGGAAAGAAGGAAAGGAGGGAGAGGGAGAAGGAAAAGGGGGGCCGCGCCCCCACCCCTTGTCCAATTCGGTTTGGGCAAGGGGGAGGTGCGCGCCACCTCATGCCATTCTTCCCTCTCTCCACTAAAGCCCAATAAGGCCCATTAACTTCCCCCAGCGAATTCCCATAACTCTCCGGTACTCCAAAAAATACTCAAATCACTTGGAACCTTTCCGACGTCCGAATATAGCCTTCCAATATATGAATCTTTACTTCTCGACCATTTCAAGACTCCTCGTCACGTCCATGATATCATCCGGGACTCCAAACAAACTTTGGTCATCACAACACATAACTCATAATACAAATCGTCATCGAACGTTAAGTGTGCGGACCCTACGGGTTCGAGAACTATGTAGACATGACCGAGACACATCTCCGGTCAATAACCAATAGCGGAACCTGGATGCTCATATTGGCTCCTAGATATTCTACCAAGATCTTTATCGGTCAAACCACATAACAACATACGTTGTTCCCTTTGTAATTGGTATGTTACTTGCCCGAGATTCGATCGTCAGTATTATCATACCTAGTTCAATGTCGTTACCAGCAAGTCTCTTTACTCGTTCCGTAATGCTTCATCCCGCAACTAATTCATTAGTCACATTGGTTGCAAGGCTTATAGTGATGAGCATTACTGAGAGGGCCCAGAGATACCTCTCCCATACACGGAGTGACAAATCCTAATCTCGATCTATGCCAACCCAACAAACACCTTCGGAGACACCTGTAGAGCATATTTGTAATCACCCAGTTATGTTGTGACGTTTGATAGCACACCAGGTGTTCCTCCGCTATTCAGGAGTTGCATAATCTCATAGTCCGAGGAACGTGTATAAGTCATGAAGAAAGCAGTAGCAATGAAACTATAACGATCATAATGCTAAGATAACGGATGGGTCTTGTCCATCACATAATTCCCCTAATGATGTGATCCCAATTCATCAAACGAAAAAACATATCTATGGTTAGGAAACATATCCATCTTTGATTAATAATCTAGTCAAGTAGAGGCATACTCGCGACACTATGTTTTGTCTATGTATTCACACATGTACTAAGTTTCCGGTTAATACAATTCTAGCATGAATAATAAACATTTATCATGATATAAGGAAATATAAATAACAACTTTATTATTGCCTCTAGGGCATATTTCCTTCAGCACGCTAAGGCCATCGCAAGATGGACACGATGTGCTTCCCCGCAATGATGTCGACCCTGGCTGGCGTCTAGGCAAGGAGCATGTGCACGAATCCCATGGTGTGCATGGCTTGTCACAATGTCAAACTGTTGGCGAGCCTCGACCGTGGCAGCAGGATAGAGATGGAGCTCCTTCTGGCTCACACAGAAGTCACCTCTCACTCTTTGCGCCCATGCCGCCGGTGGAGACGCTAGCGCAGGTAGAGCTACCGCTGAACTTCCCTCCGACTCCGGAGAAGATGGATGAATGGCGTGCCACCATCCAGAGCCTTGTGGGCTTTGCCAACAACAATGGGGCATGGCCGATGGGGCCCTCTCAGTGGCAGACAATGGTGCCAGTACGAGGGGTTGGTGAGCGATCTCCGGGTGGTGCACAAACGATGCAGTCTCCTCCCCAGCAATTACAACAAGAGCAAAAAGGCTGCCGCCTGTGATGATATGTCCATGGCATCGTCTAATCCACCATGCTGCCAGAATAGCCACCAAGATCAACGCAATGTCATCAACGACCGGCGTGCTTAGGATGCTCAAACTACCATCGAGCAGCACCGGGAAGCGTGCTGTCACACGCGAAATGGACAAGTTGTGCACGAGCCTGCGCTGGGGTTCCCTAGGTGTCTACCCTATGACCTGGGTTACCCAGTGTTTAGCCACGAGCTATGGCAAGTTCAGTGGCCTTCTTCCCGAAGTTTCAAGCTTGACTTGCTGGAGAACTATGATGAGAAGCTCAATCCACCCGAACTCCTTGGAATTTACACCATTGCACTGCAAGCTGGTTGTGGCAGAGACAACAAGATTCTTGCCAACTATTTTCCATCGGCACTCTAGCCCAACATGGTCTTGGCTGATGAACTTGCTCGAGGGCTCCATTTTTCTTGGTAGGTGATACGTCTCCAATGTATCTATAATTTTTTGATTGTTCCATGCTATTATATTGTCTGTTTTGGATGTTTTATATGGATTAATATGCTACTTTAGATTATTTTTGGTACTATCCTATTAACCTAGAGCCTAGTGTCAGTTTATGTTTTTTCCTTGTTTTTGAGTTTCGTAGAAAAGGAATATCAAACGGAGTCCAAACGGAATAAAAAATTTGTGATGATTTCTCTTGGACGAGAAGACACCTACGAGACTTGGAGATGAAGTCAGAAGACCCACGAGGCAACGACAAGCCGCAGGGGCGCGCCCTAGGGGGGTGCCCCTGGCTTGTGCCCCCCTCGGGAGTCCACCGACCTACTTCTTCATCCTATAAATTCACATATATTCCAAAACCCTCAGAAGCATCCACAAAAATACTTTGTCGTTGCCATAGGTCTCTGACCTCATGAGATCCCATTTGGAGGCCTTTTCCGGTACTCTGTCGGAGGGGGATTCGATCACAGAGGGCTTCTACATCAACCCTACTGCCCTTCCGATGAAGCGTGAGTAGTTTACCTCAGACCTACGGGTCCATAGCTAGTAGCTAGATGGCTTCTTCTCTCTCTCTTTGATTCTCAATACCATGTTGTCCTCGATGTTCTTGGAGATCTATCCAATGTAATCTTCTATTACGGTGTGTTTGTTGAGATCCGATGAATTGTGGATTTATGATCAGATTATCTATGAATATTATTTGGATCTTCTCTGAATTATTATATGCATGATTTCATATCTTTGTATTTCTCTTCGAATTATCAGTTTGGTTTGCCCAACTAGATTAGTATTTCTTGCAATGGGAGAGGTGCTTAGTTTTGGGTTCAATCTTGCGGTGTCCTCACCCCGTGACAAAGTAGGCGTAGCGAGGTACATATTGTATTGTTGCCATCAAGGATAAAAAGATGGGGTTTTCATCATATTGCTTGAGATTATCCCTCTACATCATGTCATCTTACTTAAGGCGTTACCCCGTTCTTTATGGACTTAATACTCTAGATGCATGCTGGATAGCGGTCGATGTGTGGATAAATAATAGTAGATGCAGGCAGGAGTCGGTCTACTTGACACGGACGTGATGCCTATATGAATATTCATTGCCTTGGATATCGTCATAACTTTGTGCTTTTCTATCAATTGCTCAACAGTAATTTGTTCACCCATCGTATTATTTGCCTTCATGAGAGAAGCCTCTAGTGAAACCTATGGCCCCCAGGTCTATTTTCCATTATATATTTTCATATCTATAAATAAAAAATACCAAATATATCTCGCTGAGTTTTATTTACTTTTATTTTGTTTTACGTTTTAGGAATCTTTTAGACCTATCTCTGTCATATCTAACCTTTGCAATTGACCGTGAAGGGATTGACAACCCCTTTATCGCGTTGGGTGCAAGTGTTTGATTGTTTGTGCAGGTGCACAGATAGGGGACTTGCTTGTACCTCCTACTGGATTGATACCTTGGTTCTCTAACTGACGGAAATACTTATATCTACTTTGCTGTATCACCCTTTCCTATACAAGGGAAAAACGAACGCAAGCTCAAGAAGTAGCAGGAAGAATTTCTGGTGTCGTTGCCATGGAGGTCTACATCGAGCCTGCCAAGTACCCATCATAAACTCTCATCTCTTGCATCACATTATTTTCCATTTGCCTCTCATTTTCCTCTCCCTCACTTCTAAAACGTTTTCAGAAAATCACAGAAATATTTGCCTTTTTATTTTTCTTCTTTCCGTTTGCCTTTATGTCTTACTTGGTTTGTTTCGTTGTTCGTTTCGCGTAATTGTGTGTTTATTGGGAAGCAAGAACAAAAAGCTTATGGATCCTCATCCACTAGCTAATATTTATTAAAGATCCAATTATGACAAACCAATTGCTAGTGAATCGAGTGAACTAGATTATCTTTATGAGGTTTTGCTTGAAATTTGTGAATCTAAAAATTGTGATGAAGTGTTGAAAGAAGTAAATTATAAAGTGATTCATGATAGTGCCTTGAATGAGAAGCATGATTGCAATGATGTTATTATAAATTCTATTAATGTCAATTGTGTTAATGGTATGCAAAACCCTAAGCTTGGGGATGCTAGTTTTGCTATGTCCGCTACTTGTTGCAATGATCATGATTGGGATGATTCTTATTCTGATCTTGAAAATTTATTTAAGCCTCATGATGAATATAAGATTGATAATAATGTTTGCAATAGTATTGAAAGTGGGTGTGGAAGAGTGTCAACTTTAGATCCCACGTATTTGGAGAATATTCAATCTTATGAATTTTTTGATAAAAGTGGGTTTGGAAAGGTCATGCCTTTAGTTAACGATAATCCCACTATTTTGGAAGAGTGTCAACTTTGCATGCATGTGGATCATGCAGAGAATAATTTACGTGATAGCTATATTGCTGAATTTGAATATGATCCTACATGTAATTATTATTAGAGAGGAAAATATGGTTGTGGAAATTTCCATGTTAGTAAATTACCTCTCTTCATTTTGAGATTGGTATTGTCTCTTTCTTCTTCCTTGCATATGCTAGTTTTTTGCTTGCCTTGATAATTTGTTTGCTTATAAAATTCCTATGCATAGGAAGTATGTTAGACTTAAACTCGTTTTTCACATGCTATGTGATGCTCTCTTTGTGCTTCAATTCTCGTCCTTCATGTGAGCGTCATCGAAATCTCAATGCTTAGCTAAAAAGGCTTTAAAGAAAAGCGCTTGTTGGGAGATAACCCAATATTTATCTTTGCTGTTTTGCAACAGATATATCATCCAGCCTCTAGTTAGATGTGTTTTGGTGTTTTAATTAGTGTTTGATCCAAGTAAGACCTTTGGGATGGTCTATGGTGATAGTTGACTTGATCTTGCTGAAAAATAGAAACTTTTGCGCCCAGTAAAATAATTTTCAAAAGTCACAGAAGCGTGATTTTCATCTGAATGTTTTAGCCAAGATTGATAAACAAATTTCCTAGGCTTTCCTTTTTTCAGAGTTTTTGGAGTTACAGAAGTATACAATGTTTCAGATTACTACAGACTGTTCTGTTTTTGATAGATTCTGTTTTCTATGTGTTGTTTGCTTATTTTGATGAATCTATGGGTAGTATCGGCGGGTATGATCCATGGTGAAGTTGAAATATAGTAGATATTGCACCAATATAAATAAAAAATGAGTTCACAACAGTACCAAAAAGTGGTGATTTATTTTCTTATACTAACAGATCTCATGAGTTTTCTGTTGAGTTTTGTGTTGTGAAGTTTTCAAGTTTGGGTAAAGATTTGATGGACTATGGAATAAGGAGTGGCAAGAGCCTAAGCTTGGGGATGCCCAAGGCACCCCAAGGTAATATTCAAGGACAACCATGAGCCTAAGCTTGGGGATGCCCCGGATGACATCCCCTCTTTCGTCTTCGTCTATCGGTAAATTTACTTGAGGTTATATTTTTTTCACCACATGATATGTGTTTTTCTTGGAGCGTCTTGTATGATATGAGTCTCTGCCTTTTAGTTTTCCACAATAATCCTTGCTGTACACACCTTTTTAAGGTACACACATGAATCGTGATTTATTAGAATACTCTATGTGCTTCACTTATATATTTTGAGCTAGGCAATTTTGCTCTAGTGCTTCAGTTAAATCTTTTTGGAACACGGCGGTGGGTTTATAGAAATTATTGAACTCTCTTGCTTCACTTATATTATTTTGAGAGTCTTTCTAAACAGCATGGTAATTTACTTTGGTTATGATTTTAGTCCTAATATGATAGGTATTCAAACACTGGTACGCGTCGGTGCTATACAAACGGTTTTAACCCCTTTCCACAACGACATTCAGAACCGTCGCCAGGTGAGTGTGGGTGATAGGGGGGTCCTTCCCACACGACCCAGAAACCGTTGTGGATAGGCCCTCCTGGCACGCAAGCTGGCTCGTGTGCAATCGGGCGAGGCATGGAAACCCAATTGTTTCCGTTCGTATGTACATCCCACACGGTGAATCCCAGAAATACATTTCCGTTCGTATGTATATCACACACAGTCAATCCAAGGAGTACGTTTCCATTCTTATACATCCCACACAGTGAATCCAAGTAAAACGTTTTCGTTCGTATGTACACCCACACAATCAATCCAGGGAAAACGTTTCTATTCGTATGTACATCCCAAACGATTAGGCCGCTATAGTCGTGTGAAAAAGGTAGACATCAACATTTAATCTGCCGATATGTTTTTGATAGGTACGTTATCGCACACGGTTCAAGAATGTAAAATGTGTGCGGTGCCTCTACTAACGCTAACGTGTACATTTTCGTAACTGTGTGCGACTGGTATTCCTATCACACACACACACTGGTTTGAAACGTTTGTCGTATTACCATGAATCGCACACGCATATGAGAGGAAACAGTGTGTGCCTCCAAAGGGCATCGCAAACATTTCACGTCAAAGAACCGTCTGTTTTCTATTTTCATTGCACACGTTGGTTTCTTTCTAACTGTGTGCACATTATTTTATTCCCTCCTGTATAATTTTTTTGGCTGTAATTTATTATTCAAATTGGAAATTTTGAAATATGAAATGTGTAGTTCAAAATCTCAGCACAATGGTTCAACAATGAATCCATAAATAAAATTGTCAGTACAATATGTTCAGTAATTATAGGATTAGACAACAATCAACTATGATGAACCACAATGTTTACAGGCGGTGAAGGTGAAGAGAGAAGTGTAAATCATTTTGACTGCGGATGTTGTTGAAGAAGCAGAATGCCCATAATGTGCCTTCCTGCATGCCATATGCATGAACAAGTTTTGTCCAACCCCTTGTGACGATCGCCCGCTCATCCTTCACCGCCTTCAGGAAGACTTCTAGAGCATTATCATTGTAGCATGAATTATATACTTTAACCTTAGTTGCCTCCACTCCGCTCATGTAGTTTGCAAGGTAATCACCAGTAAATAGATTCAGAAACCACTGAAAAGAGAAAAATTATCAGATCATGAGGTCTAATAGAGTAACTTGTTGTGGGAAGGGGGAAAATGCAACAGATTAGTTACCATCCTAAAGTTCACTGATGTCTTGGAAAAAGTGTAAATAAAGAGCTTAATTCCCATCACCCGTTTCTTTTGCCTAACAATCTTTCATAGTTTCCTCACTTGACCCTTGTTCATGAATATCTCATTGCCGCATACGCAAAAGGGATCGAAGCGTGGATCAGTACCGCTCATATTTGTACCTACAAGCAACCAGTAAATGTTAGAAGCTAAATGAGATTGCACAAATGATGTAAAATACAACTACCTACATTCCTAAGTACAAGTATTTTTAGAGATTTCAATATGAACTACATATGGATGTATATAGAATTATAGATATAGTTTAGATTAGAATCTAGATTCACTCATTTTACTCCTTATGTAGTCTATATTGGAATCTCTAAAAATACTTAAATTTAGGAATAGAGGGTGTATAAGACATGGGATGTAGCTAACCTCAACGGCAAACAACAGCATCCCCCATTGTAGCCCTGTGTAAGTACATGGAAAGCCAATGTTAACTACAACAGGGTTAACATCCACTAAAAATAGCAAATGGTAATAAAACGGAAGCATCTGTAGTGATATCTTCGTTGCGAAAGAGTAGCACAGTAGCAAAGGGACGGATTAAAAAATGGATACAACTGTTAATTGCAACAAGCTTAACATCATCCTAATTCATGTTTTGTAAGTTTGTAGCCATTGAAATACAACTGTTTAAAAATGGATACAACTATTAATTGCAACAGACTTAATGGCCATTGAAACCTGTACTGATAAAAAATGCAATTGCCAGAGTTAAACATCACAAGGCAAGTGCTGCGAGAGCAGATAATGGCCTAATTGTCTATAAAAAGGTAGGGAAAATAGCTAAAATGTGTTAGGCATGTTTACTACAAGATTCTTAAGACATCGACCATACAAAACATAGCCATTAATTGCAACTGGTATTTGTAAGATTGAACTGGTGAGTTCATACTTGGTAAGTCCTGAGAGGTAGTTGCTGGGGCACTTCATCTTGGACAAAGCCCGCCCAAAGTCAGCGGCGGCGGAGGCGAGCTCTTCCTCCGGGTCAAAGCGTGGATCAGTGCCCCCGACATATGTACCTACAAGAAGAAGAAAATGTTAGAAGCCAAACTGCAATTGCACAAATGATGTAAAATACTGTAAGACATGGGATGCAGCTAACCTCGACGGCGAACAACCGCATCGCCCGTTATGGCCTTGCGTAAGGTCATGGATAGGCATGTTAAGTACAACAGGGTTAGCATCCACCAAAAATAGCAAATGGCAGCATCTCTAGTATATCTTCATTGTGGAGTGTAGCATGGTAGCAATGTTTGTTGCTGGTATTGGTGAAATTGAACTAAACAGTTAATACTTGAACATCACACAGTGTGCAGTACTGAAATAAACAAGGCATGAACATGCTTAATACATCAACCGTACAAAACATAGCCATTGCAAGTGGTATTGGTAATATTTAGCTGGTCAGATCATACCTATTAAGTCTTGGGGGGTAGTCGCCGAGGCACTTCTTTTGGGCCAGAGCCTGCACAATGTCGGCGGCGGCGGAGGTGAGGTGTTCCTCCGGGTCAACACGCACAGCGGCCATCGCGCCATGGACTGCCATCAGCTCCTCAACCTCCATGTGATATGTGGTCGGGCTTGCTCGACGATGCTCTGGAGGTAGGGATGGTGGGGATTTGGATCCATGAGGATGTTTCGAGGTGCCATTTAAGCAATTAGGCCGGGGCCGTGATAGAGATCGGTGGGTTACCTGACTGGATCCGAGTAGAATGTAGATGTGGTTGAAGTTGTGGTTGCGCTGGCGGCGGTTTGAGCTGCCGGTAGGGGGAGGCGTGGGGGGGAGGGGAGGGGGGAAGTGGGGGGAGATACTGAGGAAATTTGATGGGTGGGGATGTGGTCGGAGGAATAAATTCTGAAATTGCGCGCCTAATGAAAATTTCACTGCGAAACTTGAAACTTGGGAGGGGGAAACACACAACAGAGACGAAGTGCATAAAATACTCATGTGCGAGAAAATAGAAAATTGGCAGTTCCCGTCTCCAAAAAATGTACACGTGTAGTTGATTTTCTCGATCAATGGTACGCCTGGTTTATTAGGAACCATCGCACAGGTAACAGACTTATGGATCATTAATGCAAAAAATGCACACGGGTACATCATAGAAACCGTGTGTTTTGTGATCTTCTAATGATTAACGCAAAAAAGGGCACACGGTCACACGTGCTAATCAACGCTCAAAGCCCTCAAAGGATGCTCATTGTACATTAATACTACAAACTTAAAGTACTACTGGTAATTTGCTCTGATACTACAAACTTAAACTACTTCTCACATGCTGCCATCGGAGCATGCTGGCCAGACGCTGGCGTTCTCTTTCCCGGCCTTGTAGGCGGCAGCCAACCGTGCTTCGATCTTCGTCAAGCTCTCCTCATCATAGCGTGCGGCCTCTTCTTTCTTGCGGCGGCGGGACTCTCTTTTCTTGACTGCTTTTTGCCTTTTCTGATCCTCCCGTGCGGCTTTGGCCGCTTCTAGATGCACCGCCCATTAGGCCATGGCAGCCTCAAAGTCTGCCCACGTAACTGTGTGGCCGCCGGCGGTGATGAACTCAGTGCAGCGAGATGCCATCGCTTCCTTACCATGTGTGCAGTCGCGGGCGGCGAGGAACACGGCGCCACGGGTTGCCATCGCTTCCTTACCAGTTAATGTGCGCCGCGGTGCCATGAACAACGCTTGGAGAGAGCTCTGGGACGAAGGGGCCAAGCAGCCGTACAGTGCGGTGGTTTTTAAGAGCTCAGCAACAAACGACAAAGGAAATTTGGCTTCCCTTACAATTTTGGTCGTTCATTATCGCACATGGTTCATCTCGGTCGCTTCCGAAAATAGTGTGCACTGAGGCTATTTTGTGTTGCGTTATGATTGCCCGGAACCCCAGCTACGCGGATCGCGCATGTGCACTATAGGATGTGCCGCGATCAAACGGCAATCCACGTCCCTCACATAACATCCGTGCTGCTGTAGCTGGATTGGATTTATATGCGCAAAATGCCTAGAAAATGCACATAATCCCTTAAATATGGTAAATGAGCCCGAAAAAAATGCCAAATTTGAACATGGTGATTTGCAGGGTGTATGTTCTTCGTAGAAAAAAACTCTAGGGCAAAGAAAAAAGAAAATTTGGATTCCCCTTCAATTTTGGTGATTTCCCTCTCGAAAGCATGGAACTTCCCCGGCGATGGTTCGATTTATGAAGGGCGTACATGATGACATAAGCCAAACCTTCTCAAATTTTCACCAGGACATGGTGAGTTCATACCATGGCACCATGCCAGGCGTCATGTTTCTCAATCATTTATTACATTTTTCTTTAGTTGAAAACCCAATAAACAAACGTTTGTGGTTGACTATTGCCACACATTTCATCGAAATATCTGTCCATTCCTTGTAAAAGGCGTGAGCATTTACTAAATGGCATGATCATAGTTTTCCAGACCGTTCTTGTGCACCCATTCATGCACCGATTGTTTGAACTTGAATTATGTGCATTAATGCCTAGAAAATGCACATAATCCCCTAAATATGGTAAATGAACCCAGAAAAGTGTCAAATTTGAACGTGGTGATTTGTAGGGTAAATGTTCATCTTAGAAAAAAACTCATGGACAAAGGACAAAGGAAATTTGGATCCCCATTCAATCTTGGTGAATTCCCTCTCGAAAGCATGAAACTTCCTCGGTGATGGTTCAATTTATGGAAGGCGTGCATGACGACATAAGGATAACATTCTCAAATTTTTACCAGGGCATGGTGAGGCCATACCATGCCACCACACCAGGTGTCAGGTTTTTTAAGCATTTATTTCATTTTTTGTATAGTTGTTACCCAGGAAATAACGCGTTTTATGGTTGACTATTGCCACAAATTTCCTCGAATTAATTTTCCATTCCTTGTAAAAGGCATGAGAATTTACTAAATGTCACGAGGATGGTTTTCCAGACCGTTCTTGTGCACCTTTTCATGCATCGATTGTTCGAATTTCAATTATGGGCATTAATGCCTAGAGAATGCAAATAATCCCCTAAATATGGTAAATGAACATGGAAAAGTGTCAAATTTGAACATGGTGATTTGCAGGGTGTAGGTTCATCGTAGAAAAAAACTCATGGACAAAGGACAAAGGAAATTTGGATCCCCTTTAATCTTGGTTATTTCCTGCTCGAAACCATGGAACTTCCTTGGTGATGGTTCGATTTATGAAAGGCGTGCATGCCGACATAAGGAAAACAGTCTTAAATTTTTACTAGGGCACCATGAGGCCATACTATGGCACCATGCCTGGTGTCATGTTTTCCAAGCATGCATTTCATTTTTGTATATATACCGGGTTCGTTTCGCCTTTTTTATACATTAATTGAATTTCTGGGCATTTAATGTGCATAATTCAAATTTGAACTACAAGCACATGCTCCAGTGCACCAAAGTTGGTTGAAAAATCACATGTGTGTCCTTGGGTGAATTTCTAGGTCCCATGCAAGAAATGGGAATGAAATTCAAACATCTGGGCGTCGTGGCTCGGCCCCGAAAGATTGAGAAACTTGGTTTTTCAATTTATGTAAATCTGAAACACGCCTGGAAATCATGAAACTTGGCATGGTGTCATGACATGGTACCAACATGTTGCTGTAAATTTTTTGGCTGAACTAGGACAAGCTTTGGTATAAGCTGCTTGCAAACCCGAGATTCTCTCAAGAAGGCTCGTGGTTCCGATAGGGAACGTGTCACCTCCGTGTGCGAAACGACATACTTACACTGCCTTCTCCCGCCTTAAATTGTTTACGCAGGCAGATTAGACCAAATAGAAGTATCGTGCTAAATTTTGGAATTATTCCGGGTTCGTTTGGTCTTTTTCATACATTAATTGAATTTCTGGGCATTTAATGTGCATAATTCAAATTTGAACTACAAGCACATGCTCCAGTGCACCAAAGTTGGTTGACAAATCACATGTGTGTCCTTGGGTGAATTTCTAGGTCCCTGTGACGCCCGGATAATTAAGCTACAGTGATTCCCCGCTAATGATGCCACGTCACCACGGTTACTGTGATAAACTCTCGATAGTTCAGAACCGAAACAAATTCAAAATTTAAATAAAAGAAAACAATAAAAGTTTTCAAAAATTAAAACAAAAATGTTCGGTGGTTGCCGAATATTACAAAGATAATTATGGTGTAAGGTTCGCAATTTTATAAAATGCCTAAGTGTTTATAAATAAATAAAAACAGAAAAGAAAGTAAATAAAAAGAAAACAGAAAACAATGCAAAAAAACAAAAAAAAGAAGGAAACCCCACTGGCCCAACTGGGCCAAGCCCACCTGGCCCAGTCGGCCAGCCCCCCCTGGCCCGGCCCACCCCTCACTCCCTTATCCACTCCCCCCCCGTCGGTGGAAACCCTAACCACCTCACTCTCCCCCCGATCCCCTCCTTCTCCTCCCCCGCGCCGTCCGGATCGGGAGCTGCCCGATCCCGTCGCCCCCCCCGACGCCGGCGACCCCCGCCGCCCCGTCCGCACCTCCCCG
>NC_041391.1:334421109-334424263 GCF_002162155.2 Triticum dicoccoides | reverse complement strand
TTCCTTGGTATAATATCATCTGGTACCTGTGAATTGATCCTTTGCTATCATGGCTTCGACCATGATTGATCCCCTTTGATTCCATTTCTCAGACAAGATGAAGTACTTGTCTTCTGCAGATCACTTCACGTGTCCACCCTCTACTCTGCTCTACCGTCGAGTATTACAATCTGGTATCTCAAGAATATCATGGAACATCATAACTTCTTATGGGTTCTTCATCAATTGTTATTACTCACCAGGTCCAATTGTTCTTAGGTTATAGGTTGTTGTCAACCGAGAACACCGACTAGTGAAATTATTCTGCACTACGGTTCAACAACTCTTCAGTAAGCTTCTATAAATACGAGTTTGTACCCGATCACGCCATTCCTAGCCTGTTTGGCTATATCATTGTCGTGATGATTTTAACTGTGCTACCCGGTCCTTCTTCTCGGAGCACAATTTTCGACGATGAACTAACCTTACGTCGATGCTCATCGTCATATCATTTCGCCTTGAACAACAAGCTTGGTTTCGAGTTGTGTCGTACCCTTGGTTCCAATAACCTTTCACTTCATCATTACTTTGACTTGATGTCGTCGCCGATCGATTACATCTCCATGAACTCTCGTGACAAAGGAGTCGTGATCATCAACATTCTGAGCTCATCTAGGATATCAATTGAATTCATGATGAGAAATACCATCCTTGTCCCTCGATGATTTGAGTTATCATCGGCAACATTCTTGCCTCCCCCCCCCCCAACACAAACTTGTTCACAACTTGTGTTATACCTTGAGTTCCTTGCTATCCAGCAATTGTTCTTCTTTACCTTGGAGTATTACCATCCTTTATGTCAAGAATGTTCTGAGAATTGTTCCACCTCTTGAGAATTCTTGACATAGAAATACTTCTCACCATCACCATTCTTTCTTGGTCCCCGTGTTAATTCCAACAAGTGAACGATGTTGTTTGGATTCTTTCCTTCTAGCAACCCTATTTCTTTGAAGTGAATGGGCGATAGTTCATTCTAAGTCCTTCGCTAATTGAATCACCATTCTGACATTGGTCGTGCAACCCAACCCATATTTTGGGCGCACATATCAACCAATGTTTAATTGTG
Source organism: Triticum dicoccoides (assembly GCF_002162155.2). NCBI lineage: Eukaryota > Viridiplantae > Streptophyta > Magnoliopsida > Poales > Poaceae > Triticum > Triticum dicoccoides. The sequence goes on along the minus strand of NC_041391.1, from coordinate 334,423,158 downwards.
TATGTTTTCCTCGAGCATACTTCCTTATATCATTTGATCTGACAAATGTTATCTCCTTGTTCACTTAATGGTGGAAATCCATCTTTTGGTAATCTCGGTGAATTGCCGTTGAGTTCACCAGACACCTCCTTGTCCTCTCCTTGGTTTAATGATGAACTATTGCTTCAGAAACCCGCTCCCATAGTTCATTTCTCGAGGATCTTGCAATGTCATTTCGACAATTTGTGTTGCACCTTTCCCCTCTCGGACCCCTCCGAGTCTGAGGTTTCATGACACCAATTGGATATGAATCTCGGTCAGATATGATGGTTGGGACAACTTTCCAAGAGTTATAATGTTGATCCTTTGATGACCCGGTAACATGATGTCATGCCTAGCACCCCCCCTGGCTGGAGGACCTATCATTATAGATTCCTTTTCAGCAAGGTTATCCATTCATCCATGAGGAAATTGTAAGACTTATTGTACAAGTTATTCCTGATGGATCCTTCTTGTTTCCATAGTCTGATATTCACCTGATGACCATGTCAATGCTATCTCGAAGCATGTCTATGGTACTCTGATTTTCAACAAGACCATTTGAAGCCCAATGCTAAATGTTTCTTGCTCAATTACCCAAACACCGTTGTATGGGCAATGTCATGAAAATTCTCTCCCCTACCTAAAGAGTTTTCTACATTATATCCTGACATGGATATCATGCTCTGCTTGTCCTTGGGAAGGATATACCCCTGAAATATGTGTTTAAACACATTTTCCTTTCCATTGTTCTGTTTAATATGATGATCATATTTTCCTTCCATTGTTGGTTTAACCTTTCTTGTGAACTATATGATCTGAGCAGTAATATTCTCCTGCTTATGTAAACACCTCATTGTACAATTCTGTCAGTAAGACCCTATTACTTTTGTTGATGACATTTCGGTATCCACCGATGGACGAGAACTTCGCCTACTGGTCCGCCTCGTTCAACGAGCAGGAAAATGGTTCTCTTCGTCCCTCGCCCTTGGTACCGACATTGTTGCCGACATAACTGACATACTACTCTCTGACAGGCCTTGCTATCACGATCGTACAAGATGTCAGCCCCCCCTTTCTACTTTTAACCCACATGGTGGGCCGATAACCCACAGTTCCACAGGATCGAAACCTGACACTCTTGTACACCCTGTTGTCAAAGTTATTCCTCCCGCTTGACCTTGTAGGTAATTCACGGGCCACCTGCCTGTTGATCTATTCAGGTATCAGATGCAATGCTTATTTACATTGCTCTAAACCCCTTCAACACTTCGTTTCAGGCATCGAACGATTGCCTGCCCGCTCGAAACTTCCTAGGATACCTCCTTACTCTGCTCTTGATATTTTCTTAGGTTTCAATTCGAGAGTTACTTCCGCCACCCTCCCCGATGTTATCGACCAGATAGTCAAACCTGCAGAGGTCCATTCTCTCGGAATACCCACCCTTTATCCTTTCGTAAGTACGATGGAACCCCGAAGAAAGGACGACAAACTTCATCATGATGACCTGAAGGAGAGGACTGAAGACATCAATGTAATGGGTCGACCTCTTCGAGAAGAGCTACTATGATCGAGAAGAATCGTTAGAATTTCGTAACCAGACCCCTTCCCCCTTATAACCGATCCTAAATCTCGGGACGAGATTTCTTGTAGTGGAGGAGAATTGTGACGCCCGGATAATTAAGCTACAGTGATTCCCCGCTAATGATGCCACGTCACCACGGTTACTGTGATAAACTCTCGATAGTTCAGAACCGAAACAAATTCAAAATTTAAATAACAGAAAACAATAAAAGTTTTCAAAAATTAAAACAAAAATGTTCGGTGGTTGCCGAATATTACAAAGATAATTATGGTGTAAGGTTCGCAATTTTATAAAATGCCTAAGTGTTTATAAATAAATAAAAACAGAAAAGGAAGTAAATAAAAAGAAAACAGAAAACAATGCAAAAAAACAAAAAAAAGAAGGAAACCCCACTGGCCCAACTGGGCCAAGCCCACCTGGCCCAGTCGGCCAGCCCCCCTGGCCCG
>NC_041391.1:334344895-334419326 GCF_002162155.2 Triticum dicoccoides | reverse complement strand
CCCCCCCCTCTGGCTCCTCTGCCCGAAAACACGGAACCCCGGGAATACTTCCCGGATGCTTCCCCCCTTCACCGGTATCACCTCCTACCGCGTAGAACACGTCTAGCTCTGCCTGTTATCCTGTTATGCACTTGCTTGCTATGTATTTACTGTTTCTCCCCCCTCTTCTCTCCGGTAGACTACGAGACCGACGCTGCTGTTGACCAGTTCGACCACGGAGTTGACGACTCCTCTCTCTTGCCGGAGCAACCAGGCAAGCCCCCCCTTGATCACCAGATATCGCCTATTCTACTCTATACTGCTTGCATTAGAGTAGCGTAGCATGTTACTGCTTTCGTTAATCCTATTCTGATGCATAGCCTGACATTGTCGCTACATCTGTTGATACCTTACCTGCAATCCTATATGCTTAGTATAGGATGCTAGTTTATCATCATTGGCCCTACATTCTTGTCAGTCTGCCTTGCTATACTATCGGGCCGTGATCACTTGGGAGGTGATCACGGGTATATACTATACATACATACATACTTTACAGATGTTGACTAAAGTCGGGTCAGCTCATTGAGTACCCGCAAGTGATTCTGACGAGGGGGCTGAAAGGACAGGTGGCTCCATCCCGGTAGAGGTGGGCCTGGGTTCCCGACGGCCCTCGACTGTTACTTTGTGGCGGAGCGACAGGGCAGGTTGAGACCACCTAGGAGACAGGTGGGCCTGGCCCTGTTCGGCGTTCGCGGATACTTAACACGCTTAACGAGATCTTGGTATTTGATCTGAGTCGGCTACGAGCCTATACGCACTAACCATCTACGTGGGAGTAGTTATGGGTATCCCGACGTCGTGGTATCAGCCGAAGCACTTCAGACGTCAGCGACGGAGCGGCGCGCGCTGAATTGGACTGGAACGCCACTAGGCTAGGTCTGCTTTCGGCCGCCCACGCAACGTGCAGGTGTGCTCAGGGCGATGGGCCCAGACCCCTGCGCGCTTAGGTTTAGACCGGCGTGCTGGCCTCTCTGTTTTGCCTAGGTGGGGCTGCGACGTGTTGATCTTCCGCGGCCGGGCATGACCCAGGAAAGTGTGTCCGGCCAAATGGGATCGAGCGTGTTGGGTTATGTGGTGCACCCCTGCAGGGAAGTTAATCTATTCGAATAGCCGTGATCTTCGGTAACATGACGACTTGGAGTTGTACCTTGACCTTATGACAACTAGAACCGGATACTTAATAAAACACACCCTTCCAAGTGCCAGATACAACCGGTGGTCGCTCTACCTCAGGGATATGAGGAGGGGATCGCCGGGTAGGATTATGCTATGAGATGCTACTTGAAGATGCTACTTGGAGGACTTCAATCTACTCTCTCCTACATGCTGCAAGACGGAGGCTGCCAGAAGCGTAGTCTTCGACAGGATTAGCTACCCCCCTCTTATTCTGGCATTCTGCAGTTCAGTCCACTGATATGGCCTCCTTACACATATACCCATGCATATGTAGTGTAGTTCCTTGCTTGCGAGTACTTTGGATGAGTACTCACGGTTGCTTTCTCCCCCTTTTTTTCCCCTTTTCCTTTCTTTCTGGTTGTCGCAACCAGATGTTGGAGTTCAGGAGCCAGACGCCACCGTCGACGATGACCCCTACTACACCGGAGGTGCCTACTACTACGTGCAGCCCGCTGACGACGTCCAGGAGTAGTTAGGAGGATCCCAGGCAGGAGGCCTGCGCCTCTTTCGATCTATATCCCAGTTTATGCTAGCCTTCTTAAGGCAAACTTGTTTAACTTATGTCTGTACTCAGATATTGTTGCTTCCGCTGACTTGTCTATGATCGAGCACTTGTATTCGAGCCCTCGAGGCCCCTGGATTGTATTATGATGCTTGTATGACTTATTTTATTTGTAGAGTTGTGTTGTGATATCTTCCCGTGAGTCCCTGATCTTGATCGTACACATTTGCGTGCATGATTAGTGTACGATTAAATCGGGGGCGTCACAGTCCCATGCAAGAAATGAGAATGAAATTCAAACATCTGGGCATTGTGGCTCGGCCGGAAAGATTGAGAAACTTCGTTTTTTAATTCCTGTAAATCCAAAACACGCTTGAAAATCATGAAACTTGGCATGGTGTCATGACATGGCACCAACATGCTGTGGTAATTTTTCTGTCCGATTTGCGAAGGAGCACACATTAAAATTCAGCAAAGTCATTTTGGAACAAGTGTTATCACGTTACAAATTGGAAACACAACTATTATTGAAACCGTGGGCATTCTACTTACCAATTACGTGCCGCCACATGTCCTTTTTTAATTGTCTAGGAGGTGTCGTGCGATCAGACCCCTGCGCGTGCTCCTTAGGAGGAGAGCCCTTTGACATGTATCCACCACGCACCTCCCTCCGAACGTCTCCATTAATGGCGCCCGAGCCCCTGTTTCACGGCATGGCTATGTCTCACTGGACTGAGATTTAAGAGAGAAAGGTGAAAATCTGAAAAGAAAGTTTTGCACGGATCTTGATGTAAGATCCAACGGACCTATATCGCATCAACTGCGACTTATAGCAAGCATGATGAATATAAGGACGATGACAGTGGATATTAATTGTCTTACATATCTAGGAAGATAACTAAAAAAGCCACATGCGGCTACGCCCAAAATACACAAGGGCAAAAGAAGAAGGAAGACACATACAACGATCTGGCTCGCTGATCTCTACTTTCTTGATGCGCTGCAGGTCACGAAGAGTAGTTCTCGCAGCGAGTGGCGATGATCTCTTTCATTAGTTTCATGTCCTTAATACGCTGCTCGGAAGCAACAGCGGATTCCTCGACCAGCCTTTCACGCTCGATGCGGAGCATGGCATTCTCGTCCATAAGTTTCTTGATGATGATGCCCGTCCTCTTCAACAAGGCAGCAGTCTCCTCTGCCTGCTCTGCCCTTCCGGCGATCTTCGCCCTCAGCAGGTCGCGGTCTGCCTGGAGTTGTTCAAACGAGGCATTCAACTCGTCCTGCACCTTCATCCAGTCGGAGATCTGATCCATCTGGCCATGGATGATCGCATGCATGCGCCTGTAAGAGTCCTCGCCTGCCCGCGAGAGATTTTCCCAGGCCGCCGAGGAGCGGGAGGACATCTCTGCTGCATTCGCGATGCAACATGACATCTCTGCTGCTTCCGCAGCCCGACCAGACCATTCTGCTGCATCGACGATGCGGCGGGACCTCCGTGCTACTTCGGCGGTGCGGCGAGACCTCCGTGCTGCTTCGGCGGCGCGGCGGGACATGTCGGCTGCTTTGGCGGCTAAGCGGGACATCTCTCGTGCTTTCGCTTCCATGCTCGCCTCTCCGTGGTGGTAATATCTCGACCGAGAACTCAATCTGGCCATGGCAGACGCAAGAGAATGATGCTGAATGAGTTGTTTGCTTTTGTGGATGAGGAGTTGAGGAAGGAATGTGCAATCATATTGGCATAGTACAATATTTATAACCGAGTACTAATACGCTCCTAAGTGGGAAACCGTTTAGATTTTGATCGGTGTGAACATGTTTGCAATTTGGAAGGTGACGGGACGCAGGCTCAAAATTATTGACAGTTTTATTATTTCTAAGTGCGGCACTATTCCCGGACGGCGTAAAGTGGGCATGCTTTCTCGCCTGCGTATGTGGCGTTTGGTGCACCGCAATAGGCAATTTCAACACACGTCTTGTTCCAAGAATCGTGTGTGCTTGTTATTACCATCCCGCACGCTTCTTTTAATTAGAATGTGTGCCTGTCTAGCGCACACATGTTGATCTGTCTAACTATTTCTGTTTGTTGTGGCTAGTCGCAAATAGTTCATCCGTGTGAAGTGTATGCCATCAATCACACACACCTTTGATCTGGCTGACCGTATCTGTTCTGTTGCCTAATCACAAACAGTTAATCCTTCTGAAGCGTATGCCCTCAATCGCACACACCTTTATCTAGCTGTCCATTTCTGTTATTCCGCCTCATCACAAACAGTTAATCTGAGTGAATTGTATGCTGTGTATCGCACACGCCTTCATCTGGTTGCCCGTTTCTTTTGTTCCTCCTCATCGCAAACAGTTCATTGAACTGAATCGTATGCCGTGCATCACACACACAACTAAAATCTGAACCGTGTCTGATGCATCCGTCCATCGTAAACGTTTTGCACATTTTTGACGGTTCTCTTACACCACCGTTTGCGATTATTGCATCACACACTGTTTCTCGAAGGGTCTCTGATCATAGTGTCGCATTAGCAGCATCTTGCAGTAGTGAAAGGAGATATAATAAAAACTTTCAAATAGAGCATTGGATACATGAGAATTTGATTCCTTGCATTTGTTTTGTGATATGAAGATGGTGATATTAGAGTCATGCTAGTAGTAACTTGTGGGTTCAAAGAAATATTGTTAAGGTTTGTGATTCCCGTAGCATGCACGTATGTTCTTCTAGTTATGTGATGAAGTTGGAGCGCAATTTAATCTTGATTGTTTTCCTTTGCATGAAAGTCGGGAGCGCACGATGGTTAACTCCTACCAACCTCTCCCCTAGGAGCATGCGTAGTAGTACTTTGCTCCGATGGCTAATAGATTTTTTCCAATAAGTATGTGAGTTCTTTATGACTAATGTTGAGACCATGGATTATATGCACTCTCACCCTTCCATCTTTGCTAGACACTCTAGTACCGCGCAACTTTCGCCGGTGCATTAAACCCACTTTTTACCCTTCCTCAAAACAGCCATCATACCTACCTATTATGGCATTTTCATAGCCATTTTGAGATATATTGCCATGTAACTTCCATTGTTCCGTTTATTATGACACATACCATCATTGTCATATTGCTTTGCAAGATCATGTAGTTGGCATAGTTATTTGTGGCTTGGCCACCGTTCATATTTTTATACATGTCACTCTTGATCATTGCACATCCCGGTACACCGCCGGAGGCATCCATATAGAGTCATACCTGTGTTCTAGTATCGAGTTGTAATTTTGTCACTTTCATATATTACTAGAACATTGTCCCATGTGAGGTTATCAAAATAAAAGAGGCCAAAGAAGCCCAAATAAAAAAAATGGCCAAAGAAGCCCACCAAAAAAGAGAGAGAGAAAAAACGAGAAAAAAAGAGAGAAGGAACAATGTTACTATCGTTTTCCACACTTGTGCTTCAAAGTAGCACCATGTTCTTCATGATAGAGAGTCTCCTATTTTGTCACTTTCATATATTACTAGTGGGAATTTTTTGTTATAGAACTTGGCTTGTATATCCCAACAATGGGCTTCCTCAAATGCCCTTGGACTTCATGAGCAAGCAAGTTGATGCACACCCCACTACAAAAAAATACACTTCCGTGATGATACGTGTTTGTCACAATAGGTCATTTTTTCTGTCATGCATGTACATCCATGATGATTTTATGACAGAATCAAGATAGTCATACTTGTGCTGTCGTAGAAGTGTTCCATGCCAATACCAAAATTATCATCATGGAAGTGTCCACTTCCATGACGATAAATGTCGCGTCATGGAAGTGCTTTCGTCAAGGGTAACCGACACGTGGCATCCATCGTACCGGGTCACCGTTAAGCTGTTGGGTCCGGTTTTGAATCCGATAACCCGCTAACAGCCATGACCTATTGCGATTTTCCATGTGTAAAATTCTCATTGGCCGAAAAAACCACGTGTCAGCTCCGCATTGGCACAGATGTCACTCATCCAATGGGCGAGATGCGCCTATGATATGTTGACATGTGGACTGGCCCAAAAGTCGTCCATAAAGATTAAATGGGTGGCCCCAACTACAGGCCCACAAGATTTTGCAGACCATAATGGGCCAGCCCAGCTAAAGGCCCACTATATTTTGTAGACCATAATGGGATAGCCCAGCTAAAGGCCCACAAGATTTTGAAGACACTAGTGGGCCGGCCCGTTAACAGGCTGCCATGTTTTGGGCCAAATGCCGACCCATATTTGATTCGGTACATTAACAACCAGCCCATTAATAGCATACCATCTTCTGCGCCATATTACATCCCATATCAGATCTGGCCCTTGAAGATCATTTGGGCTAAATTGTGACCCCTATCAGATTCGGCCCGTCAACTGGACGTTGTGCTTTTGGGCCCACTTGAGGCCGATTAGGATTTCTGATTGCTAAAGGCCCATTTAATAATACAACCTGATATTAGTTTCGGCCTATTAAAGGCCCATTTAATATTTCGGCTCTATATTTATTTCGGCCTGTTGAAAGCCCATCATATAGTTGGGCCTAACTATGGCCCGCTTTGCATCCGGCCTGCTCACAGCCAATAATCTGATTGGGCAAACAAGGACTGAGACAATTTTGGCATGTTAACGACCCGTGATTTGATTGGCACAATGATGGGCCGGGGTCTATTTCGGCCTGCTGTCGGCCCATGAGCTGTTCGACACGTTTCAGGACCAACCTACTTTTCACCCTACTAAAATCCCATTGATATTTCTTGCAAAAATAGGGCCGACGGTTTACTGGCCTATTAAAGGCTCGATACTACTAGTGGGCCAGTTTATATTTTGGCCTGTTAACAGACCAAGATGTCTGGGCCCATGATGTGACCCATAGATAGTGATTTGCATGATGGCCCGATTATGTACCGTAATTTTACGGTTTGGCCGGTTTACTTTTCATGGAGCGAAGAGAGGATATATACAGTAAAATAACTGCATGATTCTGAATAAGAAAAAACCTAGACTATGCAATAAAGAAATTATGGTATATTACATCCACTAGGCATCAAAGTTCGTCACTATGATAATAAAGCACAAGCAGACAACAGATTACATACACTGGGCATCAAAGATTGTCACCAGTGCAAATAAACACGTCGACAAAATAATATACAAAACCGACAGCACGTCAATAGAGTTCAAGAAAGGTTAGCACTACTCGGTAGCTGCAACGCAAGTAGCTGAGCAAGCTGATGAGACTGTGATTGTTTGGCGATTATATCATCCTCACTCTAAAAGAGAAACAAGTAGACAGATGACAGGTTTTGCACATATAAGTATCAGTGCTGACAAGTCATCACATTTCTTATTGACAAATAAAGTGACACATTTTAAAATAGCATTAACACAATATGGTATTGTTCAGGTTAAGACATGGCGGGAAATGACATTATGAAGGAGTTGGCAGCTTCACAACACCACTGGATTACAGATCAAGAACTCATAAGTATCAATGGTTAGTGTGCTGTCAATTTATCCCATTTCAGATTGTTAAATAAAGGGATGGTTTAAATAATAGTAGAAGGATATGACATTGTTCATAGTTAAGACATTGTAGAATATGACATTGTGCTGTAGTGGGTAGGTTCACCACACCACTGGATTACGGATCAAGAACAGAAGCATACATGGAGTGCAAAAGAAGATCACTTGCTCTTTATAGTTTAATTTACATGGTATGAAGAAGGAACTTGGTTGTACAACCGAAAACTAAAATTGGGAAGAACAAACTTTTGTTTATGAACTTCATAATAAACTTTAAACATACAATTTGATGCAAACACCAAAAATAAATAGCTGTTGCAGCCATGCCTAACCAAATATACACAACAAAGCTGAAGGCTTGGGAAGGACAAACTTACATTAGTGGTAAATACCGGCTCTATAAAGCCCTTGTCCATGCCGATGGGGGGGGGGCAATTCAAGAAGTTTACCACAGAATATTCTTCATAAGCATTGCCTTTATTCTACATTTTGTTAAGAGTAAATATCGGTGTGATAATATAAGAAAATATGGAGAATATTTCAGATAAGATGAAGAGTGATGCTACATAACGAAGTAGCTATAAATGTAAGTACAACGATATAGGCAAAAGGTACAACCAAGAGCAATACAGAGCTAAACTTCTTTAGTACCATTGGTGTTATCCAACCTTATGGTGAGAGTAAATATAGATCTGATGTGTAGAAAATGGAGGGCAAAGGAAAATAAGCTGCAGAGTGATGGTACATGAACAACTAGCTGTCAATATAAGTACACTGATAAAGGACAGCGGGTACTTACAAGAACAATGTAGAGCTAAACTTTTTCATTGGCATTGGATATATTCTATACTAATGTAACCATTAATACAGATCAGATAATTTGGAGCGAACAATTGATAAGAAAGCTATCATGCATACTTCTGTCACATAATGAACCAGGTATGAATGCAAGTACGGTGATACAAGACGACATGTACTATAAAGAGCAAAGCAGCAGGCAGGATATTTGCGATATCCTGTCATCCTTTTCAAACCGGAATTCTTCTTCGAGCAGATTTCCTGCAAAAGAGATCCATAAGGCACATGTTGCAAAGTAGAAGTTCAAATTGGCATGTGATATCATAGACAGTACCTCATCCTGGGAACAAGACTAGTGCATAACAAGGTTTTTCCATTTAATGTCTTCTAAATTTAGCACATGAGACTTCACTGCAAATTCATTTATAGACTTGCAATCAAAGTGTGATTTCCTCAAGTAACACCAATACTTAAAAAGCGCAAGCAAGCTTTGCTTGTCATGACTATCCAAATTGACCCTCGCCTACTTACAACAATGTAATGTAAATCATTGATGTGTTCAATCAACAGAAAACATGAAAATAATCACCATGAATAATAGCACTTACATGTAAGTGGGACAGGAAGATGTGAAAATGGTGTTTGTCTTCACTATAATCTTCCCATGATGGGAATATATGCACGTAGTCCCTAACAACATTAAAAGCATTATCTTTTAAACTGGGAATAACTGGAGTGGGGATCCAATCTGTAGGAATTGGCCATCTCTGCAGATGGGATAGGTCTTCGGCCGATGGACTTGCTATACTTTTTGCTGGAGTGGGATTTTTCTGTGGTACGACTGGTGCTATGTCAACTGAAATCGGCATACCTTTTGCTGGAGTGCAGGTCCTGTGTGATGGGGCTAGTGGTGTGGCGAGTGAAGTATGGGTACAGTCTCCTGGAGTCGGTCCTAGGTTTTGTGTCACTGGTTGTAGAGCCAATATAAGTGGGGTGTTGTCTGATTTCTCCGGCATCACCATGGTTTTCAAGGATTTTGCTAGTGCTCCTTCAGGTTCGGCAATCACCCTCTTCCTTTTTGATGTCTGATGCACAAGAACAACATTTGAGTGGAAAAACATGGTATGATGACATATGTAATATGTATTGATAATGGATGGGCATGGCATCTTGGCATATATGACAAGTAAACTAAGCAGATGGCGGTGCAACAAAGTAGAAGAAATGCAACATAAGCGCAATCAATAAAACCTTGACAAATTAGAACAGGCACCTTGATGGGTGAACAGGACAGACCATCTGCCTTCGTCTCCTCGAGGTCAAAATAGTCATTAGGATCATATTCTGAACAAAAATCTGTAGGTGGGGAGTGTATGAGTTTCATTGCATCCAGAATGGAACTCAATGCCTTTGTGCCAATTTTGTTAGTCATTGCAATGTTCCACAATATTCTTCTGATGCGCGCATTCTGATATTCATTGTGATTACATACAATATCTGAGAAGCATGAAAACATAAATAGTACTGAGATTATCTTTGTAATGCAGCGGATATTCTAATATAGGGGCTTCTTGTAAACCCTTGTGTGCTATCACTGGATTCTGATGAGAGAGCCCATGTGAGCTATAATATGGTGCGTGCATTAATATAATCCGGCACAAGTACACAAAAATAGGCTCTAGAAGTAAGGATAGTTGGCAGATGATAGGTTCATATTATACTGTCTAGAGAGTTTATTGCCAAACCATGACAACAAGAGCACACAACAACTAGGCAGGTCGTAGTGTACATAAAAGGGGTACACCATAACTAGCATATATAAATCAGGAAAGTGGAACTGGCTGGAAAATACGATGTTGTATTGCCGCTACTAATTGAAAGCCTATCACATACAGGCCAGCTCTATCAGCTATTGACTGCAGATGTCTCTGCTCCCCTTCCTGACAAAGAACATACTGTACGTACTAAATATAGAAATAACAAAAGAGGAACATGTTACAGAACAGAAGAGGGAGCATATTCTTGGGGTTCCGCTTCTTTGCATACAATGATGGTTTCCCACTCATGATGAATCACAGAGCCCAAAGAAATGAAATTCCATGCTGTCTCTCTATATGTGGCTACATGCATTTGGAAAATCAAGTGGGAGCATTAGCTGACCAATTAAATGTGTGTCTGTTAACTAATATCAGTATCATATCACAATTCGCATTTGAAGAAGCAGCTACATAGATCGTAGTGTAGATATAACGGGAAAACCGTAAGCATCACAAGTAAAATCAGGAAAGTGCAACTTGCTGGAAAAATATGGGCTTCGGATACCAACTCTCTTCAACTGAAGGTGGGGTACTGTTAATATCAATGTAACTCTAAAAAACGACACAACTCCCCACATTTCCTTGCTAATCTTATAGGATTCAAGTGGGCAGGTGATACATCTCCAACGTATCTATAATTTTTGATTATTCCACGCTATTATATTATCATTCTTGTTTGTTTTACAGTCATTTTATAATCATTTTTTGGTACTAACCTATTGACATAGTGCCCAGTGCCAGTTGTTTTCTGCTTGTTTTTTACATCGCAAGAAATCAATACCAAACGGAGTCCAAACATAGCGAAACCTTTTGTGGATTTTTTCTGGACCAGAAGACACAAGATGGGCCGAAGAAGTACCAGAGGGGTGCCCCGAGGGGGGCACAACCCACCAGGGCACGCTCAGGTGGATTATGCCCACCTCAGTGGCCTACCGCACCGCCTCTTTGCTCTATAAATACCCCAATATTCTAGAAACCCTAGGGGAGTCGACAAAAATCAATTCCAGCCGCCGCAAGTTCCAGAACCACCAAATCCAATCTAAACACCATCATAGAGGGGTTCATCATCCTCATTGGTGCCTCTCCGATGATGCGTGAGTAGTTCATTGTAGACCTACGAGTCTATAGTTAGTAGCTAGATGTCTTCCTCTCTCCCGTTTGATTCTCAATACAATGGTCTCTTGGAGATCCATATGATGTAACTCTTTTTGTGGTGTGTTTGTTGGGATGCGATGAACTGTGAGTTTATGATCAGATCTATGTTTTTATCCATGAAAGTTATTTTAGTCTTCTTTGATCTCTTATATGGATGATTTCTTATAGCCTCGTATTTCTTCTGTGATTTTTGGTTTTTGTTTGGCCAACTTGATCTATTTTCTTGCAATGGGAAGAGGTGCTTTGTGATGGGTTTGATCTTACGGTGATTGATCCCATTGACAGAAGGGGAACCGACATGTATGTATCGTTGCTATTAAGGATAACAAGATGGGGCCTATTTCTACATAAATAGATCTGTCTACATCATGACATAATTCTTATTGCATTACTCCGTTTTTCCATGAACTTAATACACTAGATGCATGCTGGATAGCGGTCGATGTTTGGAGTAATAGTAGTAGATGCAGGCAGGAGTCGGTCTACTAATATTGGACGTGATGCCTATATAATGATCATTTCCTGGATATTGTCATGAGTATTTGAAGTTCTATCAATTGCCCAACAGTAATTTGTTTATCCACCATTTGCTATTTTTCTCGAGCGAAGCCACTAGTGAAATCTACGACCCCCGGATCTCTTCTTTAATATATTTGCCTTCGCGATCTATTTTTATTTGCTTTTATTTTCAGATCTATTAATCCTAAAACACAAAAATACCTTGCTTCAATTTTTAGTAATTTATTTTATCTCGCATTCCCGCGATATTTCTTTATCCAATCTTCTACAATTTTACCTATCTTTTTACCTATGAGGGATTGACAACCCCTGTCTTACGTCGGGTTGCAAGTATTTGTTCTTTGTGTGCAGGAGTTGTTTACATGGTGTTGCGTTGTTCTCCTACTGGTTTGATAACCTTGGTCTCATCACTAAGGGAAATACCTACCGTTGCTATGCTTCATCATCCCTTCCTCTTTGGGGAAATACCGACATAGTTCAAGCAAACATCAAAAGGAATTTCTGGCGCCGTTGGCGGGGAGGATCAAGTCAAGATAGTCTCCCGACAACTCGCCAATTTCTGGCACCATTGCCGGGGAGACATCATCAACATCAACCAGGATCCTAATCACAAATCTCATCTCCTTGCAATTTACAATATTTGCCATTTGCCTCTCGTTTTCCTTTCCCCCACTTCACAAAAAAATTGCCGTTTTATTTGCCCTCTTTTTCGTTTGTCGTTTTCTCGTTAGATCTTATTTTTAGTGCAATATTGTTGTGTAGTCACCATGACTCAAGAGAACACCAAGTTGTGTGATTTATCAAATACCAACAACAATGATTTTATTAGCACTCCGATTGCTCCTCCCGCCACTAATGCGGAGTCTTGTGATTTTAATACTACTTTGCTGAATCTTGTTATGAAAGATCAATTTTCCGGTACTCCTAATGAGGATGTCACGTCGCATCTTAACACATTCGTGGAATTATGCGATATACAAAAGGAAAAAGATGTGGACAATGAGGTTGTGAAGTTGATTTTTTCCCGTTTTCTTTGCGAGATCGCGTAAAAAATTGGTTTTCTTCTTTGCCTCGCAATAGTATCGTCTCTTGGAATACATGCAAGGATGCTTTTATTACGAAGTATTTTCCACCCGCAAAAATCATTTCCCTTAGAACCCACAGCATGAATTTCAAGCAACTTGAACATGAGCATGTTTCATAATCTTGGGAAAAGATGAAATTGATGCTAAGGAATTGCCCACTCATCGGTTAAATATTTGGATGATCATAAAATTTTTTATGAGGGGTTGAATTTTGTTTCTATAATATTTTAGATTCCGCCATGGGGGGGGGGGTACTTTTATGGAAATTACTTTGGGTGAAGCTACTAAATTGCTTGATAATATTATGGCAAATTATTCACAATGGCATACCGAAAGAGCTCCTACTAGTAAAAAAGTCAATTCGGTAGAAGAAATAAATTCTTTGGGTGAAAAGGTTGATGCTCTTGCGAAGTTGGTTGCTAACAAAAATGCTCCTGTTGATTTTAATGATGTGCCTTTGTCTACTTTTATTGAGCAAAATAGTGATGCCATAGATGTGAATTTTATCTCGCGAAACAATTTCAATAAGAATGCTTATGGAGGTAATTTTAATCCTAGGCCTTTTCCTAGTAATTCCTCTAATAATTATGGTAATTCCTATGGTAATCCTTCTTATAATAAGAGAAACACCTCTGATCTTGAGAATAATATTAAAGAACTTATCAATACTCAAAATGTTTTGAATTCTATGATAGAAGAAAAGCTGAATAAAGTTGATGATATGTCTAGAAGTATTGATAGAATTTCTCATGATGTACTCAAGATGAATTTTTTTGTGCCTAAGGTTGAAGAATCAATTAAATCTCTTTATGTTTCTATGGATGAAAGTAAGAAAATAACCGCTATCCTTAGAGCTAAAAGAGAATTTTTAGAAAAAAGGTTTTCTAGTGATTGCTTTCATAAAAGTGATGAAGATCTTAAAATGATTGATGTTTCTTATATTGATTCTTTGTTTATTAAAATTAAGATTAATGAAAAAGGAACTGAAGAAGAGTCAACTTTAGCTAGAAGGTGTCCCGATAATTCGGAGGGTGAAAATCTTGTTGAGAAAATTGATAAAAGTGGGTTTGAAGAGGTCAAAACTTTAACTAGTGATGTGCCCACTCTTTTCGATTACAACGACTTTAATTATAATAGTTGCTCTTTGGTTGATTTGCATTTCTTTGTTGCAATCCATGATAAATTCACCCCATGCTTATGAACAAAATAAAGCTTTTACTACACATATTGTTGATGCCATGATGAAAGCTTTTGAAGAAAAGTTGGAATTAGAAGTTTCAATTCCTAGAAAATTACATGATGAATGGGAACCTACCATCAAAGTCAAGATTAAAAATTATGAGTGTTTTTCTTTATGTGACTTGGGTGCTAGTGTATCTACAATTCCGAAACTTTATGTGATGTGCTTGGTCTTACCGATATTGAAGAATGCTCTCTAAGTTTGCACTTGGCGGATTCTATTATTAAAAAGCCTCTGGGAAGAACTAATGATGTTCTTATTCTTGCAAATAGGAACTACATGCCCGTAGATTTTTTTTGTTCTTGATATTGATTGCAATCCGTCTTGTCCAATTATACTTGGTAGACCGTTTTTATGTACTATTGGTGTCATGATTGATATGAAAGAAGGCAATACTAAATTTGAATTTCCACTAAGGAAGGGTATGGAACACTTCCTTAGAACAAGAATTAGGCCACCATATGAATCAATCATGAGGGCATCTTGTGGATCTAGAACTAAAAAATGACAACACTTAGATCCTTTGCATTATGCCTAACTAGGGGCGTAAAACGATAGCACTCGTTGGGACATAGCCCAACTTGTATCTTTTTGGTTTTTGCTTTTATTGCTATTTCAATAAAATACCCAATTAGGCCTCTGATTATATGTGTTTTTGTGTTTTAAATTAGTGTCGGGGAAACTGATCCACGAACACCTATGGGACCGGCGGACCGAGCCCCTTTCGGTTCGGTGGGGGGCGGAGGTCGCACGAAGAGCAGATCGAGGCGAAGCACACGAGCAGTTTACCCAGCTTCGGAGCTCTTCGGAGAGATAATACTCCTACTGCTGCTTGTCTGATTGTATTGAGTTCTTGCTCGGGAGCGCTGAGTGCTACAGTACACACAAGCTGCTAACGAGACCGAGCGTGAGTGTTTTCTGGCTTCGAACTGAGCCGAACCCCCTTTACGTTGCGCATGGGCCTCCTTTTATATGCTCAAGGGGTCACCGACAGGTGGCAACGTAAACAAGGGTAAAAACGTAAAAAGAGAGGTGGTTGATACAGCTACCTGCACAGTGCATCCTACCTAACCCTGACGGCAGGGGACAAAGGCATTAAATGCCCGTCTGCGTCGCCCAAATAGTGCAGAAAAGGACCGTCAGGGACGCCACCGCTTGCCACGATGGCGATCTTGTCAGCATCGCATGCCACCGTGTACCGCTGGCTGCACAGCCTTCCGCCACGCGCGCCTGGAAAGGCCCCAGGGCGACACGTTGGTGGATGTGCTAGAGCATGGGCACAGAGTGGCCGCTTGCCGCGGCAAGCGCCTTGCCGCGGTCGTTACCTTGTCGCGTCCGGAAGCTTGTCGCTCACCGAGCCTTGCCGGGACGCGTGGCGTGTTGTGGCAAGTTCCTTGAGATGCCTTGGTTAGCCTTCCCGGCAAGCTCCTCTTGCCGGGGCCTTGTCTCCTTGGCTTGAATACTTCATTCTTGAATGGCTCCAGAGGAACCACGGAGGACCTTGGCGGTCACCCGGCAAGCCTTGCCGCGGGGCGCTGCAACTGACCGTGCACAAGTTCAGGATACTAGGGTACCCCTACTCTAGTACACCGACAGGAGCCCCCGGGCCTGGGCCACACACGATGCCGAGCGCTGTTGGGCCAGGCCCAAAACAGGGCACGGGCACACGCGGCCTGGGTTACGCCGTATCTTACTCCGTATCCACCGCGCCCTCCCCTAACGGCACGTGTTGAATGCGGCGTCGTGGGAGAGATCGTCGGTGGTTTGTTTATTCGGAAGGGCGAAACGTCCGCCCCCTCCCTGTTTATAAGAAGGGGAAACAGGGGCAGTTCTCCCATCTCGCCGGTTGTTACTCCATTTTCACAAATCTCCGCTGCTCCCCCCTTCCTCCCGAAGCCGAAGGAGAGCAGCACTCCGCCCCCCATTGCCACCAGCATCATCAACGCCGCCGATCTCCCCCACCACCTCCGCCATGGCTCCAAAAGCCGACAAGGGGAAGGGCATAAAGTCGGCCGAGGGCTCGCGGCGCTGCGGAAGGAGCGGGCCCTCTTCTCCCCTCAGCTCGGCGCAAAGGAGCTGAGGGAGTACTACTACCTCTTCTGGTCGACGGAGACGCGAGCGCATCCGCGCATGAGGGTACTCCCGGCCACCGCTTCGAGACTGGCTCCGAACGGGTATCCCTTCTTCGCGCTGCTCTTCTACTGCGGGCTCTGCCCGCCTTTTTCTGAATTCTTTTGTGACATCATGAACACCTACGGGTTCCGCCTCCTTGACTTCACCCCCAATGCCGTTCTGACCATGGCAGTTTTCGCACATCTGTGTGAAAACTTTGTCGGAGTCCACCCAAATGTAGCCCTTTTCCACCACTTCTTCATGCCTCGGGTTGAGAGAGGAGAGCCTCTTGCCGGCGGGATCGCTTGGATCTCAAGAGTCGGCAAGAAGGAAGCATATCTGGAGGGTGAGCTCCGCAGCAAGTGGGAGGAGTGGAGAGCAGAGTGGTGCTGGATCGTCGAGGAGAACCCGCAGCCGTTTACTGCCCTGCGACAAGCCCCAATAGCGCGCGGCAATGATTGGAGCAACGTGGCCCCGGAAGACGGCAGGCTGAAAATTGCCATCACCCAGATCCTTCGCCTCAGGCTTGCCGGGCTCACCGTAGGCGCTGTCGGCGCAGATTTCCTTCGCCGCCGCATCGCCCCCCTGCAGGAGAGGGGGAGACCCGCCTGGGAGTTCAAGAACTCGGCGGATATCATGAGGCTGCGCCTGGGCCTCAACTTCAACTTCACCGTCCTGGAGCTGGATGCAATGCTCCTGGAGCTATTCAAACGCGATCCTCAGCATCCCTTCACGTTGCCGAGGAGCGTTGTTCCGTTGTGCAACAATTCTTCGCTCGACCGGATCCGCGCAATGATGCCATTGTGCGATTCGCACGGAATCGCCCCAACTTGGCAAGAACCTGCGGATGACATCGTGTGGGCGTTCTTTGACGACTTGGTAGAAGTGCCGGTCCGCGCTGATGAACAGAAGAGCCTCACCCGCGACACCACTAATGATGAGATGCAGCGCATCGCCACCAGGCTGGAAGAGGTGGCGGCAGCAGTTGTCGCGGGCGAGTTCGGGTTCACCATGGAGGAGG
Source organism: Triticum dicoccoides (assembly GCF_002162155.2). Classification (NCBI taxonomy): domain Eukaryota; kingdom Viridiplantae; phylum Streptophyta; class Magnoliopsida; order Poales; family Poaceae; genus Triticum; species Triticum dicoccoides. The sequence continues at coordinate 334,402,323 of NC_041391.1, read as the reverse complement.
CAGAGGCAGTAGAGGCGGCAAGCCTTGCCGAGCGCGAGGAGTTTGCCGGCGAGGAAGATCTTGCCGGCCCTGAAGCTGAGCCGAGCGAGCCCGGCGAGGAAAAGCCTGAACCTTCAAACAGATTGCCGCAGGCGGAGCCCCCGGCCCCGGCAAGGAGGCGTCTCCGCAAGGCCGGGGACGCAGCGGGGCGGCAGATGAGCCAACAGCCGCCGAGCCGTGCGACACGCTCTACCGCGGCAAGCACTATTGCCGCGGGAGCGCCTCATGCTGCTGCGGCAACTGGAGCGGGATCTTCCCGGTCCACCGCTACCGCCCCTGCCAAGCGGGCAAGGGAACCTACTCCTCCGCCTCGCCGCACCGGAGGGGAGCCGGACTTCGATCTCTCCGCGCTCAGCTCCGACGATGAAGAAGAAGAGTAAGTTTCTTTGGTGTTCTTGTAGTTCTTCAATCTTGTTGCTTTCGTCTTGTATCTGACTTGCTTCAATCTGAACCCATTCCTTTTTAGGATGCTGGCCCAGAGAGCGGCGAAGAGAGCCAAGGCCTCGGTGATTGTCATCGAAGATGACCCCACCGTGTCAGCAGGGGGTGTGTCTGAGACCACCTTGACGGACCCGGCAACTACTCCTCAAAGCAGCCCCCAACGTAAGTTTATAGTTTACTTCCTGCTATCAGGCGCGCATGGATGCTCTTTCTTTGCTGATATCTTGACTGTTGGATTTGTGTAGGAGCAGAGCAGCCTCATCAGGAGGACCCGGAAGCCGCTCCCGAAGCGCCATCTGCTTTGACTACACCGCCAAGGGGGGATTCCCCGGCAAGGGAGCGCTCTCCGGCAAGGGAGAACTCTCCGGCAAGGGACAGTTTTCCGGCAAGGGATGGCACCAGCGATCCTCCGGTGGTTGAGACCGCGACCGCAGATCCTAGAGCAGGTAATCTTCTTGCTTGAAAACTTCCCTTGGGTTCTTCTTCTTCTAATTTTCTTTTTGCACAGTTGCTTGACTTCTCTCCCTTTTCCGTTCGTCAGATCCACCTGCCACGGAGCCGATGGAAACCGAGGTCGCCGGCGAGGAGGGCGCGTACGGCGGTACCGACGACGTCGTCGCCACCGAAGGAGATGCCAGCGCTGATGAGCCCGCCGGTGAAGAGGCCGCCGAAGCTGCCGCCGCAGAAGCTGGCGAGGGATCCGGCGATCGCACTGACGACCCCGAGGCCGCAGGAGCGCCTGGCGCTACACCGACCGCCGATCCCCCCGCCGCTGCTGCAGAGCCAGGCTCCGAAGAGCCACAGCCCGGCGCCTACCTGAAGGCCGGCGATGGTATCTTCATCAAGCTTCCCTGGGCGTCAAGCTCCAGGGCGCCGGTCGAGGGAGAAATCCTGGACGGAGAGGTGCTTGCCTCCGCCGGGCTGACGCTGGTTGACGCGCCAAGCAGCAGCGACGAGCCTGAAGAGGAGCGGCTGCTGCGGAAGCTGACGTCGCTCTACCGTGCCCGACAAGCCAAGCTGGCCTCCCGAGAAGCGCTTGTCACGAAGGCGGGAGTTGACATTGAGAAGCGCGCGGAGGAGCTCCAGGGCCTCAGGCTGGAAGCTCTCCGGTCCTTGGCGGAGGAGTGGGAGCAACTTCTCGAGGAGCGGAAAGCCTTCCTCGTCGAGAAGGCTGAGGCTAAAGAGAAGCAACGGCTTGTCGCCGAAAACCTATATGCGCAGGAAGGAGAGTTGGCGCAGCGCAAGGTCAACCTTGACAGCCACGAGGAGGAGCTTGCTGCGCGCGAGCAAGCAATTGGCGGTGCTCTCAAGGAAGCAAGGGATGCTGCCGCAGCTGTTGAGGCCGCCAAGAAGGAGCTGGAGGCGAGGGTGGCGCAGCTGGAGGCCAATCTCAAGACGAGCGGCGAGGAGCTTGCCGCGCTCAAGCGCGAGCGCGAGAAGGATGCTGCCGCTCATGGTGAGCTGCAGGATCTTCTCGCTGAGAGGGGCAAGGAGCTCAGCGCTGCCAAGGATTCCAATGCTGATCTCGAGTTGAAGCTGGCCACTTTGACTCAGACGCTGGACGGCGCCAGGGAGTGGGAGGTGGCCTTGTCGGAGAAGATCAAGGCCGACGAGACGCTGCTGGCGAATGCTGCTGCCGCCCACGACGCCTTCAGGGAGACTATGGAGCACTGGACTGAGGGTTTTGTGGATCTTGCCGCCGCCATCGACGGGGAGCTGGCGCAGCTGGGGATGGAGGAGCTCGGGTACTCCTCCGATGAGCACCTCCAACCCAGCGCCAAGCTCAGCTTGTTCTTCAAAGGCGTGGCGACGGCCCTCCAGCGACTCCGGGAGAAGATCCCAAAGCAGCTGGCTGACGAGTCGCGCAAGATCTGCGCAGGAGCTCTCCAGAAGGTGCTGATGAAGGTGGCCTTCCGCAACCCAGGCCTCAACTTCACCAACGTCCTCAAGTCCTTGCCGCCGGATGCTGATCTGGAAGCACTCAAGGCCCTTGTCGCACCCATTGTGGACAAGGTGAGCGGAATCAAGAGGGTTGAGGGCGATCGCGTAGATTAGGCCGCCCGTTTTCTCTTTCTCCTTGTCGCTGATAGTCATGCCATGAGAACAATCTGTTAGAGCCGCGACAAGCTATCTTGTAATATAACTCTATTTCTGGTATCAATTGCTACGTTATTCCCTTTACTTGATTCCTTGCTTTGTATGTTTTTGCCCTACGCTTTTAGGGAACTTGTCGGCGCAGGCACCTGAGCCGCGAGCGCTGAGTGCGAAACGTCAGTAGCCTGCTGGCGGTGCTGTTACCGACAAGAAACCTTGCCGCAACTAGTCGCAGCTCACTTAAGTTGTTGAGCGGACTCGAAACAAAGTAAGGGCGCAACTAGCTACGAGTTGGTTCCTCCGCGCACAGGTTTTCCATACAAAGGACGGTCGTTCGAGAAAGATAACTTAAAAAATTTAAAAACTAATTGCTCAAACTTTGGCAACTTAGCTTTTCTGTCGTTTGCTTCCTCGTAAGGCAAAACTTCCTTGAACGGCGCCTGGTCCACACCATTATCTTCTCCTTTCCCCCCGGCAAACTTGTGGGCGAGGGAACCTTCCTTTCCTTTGAGGAAAAGAAAGAAGAGAAAATAAAGATATGGAGCCTTACGGCTCGTTATTGCTTACCGGGGGTAGGTGCTGCACAAAGTGTCAGATAACGCATGCAAATATAAAGTAGAAAGCATGAAATTGACAAGATGTGCGGAGCACATGAGCTTTACTTATGTACGGGATCTGCGCCCGGCTTTGTACAAAGGATTACATGCAACATCGGCAAGACTTGTACAAAAGGTGGTTGCCGGAACAGGTTTCGGCAACCGCGCGGGTAAAACTTACGAAGATGCTCAATGTTCCAGGAGTTGCTCACCGGAATTCCATCTTCGGTCTCAAGGCGGACAGCGCCGGGCCTAGTGACTCGTTTCACTCGGTAAGGGCCTTCCCACTTCGGCGTCAACTTGTTGGAATTCTTGGCGGACTGAACGCGCCGAAGAACAAGGTCGCCTTCCTCGAAGCTTCTGGCATTAACTTTGCGGCTATGGTAGCGGCGCAAAGCTTGCTGGTATCGAGCAGCTCGTACAGCAGCCTGAAGACGGTCCTCGTCAAGGAGCAGCGCGTCATCTTGTCGGAGCTGCTCTTGCTCAAGCTCATCATAAGCGAGCACTCGAGGTGATCCGTATACGAGTTCCGTGGGGAGAACTGCCTCTGCTCCATAGACTAGAGCAAAAGGTGTCTGGCCAGTAGCTCGATTTGGCGTCGTCCTGATCGACCAAAGAACCACCGGCAACTCCTCAATCCAGTTCCTTCCGCACTTGCGCAGCCTGTCAAAAGTTCTGGTCTTGAGCCCGCGCAGCACTTCAGCATTTGCCCTCTCTGCTTGACCGTTGCTTCTCGGATGAGCAACAGAAGCGAAGCAGACTTTGGCGCCAAGATCTTGGACGTACTGCATGAAGGTGCGGCTCGTGAATTGCGTGCCGTTGTCGGTAATGATCCTGTTAGGGATCCCGAAACGGCAAATAATCGACCTGAAGAACTTGACTGCTGACTGTGCTGTCACCTTCCTCACTGGTTCCACTTCCGGCCACTTTGTGAACTTGTCGATTGCAACGTACAAGTACTCAAAGCCCCCGACGGCTCAGGGAAAGGGGCCGAGGATGTTGAGCCCCCAGACCGAAAATGGCCAGGATAAAGGGATCGTCTGGAGAGCTTGAGCTGGCTGGTGTATCTGTTTGGAGTGGAACTGGCACGCTTCACACTTGGTTACTTGTGCAGTTGCATCCTGGAGGGCTGTTGGCCAAAAGAAACCTTGCCGGAAAGCTTTGCCAGCAAGCGCTCTTGCGCCAATGTGGTGACCACATATGCCTCCATGTATCTCTGCCAATATCTTTTGTCCATCTTCCCAATGAATGCACTTCAGTTTCACACCATTGAGTCTTCTTCTGTACAGTGTGTTGTCGACAAACTGGTACATACTTGACTGCCGGGCTACTTTTTCCGCTTCTTCTTGCTCTTCGGGAAGTTCTCCTGTCTGAAGGAAACGGACAATCTGCTGTGCCCATGTTGGAGCTTGCGGCTCAACAACAAGGACTAAAGGCACATCTGTTGCTGTGGGAACATCCGCTTCTACTGCGAGAACCTGCGGCTCAGCCGGAGCTTGATGTTCCCCGGCAAGCTTGCCGGAGCAAAACTTGTCGGGAGCGTCTGCTTCAACGGAACAAACCCTAGGGCTTGCCGGAGCAGACTGCTCCTCAGCATCCTTGGTGTTGATTTTGGCGACCTTCTTGGTGGCGGCTTCGGGGAGCTCTGCCGGAAAATAATCACCAGAAATCAACTTCCTCTTCTTGCTCTGTCCAGTTGATGGTGTCACAGATGGTTGAGTCAGCTTGAGCACAAAAATCCCTGGTTCCACAGGTAACTTGAGTGCGGTGCACTTCGACAGGCCATCAGCAATGTCGTTCTGAGCTCTCAGAACATGCTCCATTTGTAGGCCATCAAAGTGCTCTTCTAGCTTTCTCACTTCATCAACGTAGGCTTCCATCAACGGACTCTGATAATTCTTGTTCACTTGGCGGACGACAAGCTGTGAGTCACCCCTGACAATGAGCTTCTTGATCCCAAGGTCTGCTGCGATCCTGAGACCGGCAAGCAAACCTTCATACTCTGCAGTATTGTTCGTTGCTTGCTCCTTGGGAAAGTGCATCTGGACTACGTACTTGAGGTGCTCTCCGGTGGGTGCGACAAGCAGCACGCCCGCACCGGCGCCTTGCAGCGAGAAGGCACCATCAAAGTACATCAGCCACTCTTTGCTCGCTTCCTTGACGGGGATGCTCGTTTCTGGAATTTCTTCATCTTGTGTAGGTGTCCATTCTGCTATGAACTCCGCCAATGCTCTGCTTTGGATAGTTGAAGTGCTCTCAAACTTTAGGCCAAAGCTTGACAGTTCCAGTGCCCACTCGACAATCCTGCCTGTTGCTTCTGGATTTTGCAGTATCCTCTTCAGCGGAAAACGAGTGACGACTGTGATCTCATGTGCCTGGAAGTAATGGCGCAGCTTTCTCGAGGCCATGAGAAGGCCGAAAAGCAATTTCTGCACACCAGAGTACCTTGACCTAGCCCCCTGCAGAAGGGAACTGACAAAGTAAACTGGGCGCTGCACCATCCTTTTCTGTATCTTGTCACACGCCTGCGCAGATCCATCCTTGTCGGGACCAGAGCTTGCCGGCGAAGCCCCCTGCTTGTCGGTGGATGCATCTGCCGAGGTTGCTGGCTCATCATCTGCTTCCCTCTCCGCCACTAACGCGGCACTAACCACTTGATTGGTTGCCGCTATATATAGCAGTAACTTCTCTTGTGGCCTAGGTGCGACAAGTGTTGGAGTGGAAGACAGGTATCTCTTTAAGTCTTGCAGCGCAGCCTCCGCTTCCGGAGTCCATTTCATTGGACCTTCCTTTTTCAATATTTTGAAAAATGGTAGGGCGCGCTCAGCAGATCTAGAGATAAACCTGCTGAGAGCAGCCACGCAACCGGCAAGCCTTCGCACATCCTTGACGCGCTTTGGTGCTTCAATCTACTCAATGGCCTTGATCTTGTCGGGATTGGCTTCAATTCCCCGCTGAGACACGAAGAACCCGAGAAGCTTGCCGGAGGGGACTCCAAACACACACTTCTCGGGGTTCAGCTTGAGGTTGATCTTGCACAGATTTGCAAATGTTTCGTCTAAATCTTGAATCAGGGTCGCCCTGTCCTTGCTCTTGACCACTATGTCATCCATGTAGGCTTCCACATTTCTGTGTATTTGCGGCTCAAAAGTGTGGTGGACTACCCTTGCGAATGTTGAACCGGCATTCTTCAAAGCGAAAGGCATCCGTACGAAACAGTACATGCCACACGGGGTGATGAATGCGGTCTTCTCCTCATCCTCTTCTGCCATGAAGATCTGATGGTATCCTGAGTATGCATCAAGAAATGAGAGAAAATCACATCCGGCCGTGGAGTCAACAATCTGATCGATGCGCGGCAAGGGAAATGGGTCTTTGGGACAAGCTTTATTGACATCAATGAAGTCGATACAAAGCCTCCATTTTCCGTTAGCCTTCCGCACGACTACAGGATTGGCCAACCACGTAGGATGGAGCACTCCTCTGACAAGGCCTGCTGCTTCCAATTTCTTGATTTCTTCTGCGATGAATTCTTGGCGCTCCACTGCCTGCTTCCTGACTTTCTGCTTGACGGGCCGCGCATGAGGACAAACGGCCAAGTGGTGCTCAATTACTTTCCTGGGAACACCGGGGATGTCAGACGGTTGCCATGCAAACACATCGACATTCGCCCGCAGGAAAGCAACGAGCGCGCTTTCCTATTTAGGGTCGAGAGTGGCACTGATGGTGAAGGTACCACCAGTGCCGTCCTCCTTGGTGGACACCTTCTTGGTCTCTGGTGGAGTTGCCATTGCCTTCTTACACTTGCCGGTGGAGCTCGATGGTGCGTCCTCGATGGTAGCGCAGCACTCTGAAGAGGTGTGCTTGCCGGAGTGGGCATCAGAACTCTTGCCAGACTTGGTCTTTTTCTTCCCCCCAGGAGCTTCAGTGGCAAGTGATTTGCGATCTGTTGCGGCTGCTGCTTCCCGGTAGATCTTGTCGGCGCAGATAAGGGCATCCTTCTTGTCGCCATGGACAGAGATGACACTTATCGGGCCTGGCATCTTCAGTATGTTTTAGGCATAATGAGAGGCTGCCATGAATTTGGCGAGTGCTGGACGACCGAGTATCCCATTGTACGGTAATGGAAAACAGCAACGTCAAAGGTGACCCTCTCAGTCCTGAAGTTTAACTCGCTGCCAAATGTCACCGGCAACGTGATCTTTCCCTTCGGCTTGCTCCTTCCCGGATTGATTCCTTGAAATGTGCCGGTCTCTTCGAGCTCGCTGTCAGGGATCTGGATTTTCTGGAGTACTACGGAGGAGATCAGGTTCAAGCCGGCCCCGCCGTCAACTAGCATCTTAGTGACCTTGAGGTTGGGAATAGTTGGTGAAACCAACATCGGCAAGCACCCGACCGCAGTTATGTGATCAGGGTGGTCCTCAATATCAAAGATGATAGGCGTGCTGGACCATTTCAGAGGCTTGCGTGACTCGACGGGTGGTTCTGCTGCATTAACTTCCCGCACCCACTGCTTGAGCTGGCGGTGTTAAGTATGCAGAGAGGCACCACCGTCAACGCACAGGACCTCTGTGGCTTTTTGGAACTCCTGCTCATCGGTCTCCTCATCATCCATGTCTTCATCGTCGTCGTCATCTTCATCCTTGTCGCGGCCGCGGGGAGGTCTGTCTCCTTGCCGCTGCTTGGCCTTGCCGCGGCGTCCTCCCCGGCCGGGGCGTTTCTTGCCGGATCCTCCAGCACCTTCCTGGGCCTTCTCCTTGTCGCGTCGCTCGTATTCAGCTTTCTGTTGCTCAACAAGCTGCTCGACCTTCTTGTAGCTCTGGAGATCATGGCCCTTAGTGCGGTGGATCTTGCAATACTGCTTGTTGTTGCCGTCCTGCTTGTCGGCGACCGCCACAGCCTCTGCGGCAATCTCCTTGCCGGAGCCACCAGCTTTGGCTTTGTTGACTCCACCTCCGTTGCCAGACTGCTCAACAACTAGCACCTCTTTGCCTTTCTTCTTCCTGTTGTTCCGCCGCCGGTTTTTCCTCGCCGGGGCAGTCTCCTCACTATCAGATCCTCCTGCTCCTGCATTTTCTCCGGGGAGTCTCCTCCCTTCCTCAGCACGCGCACACTTGTCGGCCAAGGCATATAGCTCACTGACGTCTCTGATCTTGCACATCGCCATCTCTTCCCGCATCCTGCGGTTCCGCACGTTCTGATGGAACGCGTTGATTACCGCGGCAGGGTGGACATCTGGGATGTTGTGCTGCACGCTGCTGAATCTCTGAATGTACTTGCGCAGGGGCTCTCCTTCCTTCTGGGTGAGCAGATGAAGGTCACTTTCTTGGCCATGAGGCTTGTGGCCGCCTGTAAAGGCGCCGACAAACTGATGGCATAGATCTGCCCAAGAAGATATGGAGTTTTCCGGCAAGTGCATGAGCCAGGATCTGACGTTGGGCTTGAGCACCAGTGGGAAGTAGTTGGCAATGATCTTGTCGTCCCGTCCCCCGGCAGCTTGCACCGCAATGGTGTAGATGCTGAGGAACTCCGACGGATGCGTCTTGCCGTCATACTTCTCTGGTACGTCTGGCTTGAAACTCTTCTTGCTGGGCCACTGGAGTTGCCGCAGCTCACGAGTGAACGCAGGGCAACCTACCGCGTACGGCAAGTCGCCTGGTTCCCCTGGCGCATGCATGTCGACAGAGGGCCCAGCGCGCTGGTCTGATTGACGCCGCACTTCTCTTCGGCGCTCGATGCGAGTACGAGCGTCTTCTTGCTGTCGGTCGTGAAGAACTTGGCGCTGGTCGCGACAAGATCGTGGATCCGATGACGCGGTGGAGTCGCTGTCGAGGTGGATTCGGCGAGTCGGCGATCTTGGCCTTCGGGATGGGGAGTGCATGGTGGTTGCACCCCCACCGGTTTCGTCGCCAGCGGCTCGTGTCTGGCAGTCCTGCCGCGGCAGCGATGTACTCGGCTGCCGCGGAGTGTCGCCGTTGGCGAAGCCGATGAGACTCTGAATGGTGGCCCTCCATTGATCGGTCTTGTCCGCCATTGGAGGGTAATCCAGGAGCAGTTGAGCTCGCGCCAAAGCTTCTACCGGAGTAGTGGGCGGCAGTGCCGAACGGTGCGAGGAGCGGGATGTGCTCGGACTTCTAACTATGTTAGAAGGAGCAGTATCCCGTCCGGGCGACCATGTCTCGCTCGTGCCGGCATGTTGGCGTGCACGCTGGTCTTGAGCGCCCCGGGATCCACCAGCTTGATCTTGGTCCAACAAACGTATGGTACTGCGAATACCATGACGTTGTCGGTCCTGCATCTCCTGAGATGGGCGCGGTACATGCACGGACGCCAAGGTCTGCGCAGCCTTGTCCTTGGGCCTGGCAGCACCGTGAGTTCCCTCGTCGGCGTCCGCTCTTCCGCCGGCGTCTACCCCACCACTCTTTTGCTCCGGTGGTGGTGGGACCGACGTGGACGGAGCACCTGCCTCCGAAGCCTTCTTCTTCGGTGGCATGTCGATGAAGAAGATGAAGATCTAGCTCGTGTGAACGCCGGATCAGGTTCACACAATCTCGACGCCCCCTACCTGGCGTGCCAAAGATATCGGGGAAACTGATCCACGAACACCTATGGGACCGGCGGACCGAGCCCCTTTCGGTTCGGCGGGGGGCGGAGGTCGCACGAAGAGCAGATCGAGGCAAAGCACACGAGCAGTTTACCCAGCTTCGGAGCTCTCCGGAGAGATAATACTCCTACTACTGCTTGTCTGATTGTATTGAGTTCTTGCTCGGGAGCGCTGAGTGCTACAGTACACACAAGCAGCTAACGAGACCGAGCGTGAGTGTTTTCTGGCTTCGAACTGAGCCGAACCCCCTTTACGTTGCGCATGGGCCTCCTTTTATATGCTCAAGGGGTCACCGACAGGTGGCAACGCAAACAAGGGTAAAAACGTAAAAAGAGAGGTGGTTGGTACAGCTACCTGCACAGTGCATCCTACCTAACCCTGATGGCAGGGGACAAAGGCATTAAATGCCCGTCTGCATCGCCCAAACAGTGCAGAAAAGGACCGTCAGGGACGCCACCGCTTGCCACGATGGCGATCTTGTCAGCATCGCATGCCACCGCGTACCGCTGGCTGCACAGCCTTCCGCCACGCGCGCCCGGAAAGGCCCCAGGGCGACACGTTGGTGGATGTGCTGGAGCGTGGGCACAGAGTGGCTGCTTGCCGCGGCAAGCGCCTTGCCGCGGTCGTTGCCTTGTCGTGTCCGGAAGCTGGTCGCTCACCGGGCCTTGCTGGGACGCGTGGCGCGTCGCGGCAAGTTCCTTGAGATGCCTTGGTTGGCCTTCCCGGCAAGCTCCTCTTGTCGGGGCCTTGTCTCCTTGGCTTGAATACTTCGTTCTTGAATGGCTCCAGAGGAACCACGGAGGACCTTGGCGGTCACCCGGCAAGCCTTGCCGCGGGGCGCTGCAACTGCCCATGCACAAGTTCGGGATACTAGGGTACCCCTACTCTAGTACACCGACAATTAGTGTTTGTGTCAAGCAAAGCCTTTTGATTTGGGTGAGAGTTGATTTGATCTTGCTGAAAAACAGAAACCTTTGCACTCAAGAAAAAAATTCCCATTTTTAAAAGAAGAGTGATTTTGAGTTGATTATTTTTGCAGAAGATTAAAATACAAATTGCCCACGTGGTCTTAATTATTCAGAATTTTTGGAGTTACATAAGTATTCGAAATATCTAGATTGCTACAGACTGTTCTATTTTTACAGTTTCTGTTTTCTTTGTGTTGTGTGCTTGTTTTGATGATTCTATGGTTTTCTTTGCAGAGCTTTTGCCATAGAAAAGTTGGAATACAGTAGATATACTGCAAAAATTAAATATGAATGGGTTTGCAACAATACTTATAGTAGTGGTTTGCTTTCTTATACTAACGGATCTCACGAAGGTTTTGTTGAATTTTATGTGATTGAAGTTTTCATGTTTTGGGTGATATTACGATGGATGAAAGAATAAGGATTAGCAAAAGGCTAAGATTGGGGATGCCAGAGGCACCCCAAGATAATATTCAATAAGTATCAAGCAACTAAGCTTGGGGATACCCCCAGTGGCATCCCCTCTTTCTTCTAACGACCATCGGTATTTTACTTGGAGCTATATTTTTATTTGTCACATATTATGAGTTTTGCTTGCAGTTTATTGTATGATATGAGTCTTTGCTTGTTTTGCTTTTTATTTTAAGTCTTGAATCATGGCTGGACACATCTTTTTTAGAGAGCCAAAAATTATGCTATGCTTGCTGCTATGCTTCACTTAAATTTTTAGAGCCTTGGAATCGCTCGAGTGCTTCACTTATATCTTTTTGAGCATGGTGTGCTTTGTTATTTTTGAAGAAATGCTCGCATGCTTCACTTAGATTTATTTGGGATTTAGTAAAAATTTTAAGAAATTCTCTCTTGCTTCACTTAGATTATTTTGAGAGGAAGAAATATTATGCTCATGTTCTTCACTTATATTTGTTTGAGTTTATTAAAAGCAACATTTGAAATTAGTCCCAAAGTGATAGAGGTCCAAGAAGGATATAATAAAAAATTCATGAAGATCATTGGACAAAATAAACTTGGTTCTTTGTAATGGTTTTGAGATATGACGATATGATATGTGAGTCATGTTGATGTGTAATTATGCTTTAGTAAGAATATTGGTGTTAAGGTTCTTGATTCCCTATGCAAGCATGAAAGTCAATAGTTATGCAATGAAATTACATCCTACTTGTGGTGCATTATTCGGTGTTAGTTATGCTTATGCTCGCTTATGAGATTTTTCGTTTCTTGGTTGGACGCTTCTCAATCTTTTTGCTAGCCTTCATTTGCACTAAGTATGATAACTACTTGTGCATCCAAAACCCTTTAAACTAGTTTTGCCATATGAGTCCACTATACCTACCTATATGTGGTATTTCCATGTTGTTCTAAGAAAATTTGAATGTGCCATCTCTAATTTTCAAATTAAATTTCTCTTTTGTGTGCTCGTACCGCTCGCGAGGCGGTGAGGGGTGGCCGATATTTTCCATGCTAGATGTGTTATTCTCATGATAAGTGTTTATTCACTTGTCATTGCACGAGAGTACGACAAAGGTATTAGGGATGCCAAGTCCCGAAAAGAAAAATGAATTTACTTTATGTTGTCAAATAATAAATTCCTTGGAAAGTGTTGGTATGGAGGGCACCCCTGGATACGGTTAGCCATGGAAAGTGAAAGTATGGTGGAAAAAGGAATAAACTTTATTTTCTGTTTAGGAACCGCCTATGATATATCTAGCATGGAAAGTGTTGGGAACTCTAAGTTGTTTTCGTTGGTGGGAAAAGTATGCCTCCCAAAATGTTTTTATCTCTTAATTTTCGCTTTGAGCTCTGTCACCTCTACAAATCCCTACTTCCCTCCGCAAAGGGCCTTTCTTTTACTTTGTGCAATTTCTTTTATTTCAGTCTCCATCTTCTCTTATAAAGCACCAACTAAGGGGAACTATGATCGTACTTGAGCATTGGGTAGAGCTAGTATTCGAGTGTGTTTCATGAATGGATCAATGATTGAGCATAATGGGCTAGGGATAACTTGCTTCATTGTTGATATTTTGAAATAAATGGTTGCTTGGTTATATGCTTGAGTATTAAAGTCTTCATGTCAAAACTAAACTATTGCTTTGAACCATATAAAAGTCCAAATGTCCATGCTACAAAGAAAGGAATATGTGATGAACATTTAGGCAGCATTCCACATCAAAAATTATGTTTTCATCATTTACCTACTCGAGGATGAGAAGGAACTAAGCTTGGGGATGCTGATACATCTCCAATGTATCTATAATTTTTGATTGTTCCATGTTGTTATATTATCATTCTTGGATGTTTTACAATCATTTTACAATCATTTTATATCATTTTTGGTACTAACTTATTGACATAGTGCCCAGTTCTAGTTGATGTTTTCTGCTTGTTTTTTACATCGCAGAAAACCAATACCAAACGGAGTCCAAATGCAGCCAAACTTTTTGTGGATTTTTTCTGGACCAGAAGACACAAGATGGGCCGAAGAAGTACCAGAGGGGTGTCCCGAGTGGGGAATAACCCACCAGGGCACGCCTGGGGGCCTAGGCGTGCCCAGGTGGGTTATGCCCACCTCGGTGGCCTCCCGCACCGCCTCTTTGCTCTATAAATACGCCGACATTCTAGAAACCCTAGGGGAGTCGACGAAAATAAATTCCAGCTGCCACAATTTCCAGAACCACTAGATCCAATCTAAACAATATCATGGAGGGGTTCATCATCCTCATTGGTGCCTCTCCAATGATGCGTGAGTAGTTCATTGTAGACCTACGGGTCTGTAGTTAGTAGGTAGATGGCTTCCTCTCTCTCGTTTGTTTCTCAATACAATGGTCTCTTGGAGATCCATATGATGTAACTCTTTTTGCGGTGTGTTTGTTGGGATCCGATGACTTTGAGTTTATGATTAGATCTATGTTTTTATCCATTAAAGTTATTTGAGTCTTCTTTGATCTCTTATATGCATGGTTGCTTATACCCTCGTATTTCTTCTCTGATACTTGGGTTTTATTTGGCCAACCTGATCTGTTTATCTTGCAATGGGAAGAGCTGCTTTGTGATGGATTTGACCTTACGGTGATTGATCCCAGTGACAGAAGGGGAACCGACACGTATGTATCGTTGCTATTAAGGATAAAAAGATGGGGTCTATTTCTACATAAATAGATCTTGTCTAAATCATGACATCGTTCTTATTGCATTACTCCATTTTTCCATGAACTTAATACACTAGATGCATGCTGGATAGCGGTCGATGTTTGGAGTAATAGTAGTAGATGCAGGCAGGAGTTGGTCTACTAATCTTGGACGTGATGCGTATATAATGATTGCCACGATATCGTCATGAGTATTTGAAGTTCTATGAATTGCCCAACAGTAATTTGTTTATCCACCGTTTGCTATTTTTCTCAAGAGAAGCCACTAGTGAAATCTACGGCTCCCGGGTCTCTTCTTTAATATATTTGCCTTCGCGATCTATATTTATTTTATTTTATTTTCAGATCTATTAATCCAAAAATACAAAAATACCTTGCTGCAATTTTTAGTAATTTATTTTATCTCGCGTTCCCGCGAGATCTATTTATCCAATTTACTACAATTTTACCTATCTTTTTACCCATGAGGGATTGACAACCCCTCTCTTACGTCGGGTTTCAAATATTTGTTCTTTGGGTGCATGAGTTGTTTACGTGGTGTTGCGTGGTTCTCCTGCTGGTTCGATAACCTTGGTCTCATCACTGAGGGAAATACCTACTGTTGCTATGCTGCATCATCCCTTCCTCTTTGGGGAAACACTGACGTAGTTCAAGCAAACATCATTAATACACTACAATTCCTATTCCTGTGTTTACAAAATCCTACGAATCAAAGAGCCCCGAAGAGTTGAAAGTGTCCATCACAGCCGACCGAATAGACCTCTACACTGCAAATATCCCTGCTTCTCTTCACTACAAGGAACATACTGTACTACTATCATACTCCCTCCATTCCAAAATATAAGTCTTTGTAGAGATTTCCACTATGGATCACATACAGATGTATACAGATACATTTTAGAGTGTAGATTCACTCGTTTTGCTCCATATGTAGTCCATGGTGGAATCTATACAAAGACTTGTATTTAGGAACAGAGAGAGTACTTATTAAAGAAGAACAGAAGAGGAACATGCTAAACAAGAGCAAGCAGATTTTGGATAATAAAATGTTCGTTGCACAGTGCCCACATGATGAACTAGAGCGCATTAATAATGCAACTCCCTGCTGTCTCTCTATATGTGGTCACATGCTTTTCAAAAGTAAAGTAGGAACATTAGCTGACCAATTAAACGTTATCTGTTTTAGTAATATCAGCATCAGATCAGATTCGTATTTGATAAACATGTTTGGAATTATGAGTGGCACATTGTTTAGCTTGATGGATCGAGGAGTAGTGCTAAGCTGCTACGATCATACTGAATGTAAAGCAATATCTGCATGCGAATCGCGTGACTTTCATCACTTGGGTTAGTCGACCCATCATGCTTACGGTTTCCCCATTTTATGATGACCACGATAAGCCTACGTGGTTCATGTCGTAATAGCACTGCTCCACCCATCGAGCTAAACAAGCTTAGTTGTACAAATTCAAATATGATATTATGCTGATATTAGTAAAACTGAGAGATGTTTAATTGGTCAGCTAAATGTTCCTACTTTAGTTTTGAAATGCATGTGAGCCACATATGGAGAGACCGGAAGGAATAGTATTTCTCTGTGCGCTCTGGTTCATCATGGGTGGCCAACTGCCATTGTATACGAAGACTTGTAATATCTTCAATATGCTTGCTCTTCTGCTCTTCTTTAAGATGATCCTCTTCTCTTGCGGTCGACTGGTCAGGTCGAGTTGTTCTCCCTTAGTATATTTTGAATCTGTTAGGTCAGGTCGACTTGTTTCTTGAAAGTGCAACTATCCCTGGGTGGTTTTGGTAATGATTAACAACATATAGCTCATTGAACTAATGCTATCTCAAGATGAATATTTTAGGAAAGTTCAATGATTGGCATGGCATGGATTAGGAATGTGGACCCCTCAAAATGCTAAGGGGAAAGGATTGGCTCAAGCTCTAAAAGCTCAAGGATTCTATCTATCCAGCACGATAGAGAACTAAAAGCTAAGTTTTTGACTCATTTGGTTTGCAAAAATCTCTGTACTTTGTGATCCTCATCTACTCTACCTCATCTATATCCATTCACAGGGTTTGCTGTTAGTTTACCTGCCAAGATGTCTAACCAAAGTGATAGCCAGAATAAGTGTGAAGAGCAAGTGCAAATGAGTGAGGGCACTAGTACCTCAAGCAGCTATGATGAGGGCAGCAGGAGTACACCAAGTAACTTGCCCAAGGCAGCCACTAGAGCAAGGAAGAAGTGAACCTCAGACTCTGAGGATGAGGATTATGTTGTAGCTGAGGATGAGGCCTCCTCAAAGAAGAAGGTGATGAAGAAGGAGTATGGCACTGCTGCTTCAACAAAGCCTGGCATGAATAGGAAGGAACCAGTAAGGAGAATCCCAACATTCAAGCCAAGAAAAGTTGCCATAGGAGAAACCATGAAATTCACATTAGAATCTAATGATGGTGAAGCAGCTGGTGATGACAAGAAGAAGAAGAGGGAAAGAACCACTACGGCTAAAGTTCTTGGAAAGTCAACAATGGTGAGAGATTCTGAAGAGGAAGAGGAAGAGGATGCTGCACCAGCACCCAAATCCCAAAAGCTTAAGGGAGATGCAATCAAGTCAGGGGCTGCTCCTAAGCCCAAATCTGCTCCCAAAGCTGCTGCTCCAGCCACCAAGTTTGCACCCAAGAGAAGCACAAGAAACATCCTTGCTGAAGAGAAGAACAAGGCCCCAGTGCCTGAAGCTGCTGAAGAAGATGCTGAAGACCAAGTGTTGAGGAAGCTCAAACAAAAGATCCCAGACCACAATGACACTCATCCAGTGGCAGAGAACATGAGCATCAGGAAAGATGCAGGTCTGAGACTTTGGAGGAAGAGTGATCCTTATGCTGTGAGAAGGAGAACTGCTATGGATTACAGGTTCCACACCAAAGAACATCAAGATTTCTATGAGACCATTCTGCTTGACAAGAAGCCAATTGTCTGTGATATGAGATGGGTTGACTGGACATACATTAGATAGAATGAAGATAATTTCCTAGGAGTATATGATAGCTTCAAGGCTGGTGGAGTTGACAAGTTTGTTGTCCAGAAGCTCACTAAGTGGAATCATGAGCTGATCATGCAATTCTACTCTACTGCTTATTTCTATCCAGATGGAAGGATAGTATGGATGTCTGAAGGTACAAGGTACCAATCAACTGTTGATGAATGGGCCAATTTGATAAATTCCCAGAAGCTCATGAGCATGACTTGGATGTGTATGCCAAGAAGAAGAAAGACCACAACTCAATGGCAAGTATGTACAAGGAAATTCCCGATGAAGCCCTGGAAACTCATAAGTTGGGCTCTGAATTACTTTCTATCTGGTCTGCCTACTATCAACACCATCCCGAGGCATACTCTATTGCCCAAATCTGCAGATCACAGGATGATAAGAGGACATTCAATCAACTTGCTGCACATTTTTGATGTTCCTCATAAATTCAAGGAGATGAGTCTGATTGTAGAGACAATCAAGAGGACAACTGCTGATCAAAAAAGGTCTTGTGGGTATGCTCCACAAATTCAGGTGCTCATCAACTCAAAGATGGGCATAGGCACTTACTTGTTGGACAAGGAGCACTTACCTCTAAAGCCAGATTTTGAAGACAACACAGTGGTCATGGATGAGAATGATCCTTCATCAGTGCAAACACATGAGAAGAGAGCAAAGGCAAGGGCAGAGAAAGCTGCAAAGATGCCAAGTGCTGAAGAGGCATCTCAGGTGTTCTTGAAGAGCAAACAAGATTAACTTGGATTTCTGATCCAATTTACCTTGAGGATTGAGAAGGGCTTGGCCACCCTGACTCAGAATCAGGAGAGTTTGGAGAGAATCATTGAGCAAAAATTCTATGATCTTGATTTGAAAGTCACTGAGATACAGACTGTAGTTGAGTAGCTCCAGGAGGAAGTAGAGGAGAAGAAAGGCAAGGCAACTACAAAAGCTTTTCAGTATGTGCCAAGAGGTCAGAGGTCTGCTGCAGTGCTAGTACCTGATACACGAGCTACTACATCTGCACCAGCAGCCACAGCTTCAATGCCACCTCCAGCAGCTACTCCAGCAACTCCAGCTACATCAACTGAAGCCTTCGTCCTTGGAGTCATCACTACACCACCTCATGGATACCAAGCCTGAGAGACGCATAGCACTATGCATATTTGAACTTTTTGGTAACTTGTTGCCAAAGGGGGAGAAATATGTATAGATCATAGCCTTTGAGAGAGAGAGTGTGTTGCTTTTTGTCTCTCTTGCACTTTATTTGGTTGAACTTTATTGTGTGTTAGCTTGATACATTATGTCTTGTGTGAGATACTTGAATGATCATGTGTTTGATCATATGCTACTTTAATGTGTGCTTGAATGACACTATCTCTTATATCCCTATATGATCATTCACTTTGCTTGGTGATGAGTGCATGCTTTTTAATTGTTATCATTTTGAATGCTCCACCAATATGTATGTGACATGGAAGAGTAGCCCATGATACTAATCGATTGTGCATTTGCATTCAAAAGCAAATCTTAAATAATGCAGAAATTTAGGGGGAGCTCTTGCTTAGCACATACTTCTCAAAGCGACGATGTATTTCAACCTTATTATCATTTGTCGAAGCTTTGATCTATATGTTGTCATCAACTATCAAAAAGGGGGAGCTTGAAAGTGCAACTATCCCTGTGTGGTTTTGGTAATGATTAACAACATATAGCTCATTGAACTAATGCTATTTCAAGATGAATATTTCAGGAAAGTTCAATGATTGGCATGGCATGGATTAGGAATGTGGACCCTTCAAAATGCTAAGGACAAAGGATTGCCTCAAGCTCTAAAATCTCAAGACTCTACATTTTACTTTTAGTGATCCAAGATCACATTGAGTCCATAGGAAAAGCCAATACTATTAAAAGGGGATGAGGTGTTGCTTAATGGCTTGCTTTCTCAAAATGCTTAGTGATATGCTCAAAATCCCTCAACCACTTTCTCATATCCACATATGTCCCAAACCAAAAGTCAAACTCGGTCCCACCGATTTGATCTATCCGGCGCCACCGAGTTCATTTGAGATAGCCACTGCCAGAAACCCTAGTCACTTCGGTCTTACCGATAGGGATCTCGGTCTCACCAAGATGGGATTGCAAGCTCCCTGTTTCCCTTCGTAACATTTCGGTCTAACCGAGATGAGCGATCGGTCCCACCGAGTTCGCAATGCAAACTCCCTGTTTCCCATTCGTAACGTTTTGGTCCCACCGGGATGAGCGAATCAGTCCCACCGAGTTTGCCTGACCAACTCTCTGGTTAGCTTATTACCAAAGTCGGTCCCACCGAGTTTGTGTAATCGGTCTCACTGGGATTATGTTATGCCCTAACCCTAACAAAATTGGTCCCACCGAGTTGACATGTTGGTCCCACGGAAATGCCTAACGTTCACATTATGAACTAAATCGGTCCGACCGAGTTTGGTAAATTATGTGTAACGGTTTGTGTGGAGGCTATATATACCCCTCCACCCTCTCCTCATTCGGGGGGGGGGGAAGCCATCAGAACATGCCTACACTTCCAGCATTCATTTTCTAAGAGAGAACCACCTACTCATGTGTTGAGGCCAAGATATCCCAATCCAACCATATGAATCTTGATCTCTAGCCTTCCCCAAGTTTCTTTCCACTCAAATCATGTTTCCACCAAATCCAATCCTATGAGAGAGAGCTGAGTGTTGGGGAGACTATCATTTGAAGAACAAGAGCAAGGAGTTCATCAACAACACACCATCTATTACCTTTTGGAGAGTGGTGTCTCCTAGATTGGTTAGGTGTCACTTGGGAGCCTCCGACAAGATTGTGGAGTTGAACCAAGGAGTTCGTACGGGCAAGGAGATCGCCTACTTCATGAAGATCTACTCTAGTGAGGCAAGTCCTTCGTGGGCGATGGCCATGGTGGGATAGACATGGTTGCTTATTCGTGGACCCTTTGTGGGTGGAGCCCTCCGTGGACTCACGCAGCCGTTACCCTTCGTGGGTTGAAGTCTCCATCAACATGGATGTACGATAGCACCACCTATCGGAACCACGCCAAAAATCTCCATGTCAACATTGCGTTTGCTCCCTCCAAACTCCTCCCCTTTACCTTCATATGCAATGATTTACATTCCGCTACTATACACTTAGAATTGCATGTGTAGGTTGATCGCTTGACTTGTGCTAAGTTGCTAAAATCTGCCAAGAACTAAAATTGGGAAAAGGCTCGATTTTTATTTGATCAAGTAGTCTAATCACCCCCCTCTAGACATACTTTCGGTCCTACAGTTCTTCTTTACTATATGTTGAAGCTGTCATCTATGAAGTGTCATTACTTCTGGAGCTCTCATATTTTGAGTAGTAGGCCACATTATATTAATGCACACACCAAATTACAGCATGCATGGCATCTCTTAGAAGAATTGTAGAGATAGCACAAAGGGGTTTATAGGGAGGCAGTATTGGATTAGAATCACTTCTACATTACAAAGATAACCTCACTTGTCTTTATGTTTTCATGCATGTCAGATACTGAAAATTATCAAAATGAATATGAGAATGGGCGCATGAGAGGAATATTGCGGAACAATCCACTAGCTAACAAACTTGGTATGGTGGAGGATGGCCTATCTTATTCACCCATCAATGTGCTTGCTCTAAGTTGGAAAGGTTGTATTGGTAGCACATATTTTGCATGTAACCTCTTGCATTACTTCTACTTTGTTACACCATCTACTTGGTTTAAGCATCATATATGAGTATATGCCATACCTATCCATTTTCTATACCTATTCCATGTGTCCTCATACTATGTTTTTCCAGTCAAATGTTGTTCTTTCGTAATAGATGTCCAAAAGGAAGAGGGTGAGTGCAGTTCCTCAAGGAGTACAAACTAGGTATTTGGAAAAGGTAGTGATGCCTGTTAAATCAGATAGATCAGCAGCCACAGAAAACACAGGCCCAACTGTACCACACTTTACCCCTACTCCAGTGGCCAAACCCCTATTAGAACTGCTGAGAGCCCAACGTCAGGTACTGTCTATGATATCAATTCATAATATGAACTCCTAAATTTCTGCATGTGCCTTACATTCTCTCTTGTATGAAAACTAATTTCAGATGAATCTCCTTTCTCAAAGGATCATACGATGTCACAACAATACTGGGCTCTGCATTGCTCTTGTCAGTACCTCTTGCCTTTTGCCTTGTAATACTGTACTTAATTAATTGCTATTTGATTATGTATCATCAGTCTGCACCTGAGCTTCTTTATCCTCTGTTTCTTCCAATATTATTTGATCTATATTTACTCTTTGCAACATGTAGAATAATGGTAATGCTTATAAAGAATTTTCTTTGGGGAATTTATTGAATTATCCGTCCATCAACATGGAGAAGGGCTTTGTCCAGCCCGTGTTGACATGTAATGTAAGTTCACCCTGCTCAAGCCTTCAAAATTTGTTCTAATCTAGATTTGGATAGGCATCATTTCCTCCACTACTGTTTACTTTGCTGTTTACATCTGATTGGATGTTTGCAACAACTACCAGTTTTAAATTGTAGTTGTAAAAACATGTTCCTTATGTAGAATAGATCCATTTATTTGCCTATATAATTGTGAAACCTATTACGTCTCTCCTTGTTTCGCTTTCAGAGTCGTATCTCTTATGCCAGGCAAAGCTTTAGGGAAGATAGTGAGCCAAACCATCTTGAGGACAGCGAGATGACCCCAAGGTCCTGTCTTGATGAAGACAGTGAGTTGAAGCTACTCACTAGCAGGTGTGAGACAACCTATGTGCAGTCGCTGCCTCAATCAGTTCGACTTCTTGAGTCTCAACTTTAAGCGGCAAGGCTTGCTTCAGCTCATCTCCGACTTGAAGTCAAAGATGTAAATAAGATTTCAGAGGACCGCCTTGCGCACTATCGTGCCATACAGCTAGGGATGAAGCATCTATCATTGACACAGCTGAGGTCTCATCAGCTTGTTCGGCTGCTTGCGGGGCCTGACCTGGCCAGGCCTAGTGCCTTCTGAAGTGCTCTTAGTTTTGTATATTCTTTTGTCGGCGCCTTTATTTGCACTAGTGGCGAACTTTGATGCCCAGTGGATGTAATATGTGTAATAGCCGTGATAGCCTACCATAAGTTGCTTGCTTATTCATTTCCTTGTTGTCTTGTCTATTTGTTTGCTTGTAGTGAGTGCAGTTCTTTTTCCGCGGTTTGCTAGTGGCCGCAATAACCTATTTTTTAAAACTAGGCCACAATAACCATGGGCTACATATTTACTGGAGTGACACCGGGCCTCCTATGGGCCGTAGAAACAATGAGCCTTCTACGGGCTGTAGAAATAATGGGCCTTCTATGGGGCGTAAAAACAATGGGCGTTCTACGGGCCGTAAACATAATGGGCCTTCTATGGGCCATATCATCAATGGGTCTTATACGGGCCGTATGATCGATTGGCCAAACATGGGCCAATAACATGCCGCATTATGGCCGTAAACGGGCTAGAGTTTGAATCGTCCATTCATGGGCGACCATAACGGCCCGTCGTTAATAGGCCGTATTTGACGACGCTATGAAAATGGCCCAACGTATTAATGGGCCACAAACGGGCCGACTGTAACCATGGGCTGAATTTGGCCCTCAAGCAGAAAATGACAGTAACGGGCCGTAAGTAACCGAATGCTGGAAATGAGCCCAAGAATAAATGGGCCCTGAGAAGGCCGAAAGATAACATGGGCTGGAAACGGCCCAATGGAATAATTGGCTGTTAATGGGTATAAAGTGATACACTCTTCATTACGGGCTAGATTCACGATGGGTCATTAATGGGCCAAGAGTTACAAAGGGCCTCATATGGGCCGAAAGACGTGATGGGCCATACATGGGCCGGAAGTTAAGACGGGCTGGAATCATATTGGACGGCCCAGATGATGCTACTGGGCCTAAATCGGATAGGTCATAACGGGCCCTGGGTTAGCGAGCTGTAAATGGGCTATATGCGAACATGTCGTTAACAGGCTTTCCGTGGGCCAGCCCGCCACCTTTTGACCAAGTCAAATGGGTCGGCCTTTTCACAGAAATGGGCCTCTGTTGGGCCGTGCCATGTGTCGATGTATCATAGGCGCCTTCGGTTCAATGAGTGGATGACATCTGTCCCAACAGTGAGCCGACACGTGTTTCGTCTAGCCAATGATGATTTTACACGTGGAAAGTCCCCATTGGTCGGGGCTGTTAACGGGTTATCGGATCCAAAACCGGACCCGATAGCTTAACGGCGAGCCGTTATGGTGGATGCCACGTGTCGGTCACCCTTGACGAAAGCACTTCTATGACGCGTGATTTATCGTCATGGAAGTGGACACTTCCGTGATGATAATTTTAGTAATGTCATGGAACACTTCTACGACAACACAGCTATGACTATCTTGATTCTGTCATAAAATTGTCTTGGATGTACATGCATGATAGAAAATGTGACCTACTATGACAAAAACATATGATCACTGAAGTGTATTTTTTTGTATTGTGTATAATGTGTTTATCACATAATTTATGGTACCCCGCCCCCTACGCTGACAAGTATTTAGTTGTGAGTTGCAAACACCACACATTACCACAAATTCAAATAAAATGTGAGATTGTTCGATATATAGTATTGCTTAGATTGTTCGATATTTAGTTGTAAGCTGCAAACGCCACACATTATCACAAATTCAAATAAAATGTGAGATTGTTCGATGTATAGTATGGTTTAGATTGTTCGACATTTAGCTATGAGTTGCAGACGCCATGCATTATCACATTATGGTATAACATGTGCAAAACCAAAGCACGCGTATCACCGCTATAATCATGCATGCATATGTTTATAACACTATGATCTCCTATTCAAATATATGAATCCACTTTCATATCAAATTATGATCTTTGTTAGACTCTTACACCCACACAATCCTCTAACCTTTGTAGCTAGCACTAACTTTCTCTCATGCATGCACACGCCCTCCTCGCCCTCCCACTCCCTCAGCATTCTATCCATCTCACACATTAATTTTTTTTCTTTAGGTCGTTCTCCCACAGTCTCCACAACTCCTTTCCGACACACACCGATTGATAAACCTCTCGAGCGATGTCTGCCTACAACATACACACGCACCTTCCATCTCCTCCTTTTTGTGTCCATGCCTCGTGTCTCTCATATGGTCCCACACACGTGTAAACTCTTGTCCCTCTTTTCATAGATCTCACAACTGCACAGTCCTCCCCCTATCTAGCTAGTACCTCGGCCTTTCGCACCACCTCCTAGCTCCATTCTCTCTGTCTATCTGTCTCGTTGGGCCTTATTTGCCTCTAACAAATGGATGTACACTGACCAATCTCCCGCTATACATATAGCTAGCTAGGTCCTTATAACTCGTTTCCCCCCACGCGTCGATCGATCTACCTCATTAGTTATGTCTCTCCCTTCCTCCAACAAACAACAATTGATCTACCGATCAACAATTGATCTACCGATCTAGTTAGGTTTGCTTACCAAACACATGGTTCCACTTCATCATCCATGCATGCGTCCTGACAGATCTATCATGCACAGGCACACACAGAAACACATCCCCACTCTTATTGATAATATTGCAGTTCTACCCTCAGTTTGTCTAGTAGGCCTCTCCCACCATCTCCGAGAAGCAACTCCATCACCCATCCAGCACTCTACCCCTCTCCCTCCCTCTCTCTCCCCTCTCTTTCTCTCTCTGTCCCATCCTATTTCCCGTCCTTCAGTTATGTATGGATGTCAACTGATCTCCCTCAAGACATAGCTGGGTCTCTCCTTCTCAACACATACACGAGTCTTTCTACCTCTCTAGTTAGGCCTCTGCCTCCCCCTCCCCCACCCCCCACACACTGATACATCGAGCGCTCTAGTCATGTCTCCCTGCCACACACAAACTTGACCTGTGCCTTCTGACGTTTCGGTAGGTCAGTCGCCCTATATCTTTGACTTGCACATACACAATTTCGATGGCTCTCATCTCGCACCCACCCACTTGATCCTCTCTTCGACTCTATCGATACCTATGACCCCTCCCTCTCTTCTCGTGGATCGCCCGGCCCTCTATATATGATATGGATAGGCCTCCATTTCACACACATTGCATGAAAATTTTTGTTTGAGATGTCATCGACACATATTCCCACACATACATTCAGGAAATCACCCCCGCAAACAAATAACACTCACGAACGCACACGCCATCTGTCTAGGTTTGTATGTCTCTCACACACACCCACGTAGGTGGGGGACGTGCACGAAGAGAAGAGGTGCGCGCACGACGCATGTACTCCCGTCTCTTTCCCAACCACACCCGCGCGGGTACACGGTGGAGCTCATTTCTGTATGAAAAGGCATCCCATGTGGTAAGTTCACACGTGTACTGGTTGTCCACTTGATGGAGGATCGTCTACCACGGGTGAACAAACAAATTATGGCTTGACGCGTTATGTTAAAAAAGAGGCAAACCATGTGGGGCCTACCTTAGAGGCAAGGTTCTATACACTGGAGTACTTTTGATGTGTTCCATCAACTCGTAGAACGAGGAGAAGCTTGCTTAGTACGCCGTCTCCCCTGCCCATGGGCACGGTGGCTCGCAGGATGAGGTGAAGCTTGCTTACTAGTATGCCTTACGCTTGCTCCCTCGTCCACGTGCGCGGTGGCTCGTAGGACGAGGAGAAATTTTTACTACTTCCTCCGTTTACTCCAGCTTGTGCAAGGCGGACCTACGGCTCAATCCCGAGAAGTGCGTGTTCAGAGTTCCCTCTGGCAAGCTGCTAGGCTTTCTAGTATCGCACAGAGGGATCGAGGCAAATCCAGAGAAGGAAGGCAATAGAAGACATGAGCCCTCCGCAGACGCTTAAGGAGATGCAGAAAACTGGTGGGCTGCGTGACCTCACTAGGGCGCTTCATCTCCAAGCTGGGGGAGCACGCCCTCCCGTTCTTCAAGCTGATGAAAAAGAAGGGGCCGTTCGAGTGGACCCCTGAGGCTGACACGACCTTTCAAGACCTCAAGAGATACCTGACCAGCCCACAGGTGATGGTGGCGTCGCGCCTCCTTGAGCCCCTGGTACTCTATTTGGCAGCCACCCCTCACCCTGCCAGCGCTGCTTTGGTGGTGCTAAGGGAGGAACGCATGATCAAGGACCCACAGCAGGGTGCTCTGCCACCAAGCAAAGCGCGGCAGCCTCAAGATGGTGCTCCTGAGGCCTCGGCTGATCCGATGGCCAACATTCCTCCCGAGGACAGAATAGACCCCTCGGCTGGGGGGCTCCTGAGGCCGACACTCGTGAGGCCGCACTTGGCGCGGAAGAAGGTGGGACCCCCAAAGGCCCGCAACCTCAGGAAGCACAGGACCCCGCCAACACCTCTTCCCTCGTCGAGCACCCGATCTACTTCGTCAACACGGTGTCACGAGAGGCACGGGCACGCTACCCTATGCCTAAAAGCTCTTGCTTGCACTCCTCGTCGCCTCCCGAAAGCTACATCACTACTTCCAAGGACACCCCATCAAGGTCATTTCAGCCTACCCACTAAAGAGGGTGCTCCGGAGCCCTAATGCCGCCGGACAATTTGCGAAGTGGAACATTGAGCTCCAGGCATTCCAGCTTGATTTCAGCACCACCAGAGTCATCAAGAAAGCGGACCTCGCGGATTTCATGGCAGAATGGACTGACATCCCTGACCGCGGGGTGAGCGAGGACTGCTCCCTCTTGCCTGGGGATGAGCAGCCAGACGGGTGAATCATGTACTTTGATGGCGCATTTGCACGACAAAGCGCAGTGGCTGGGGCCGTCCTCATCTCACCCGCCGAGGACAAACTCTACTATGCAGTATAGCTCTATTTTCAGCAGGGCGAAAAGGTTTCCAACAACATTGCAGAGTATGAAGGCTTGCTCGCTGGCCTCAGGGCCGCGGCAGCGCTGGGGGTAAAGAACCTCACCATCAAGGGCGATTCCCAGCTTCTCATCCACTTATCCAACAAAGAGCACACACCCAAGGACGAGCACATGGAGGCATACTTGGAAGAGGTACGCAAGATTGGATAAATGGTTCCTAGGCTTGGAACTACAACACGTGTTGTGAGGAACAAACAAGGAGGCAGACGACATCGCCAAGAGAGCATCCCGGAGGCTCCCTCAAGAGCCAGGGGTGTTCGAGGAATGACTCTTCAAGCAGGCGGCGGCTCCCCCCACCACGACACCAGCACCGCCTCACGAGGACCTACCCCAAGCACTAGCAACCGGCGCCCAGCTTGTGGCCCTTCTTCAGGGGCCTGCCTGCTCCTTGTGCTCGAGCCTTACGTGGGGTGCTGGGCTAAGGAGTTCAAGACGTACCTACTTCGGGGGACCCTTTCGAAGAAGGAGGAGGATGCCGAGCGCGTGGCTCGTCAGGCCACCGCGTACTGCATCCGCGACAATGAGTTATACCACAAGAGGCCCAATGACGTTTCATTATGATGCATCTCTAGGGAGAAGGGGCTTGAACTGCTGGCAGACATACACGGTGGGGATTGCGGACATCACTCCTCATCACGCACTCTTGTGGGCAAGGCGTTCCGCAGTGGCTTCTATTGCCCCACTGCACTCAACTATGCCACTAAGCTGGTGTGCTCCTGCGAGGCATGCCAGTTCCAGGCCAAGCAAATCCACTAGCCTGTGCAGGGCCTACAGACTATCCCGCTCACATGGCCGTTCGTGGTCTGGGGGCTGGACATCTTGGGCTCGTTCCCTCGAGCGCCAGGGGGCTACCGCTACCTTTACGTCGCCATCGACAAGTTCACCAAATGGGCGGAGGTAGAAGCCGTCCGCACCGTCCCAGCTGGATCAGCCGTCAATTTCATCAAGGGCCTCGTAAGCCGGTTTGAGGTCCCTAACTGCATCATCACCGACAACGGCTCGCAGTTCACTAGCAACCTTTTCAAAACATACTGTGCTAACCTTGGAACGCAGATATGCTACACCTCGGTGGCATACCCCAGGAGCAACAGCCAGGCTGAGCGCACCAATGCCAAGGTCCTGAGGGGCCTCAAGGCAAGGACCTTCAAGAAGAAGCTCAAGGCCCGCGGCAGCGGCTGGCTCGACAAGCTCCAGTCCGTGTTGTGGTCCATCCGCAGCATCGCAACCAAGCCAATGGGACAGACGCCATTCTTCCTCATCTACGGAGCTGAAGCGTTTCTCCCACACGAGGTCAAGCATCGCTCCACGCGGGTCCTGGCGTTTGACGAGGCACGTCAGGACGCCATGCAGGGGATGGATCTCATGCTGGGGGAGGAATGCCGCCGTCAAGCTTCGCTCTAAGCGGCAAGGTACCAGGAGGCGCTGCGGCGGTACCACTACCGTGGTGTCCGCTCCAGGACGTTGGAGGTGGGTGACCTCGTCCTGAGGCGGGTGCTCTCGAGGGAAGGGTTCCACAAGCTCTCTCCCATGTGGGAGGGCCCATTTAGGATTGCCCGTGTCTCCTGGCCTGGTGCCGCATGCCTGGAGACACAGGACGGGGTCCCCATCCAGAACGCCTGGAACATCCTGCACCTTCGGAAGTTCTACCCATGAAGTAAGGCTCCGACCTATGAAGGTTTCCACTCGTGACAGTCTCACTTAATAATGAGTGGGGCTGTACATGCCCTGGAATCTCCTGAGAGCCTCCCTGGGGCTGCATGGGGGCTCCCTCCCACGTCTTAGTGGCGGCACTTAGCTCTGTGCTGGTGAGAAGACTAGATTAGGTGCCGGATGTGGCTGTTCATTTGCTTTCCGAAGTTGCTCGCAATCTTTTAAGTGATCTTTAATGGAGTTGGTGCTTTCGTGCTTTCGTTCGCCATGTTTGATTTTCCTCCTCCTATTTCGTTCGTTCTTAGCCTGGTGGCCAGGAAGGTGTGGCAGTTGCCCGTCACCCTTCCTCGCGCGCCTCACACGGTGGGGCTAGGCAGGTGTGTGCGCATGGGCCTGCCCTCGCACAAGCACACCGCGCTGAACCCCATCGCCCTAGTGCTTCAGCTTTATCCTTGCGAGGAGCCCTCGATCAAGCTCACGGGCACGAGCACCCCCTGATATCCATGCCCCTTGGGCAGCGTCACGCGATGCATTAAGCCACAGCTAACCTACCACAGAGGGCTCGCGCAAAAAAGAACGAGGTGCTAGACAAGCTTCCTTTTTCTCTAAACAGCTCTGCAGCGGATCTACAACATCTCCTGAGGCCCGAAGAGCCTCCCGAGTCGCCAGGAATGGGGGCTTCACCAGACGCCAAGGGCCTCACCCTCCTGAGGAGGGAAGCCACTACAAACGCGTCAAGCTAAGTTATCCTACCCTTGCCAAACTAGAGTACAGACATCATAACAAGACATAGACATAATAAGCATAGCATAAAAGGGGCATAACAGCCATAGTTCATTACACACCCCAGCGGGGCACACTACTTTTTTTCGAATTGTAGAAGAAAGGAAAGGCTAAACAGAAAAGGCCCAAGGGCACACGGATCCAGCACTAGCGCTGCGCCCTAAAGCAGCACCTCAAGGTGGCCCCAGCGCTCCACCAGTTCCCCTGCAGGCGGCCGAAGGCCATGGAAGGTCCCGAGTCCAAGTTTGGCAGCCCCAAGCTCTTGCCGGGCTTCCCACCAACTTCATCGGAGCGTGCCGGTGGGACGACCCGCTGCCGCCTTCGATCCGAGCTCGACGGTGTGGGGGCTGGTCATAGCCACCGTTGCTCAAGCTCTCATCCGTGGAAGAGCTTCCGCTACGGGAGGAGGAGCGGACGTCGCCAAGGCCAAGTTCACCCTCATCGCCCTCGTCATCGCTGCCGTCTTTTGGGAAGCACCCCACGCGGCGGCCATCCTCCCTGAACACCCTCACAAAGAGGGTTGCCAAGCCATCGTACTTGAAGTGGAGGGTGCACCTCCCGCTCAGGCCTCGTGCGCGGGGAAACGTCTGCCAGCCGTGGGTCAGGACCACGCTGCCCGTGGCGGCGACCTCAGTCCCCACCCACGAGGCCCTGCTGCAGCAGCCGCCGGCTTGTAGCCAGAGGCCATTGAGCGCCGAGGATGGCAGCTCGCTGGAGAAGAAGCACGGGAGCCGGAGCGAGGTGCCGACGGCGCCTCCGACCACACCACAAACCTCCAGAAGCACATCCAGGGAGGAGAAGCGTGAGCGAGGAGGACGCGCAACCATGACATGCCTCCCATCGTCGTGGGGGCTGCCCCGGAGCCGGTGGCCCCCGCCACGAGAAGAAATGCCACCACGAGCACCAAGGGAGGCTCCAGACTTTGGGGATGCGCGCCTGTGCCACCTGGGGGCCACCGCAGGGGGCGTGGGGTGCTTGTCTGGATGGTCGCGGCCTCTCTTGGGAACCGGAGAAGCTGGCCCCTCCTTGGAAGCCTTCCCCTTTTTGGCCGCAGAAAACCTCCTTGTCGGCGCCATGGAAGCAGAAGCAAGATAGAGAAGGAGGGGGAACGAGCAATGAGAAGATGGAGGAAGAGATGAGCGAGGGGGGCTCTGCCTCTCCCCTCGCTTATAGCCGGAGAAAGGCCAACCGCCGGCCTCCACGACCTCACATAATGATGATCTTCTGCATGCAGCATCGACTTGTCAAGTCGAACGGTTGCCGAGGCAGCATGGGGAAGTGGAGACGCCCATGTCCCATCAATCGCCACGCGTCATTCAAGGCCGCAGGCGGTTAGGGCCCGCAGCACTCCACACTTGCCCTTTGGCTTTGCCTAGAAGCCAAGTCCGAGCACGCATTGGGACCAGGGGCTACTGTCGGTGTTCTGGATAATGGGGTACCCAGACCTGCCTGCCTACGGCCCGCTATGCGGCTCCATCGACTGTCTGGTACTACCCAGCTTTAGCATTAACGACTCAAGACCCTCGTGAGAGGCCAAGCCTCACGAGGCGGACGATGCTGTCGGTGTTCTGGGAACGGGGGTCCCCAAACTTGCCTGCCTGCGGCCTGCGGCGTGGCTCAAGTGGTGGCCCAGTACGGCCCATCTTCATCAACTCAAGCTCAAGACCCTCGCGAGGGGCCAAGCCTCGCGGGGCGGATGACGAAAGGCTTCCTCAGGAGCGGCCTCACCAGACAGGCTCGCGAGGAGGCGGTGAGATCAAGGCAGGGGTACCTCACGAGGTGCTCGTGACACAAGCCATGACGATCGAGATCAGGCGGGCGCCAAGCGGGCGTCGGCCTGTGCATTGTCCTTATTTTCTCTGTGGTGCAAAGGGGACAAGCACATGCGCGGAGTACCGTGGCATCAAGCAAAGCTTACCGTTTCGGTGCAATGACACCAAGACCAGCAGAGCGGCAGAATGGAGGTCACCGTGGAGACCAAGACGGCATCATCTCCAGTGCCTTTGGCGGCCGAAGACCAACTTTAGTCAGGATAACTTGTACTAGATGTCCCCCTTCAAAATGGCCGTTGTTGGCGCCCTTCCCGCTCAATATTTGGGAAGAGGACCAGGGCCTCTATATATAGGGATAGCCACCAGAGAGAGGGATCATCTAATCGAGAGCCATCGAGAGTGGATCGAATCCTTCTCAGGCAAACCACCACCACAAGAACACCTCTCGCGAGGCTGTTCTTCCTTTGTACTGTTCATCATCAGCCCCTGAGGCAATCCACCACTCCACACACTGGAGTAGGGTATTACACCACAGCGGTGGCCCGAACCAGTATAAATCTTGTGTCCCTTGTGTTGTTCATCGTTTAGCTTTGATTCTCAGCGAGGCGTTGGGACGTGGATTGGTAGGGGGAAGATCTTCGCACGCACCCCAGAGTTTGAACCTTAAGGGTTTTGCCGGAACCCGATATCCAACATTTGGCGCGCCAGGTAGGGGTGTGCCGGAGCTCTCCCTTCCGTCGACCCGCTCTTCGTCAACACCGCACTACGCCCTCATGGCAGACAACGCGCCGCCCGCTCCGGCTACCGATGCTGGCCTTGGGGCCAGGGGGCTCCGAACCTTGGCCCCCGCCTTGCAACAGGTGCAGTGGCCGAACAAGTTCAAGCCAGACATGCCGCCGTGCTACGACGGCGCGATAGATCTGCTAGCTTTCCTACTGGCGTATGAGGAGGCCGTCCTCAAGGCCGGGGGCGATGACAGGGCCATGGCTAACTGGCTGCCCATGGCCCTCACCGGCGTTCCGCGCATGTGGCTGCTCCACCTGCCAGCGGCTTCAGTGGCCTCCTGGGAGGAGCTTCTCAGCCCCTTCCTCGCCCATTATGCTGCGCTGGTGCCCCCGGTTGTCACAGCTCTCATGGGCGGCTCGCAAGCCCCACCCTCGAGCCGCCACATCAAGCCGTCCATCCGCCAGATCGGCGCTGCTCTCAAGCACCGCGAAGCCCCCCGGGCTGGGCAGCACCCAAGGCCGACTTGACCTTCAACTCAAATGATCACCCCTCCAACACCGCCTGCTCGGGCACGCTCCCGATGCTATGCACCCCCACCATCTGCCAGATGGCCGTCACCAGGACCCTCATCGACGACGGTTTTGGCCTCAACGTAGTTTCAGTGGAGGCCTTTAGCCTCCTCTAGGTGTCGCTAGAGCGACTCCAACCCAGCAAGCCCTTGTTGGGCGTCGGAGGCTGTTCCACCGGCTCCCTGGGGCAGATCTGCCTCCCGGTGACCTTTGGCACCCACGACAACTTCTGCACGGAGCTGGTCGACTTCGACATCGCCCCCATCGGCCTCCCGTACAACGCCATCCTCGGCTACCCTGCCTTGGCCCAGTGCATGGCAGCGACTCACCCGGCTTACAACCTCATGAAGATGCCCATGGTGCAGCCCGCCAGCGCAGGCACCCTCGAGGCCAAGGGGGCCACGCCAACCAAGAAGAAGCAGCTGTTCACCCAAGACAAGGCGGAGACCAAGCAAGTGCCAATCGATGAGGATGGATCCTCCGGCGCCACTTTCACCATAGGCGCCAATCTCAACCCCGAACAAGAGGAGGCCTTGGTGAAGTTCCTCCACGTGAACAAGGAGGTGTTCGCATGGGAACCCAAGCAGCTAGCGGGGGTTCCAAGGGAGGTGATTGAGCATCATCTGAACGTGTGCCCCAATGTGCGCTTCGTGAAGCAGAAGGCAAGGCGACAATCCATCGAAAAGCATGCCTTCATCATCCAAGAAACCCGTAAGCTTGAAGCTGTGGGTGTCATTTGCAAAGTTCGCTACCCTAAATGGCTGGCCAACCCTGTTGTTGTGCCGAAGAAGGGGGGAAAGGAGCGCATGTGTGGACTTCACCAACCTCAACAAAGCCTGCCCTCAAGACCCGATCCCGCTCCCTCGCATTGACCAGATCGTCGATTCCACCGCCGAGTGCGACCTGCTGTGCTTCCTGGATGCCTTCTCTGGCTATCACCAAATCAAGATGGCGGTAGCAGACGTGGAGAAAATGGCCTTCCTGACCCCATGCGGGGTGTACTGCTACACCTGCATGCCGTTCGGGTTGCGCAACGCAGGCGCAAGCTTTCAGCGACTGATGCATATCGCCTTGGGCCGGCAGCTCGGGAGGAACGCAGAGGCCTACGTTGACGACATCATGGTAAAGTCTCGGGAGGCCAAATCCCTGATACAGGACCTGGAAGAAACCTTCACGAGCCTTCGCGAGGTGGACCTGCGGCTCAACCCGGAGAAGTGTGTGTTCGGTGTTCCTTCTGGCAAGCTTCTGGGTTGCCTTGTGTCCCACAGAGGTATTGAGGCTAACCCGGAGAAGGTCAAGGCAGTCGAAGACATGAGTCCGCTGCAAACCCTCAAGGAAATGCAGAATCTCACTGGGCGAGTGACCGTGTTAGGGCGCTTCATCTCCAAGCTGGGGGAACGCGCCCTGCCCTTTTTCAAGCTGATGAAGAAGAAGGGTCCATTCGAATGGACTCAAGAGGCTGACAAAGCGTTCCAAGACCTCAAGAAGTACCTGACCAGCCCTCCGGTGATGGTGGCTCCACGCCCTCGGGAGCCTTTGGTGCTCTACCTTGCTGCTGCACCCTACTCCGCCAGTGCAGCTCTAGTGGCGGTACGGGAGGAGCGTCAAGTCAAGGCTGCACCATGACCGGCCACGGCCTCGGCCACGGTAGCGCAAGACCAAGAAGGCCTCGCGAAGACCACGACCGCAGCGGATGGAGGCTACCCTCTACAGGGGGGCGCCCCCAGGGCTGAAGAGGCCGCACCAGGCAACCAGGGGTTGGGGGCTCCGTCGTCTCAGGAGGCGCCTGACCCATCAGAGGTCACCGACCTCACTAGCACGCCAACCCTCGTCGAGCACCCAGTGTATTTCATTATGAAAGTGACGCGGGATGCGAGGGCATGATACCCCATGCCTCAGAAGCTCTTGCTCGCACTATTAGTGGCCTCACGCAAGCTACGACACTACTTTCAAGGTCACCCCATCAAGGTCGTCTCGGCATATCCATTGGAAAGGGTACTCAGGAGTCCCAACTCAGCGGGAAGGTTCGCCAAATGGAACATCGAGTTGCAAGCGTTTCAGTTGGAATTCAGCACTATGAGGGTCGTCAAAGGAGCCGCACTCGCAGATTTTGTGGCAGAATGGATAGAGGCACCAGGGCTTGAAGAAGGCGAAGATCGGTCACTTTCCCCAGGAAGTGAGGCGCCAGACTGCTGGGTAATGTACTTCGACGGAGCGTTCTCGCGACATGGCACGGGGGCTGGCGCAATGCTTATATCTCCCACTCAGGACAAGCTATATTACACCGTACAGCTCTGTTTCCAGCATGGGGAGAAGGTCTCCAACAACATAGCAGAATACGAGGGTCTGATAGTAGGCTTGAAGGCAGCAGTGACCTTGGGGGTAAAGCGCCTCATCATCAAGGGTGATTCACAGCTCCTCGTCAATTTCTCCAACAAGTTGTACGAGCCGAAGGACGAGCAGATGGAAGTGTATCTCGCGGAGGTCCGCAGAATGGAAAAGCAATTTTGGGGGTTGGAGTTGCAGCATGTGCCCCGCGGCACCAATCAAGTGGCTGATGACATCGCCAGGAGGGCGTCCAGGCGGCTGCCTCAAGAGCCCGGTGTCTTCGAGGAGCGACTCTTCAAGCCCTCAGCAGCACCGTCACTATCAAGTGCAGCGCAGCCTCGGGAGGAACTCCCTCAACCACCTGCCTCAGGAGCTCCGGCCTATGGCCCGACCTCAGGAGCACGCTTTCTCCTGGCGCTAGAGCCTCAGGAGGGATGTTGGACTGCGGAACTCAAGGATTACCTGATGCAGGGGACTCTGCCAGAGAAGGAGGAGGACGCAGAACGCGTGGCGCGGCAGACCATGACCTACTGCATCCAAGAAGGAGAGCTCTACCAGAAGCGGCCAAATGATGTTTCCCTGTGTTGCATCTCCAGGGAGCAGGGGAAAGACTTGCTGGCAGACATTCACGATGGATACTGTGGGCACCACTCGTCATCACGGACCCTCATCGACAAGGCGTTTCGTAGCAGGTTCTATTGGCCTACGGCACTCAACGACGCAATCGAGTTGGTGAAGGCTTGTGAAGCCTATCAATTCCACGGCAAGCAGATTCATCAGCCGGCTCAGGGCCTATAGACCATTCCACTCACATGGTCGTTCGCGGTTTGGGGGCTGGACATTTTGGGCCCGTTTCGCCGAGCGCCAGGGGGCTATCGCTACCTCTACGTCGCCATCCACAAGTTCACCAAGTGGGCAGAGGTGGAAGTTGTCTGCACCATCCCAGCTGGTTCAGCGGTCAAGTTCATCAAGGGCCTCGTGAGCCTGTTCGGGGTGCCTAGTCGCATCATCACCGACAATGGTTCGTAGTTCACCAGCAATCTCTTCAAAACATATTGTGCTAACCTTGGAACGCAGATATGCTACGCTTCGGTGGCACACCCTCGGAGCAACAGCCAGGTTGAACGTGCCAACACAGAGGTCCTGAAAGGCCTCAAAACCAGGACCTTCTAGAAGAAACTGGAGGCCTGCGGCAGGGGCTGGTACGACGAGCTCCAGTCTGTGCTGTGGTCCATCCGCACAACCGCTACCAAGTCAACCGGAGAAACCCCATTCTTCCTCGTCTATGGAGCAGAGGCGGTCCTCCCTCACGAGGTCAGGTGTCGCTCCGCGCGGGTCCTGGCGTTTGACAAAGCCCAACAAGACGCCATACGGGGGATGGATCTTGTGCTGGGGGAGGAACACCGTCGGGAGGCCGCACTTCGAGCGGCGAGATACCAGCAGGCGCTGGGGTGGTACCATTGCTGCAACATCCGCCCCAGGACTCTCGAGGTAGGTGACCTCGTGCTCAGGTGGGTGCTCTCCAGGGAAGGGCTACACAAGCTCTCGCCCATGTGGGAGGGCCCGTTCAAGGTTGTTCATGTTTCTAGACCTGGCGCCGCGTGCTTGGAGACCCAGGAGGGGGCGCCCATCCCGAACGCGTGGAACATTCAGCACCTTCGGTGATTTTACCCTTGAAGTAAGGCCAAGTGCCTGTAAGGAAAGGCCCAACACCTGTGAATCTCGTCGTCCCAAGGAAAGGCCCGATGCATGTGAAGAGGGCCCAGTGCGTGTGAAGCTCATCGCCCCAAGAAAAGGCCCGGTGCCTATGAAGAAGGCCAATGCCTGTGAAGCTCGCCGCCCGTGACACTCTCACGTAATAATGAGTTGGGGGCGTACACGCCCCGGAGTCTCTGGAGTGCCGCCCTCGGGCCTCGGGGGCTCCCGCCCACGCCCAGTGGCAGCACTTAGCTCCGCGCTGGTGAGAAGATGTCAAAGACTAGATTAGGTGCCGGACGCGGCTTTTCATTTGCTTTCTGCAGTTGGCTTGTTCATCCTTGTTTGAAACTTTATTGGAGTTGCTTTTAGTGTTGTTTGCCGTCCCCGGCCCGTGATCCTCTGTCTTTGTTGCTCGCCTGACTCGTCTTCTCTTTCGCAAGCCTCGCAAGGGGGCTGCGCGGGCGCCCTCGTGAGTATCTTCTAACCTAATTTCATGAGGCTTCCCTGCTCAAGTTCACAGCGGGAGCACTCCTCCCGGTCCATGCCTCACGGGCATCGCTACACGAACACAGGACCTGAGCTGGTCACCCTCACGACTGGGGTTCGAAAGCTATCCCTCCGGCTAATTTTCACATGCCTAAAGACGCTCGACGAGGCCTCAGGCAGGAGCCACATGAGGTGAAGACTGTAGCGAGTCCCCCGAGCTAAGTTGTTCCTACGCATGAGCACGCAATACCATAACACGACATGGGAATAATGGACGTAGCATGACAATTGAAGGCAATAGTCCAGCACGCCCCCACGGGGCTCGACACTTCTCTCTCTCTCTATGAAGGAAAAGGAGAAAAACAAAATAAACACGGCTTGCCCGGCGATGACTCACGGAGGGGGATTCGCACTGCCCTCCGGAGCTCAATCAGACCCCTCCTCACGCTTCATCGAGGCGCGGTGGCGGGATGACCTGCTCCCCCCCTCGAAGTGAGCACAGCGGTGCGGTGGTTGATCACGGCCGCCGCTGGAGGAGCTGTCATCAGAGGGGGATCCGCTGAAGCTCGGCGAGCTGCAAACGCAGCCAGGCACGGGCCCGCCATCGTCTTTGTCACGGCCGTCGCCGAGGCTAAGCACCCGGTTGCCGTTATCATCTTCAGGGCAGCACCCGACACGGCAGCCATCCTCTTCGAACACCCTCATATAGAGGGTGGAGTCGCCATCGAACTTGAAATGCAGGGTGCACTGCCGGCCCAGGCCGCGCGTGCGGGCAAACGTCTGCCAGCCGCGGGCCAAGGCCACGTTTCCGGCAATGGAAACCTCCACCGCGACCTAGGAGGCCCTGCTGCAGCAGCCGTCCGCCTGAATCCAGAGCCCACCAGTGGTACCAGCCGAAAGTTCGCCGACGAAGAAGCGGGGGAGCTGAAGTCAGTTGCCGGCCGGATCCGCCGACCAAACGACAAACTTCAGCAGCACCTTTGCCGAGTGAAAGCACGGGCGGGGAGGCCGCGCAGCCACGGCGCATCTTCCCCCACCAATCGAGCAACCTTCACCACGCAAAGGACCTCCGCCACGACCACGGGCGGCCACTACGGGAGTTGCGTGGAGCTTGCGGGGACGACCTCGGCCGCGCTTGGGCGAAGGAGAGCCAGACCCTTCCTGGCGAGCCTTCCCCTTCTCTATGGCCGAGAACCTCTTCGTGGCGCCATGGGACACAACAATCAGATGGGGGAGGAGCAAGGAAGAAGGAGCGGAGCAGGAAGAGATGGACTGCGGGGGCTCGCGCCCCCTCGCATCTATAGCCCAGAGGAGGCCAACCGACGGCCTCCACGATCGCAGGTAATCATGACTCATTTTTGCATGTAGGGACTTGTCAATTCGGGTAGTTGCCGAGGCAGCATGGGGAAGCGGAGACGCCCACGTCCAATCAACTGCCCGCGACGCCCAAGGCCGCAGGCTGTTGGGGCCCGCGGCGCTCCGCACTTGCCCTTTTGCTTCTCTGCTAAGCCAAGTCTGAGCGCGCCTTGGGCCCGGGGGCTACTGTCGGCGTTCTGGGAATGGGGGTCCCCAGACTTGCCTGCATGTGGCCTGCGGCGTGGCTCAAGTGGTGGCCCAGTACGGCCCATCTTCATCAACTCAAGCTCAAGACCCTCGCGAGGGGCCAAGCCTCGCGGGGCGGACGACGAAACTCTTCCTCAGGAGCGGCCTCACCAAGCAGGCTCGCGAGGAGGCGGAGAGATCAAGGCAGGGGTACCTCATGAGGTGCTCGTGATGCAAGCCATGACAATCGAGATCAGGCGGGCACCAGGCGGGTGCCGGCCTGTGCAGTGTCCTTGTTTCCTCTTTGGTGCAAAGGGGACAATCACAGGCGTGGAGTACCGAGGCATCAAGCAAAGGTTACCGTTTCGGTGCAACGAGACGAAGACCAGTAGAGCGGCAGGATGGAGGTCACCATGGAGCCCAAGACAGCGTCGCCAGTGCCTTTGGTAGTCGAAGACCAACTTTAGTCAGGATAACTTGTACTAGATGTTCCCCTTCAAAATGGTCGTTGTTGGCGCCCTTCCCGCTCAATATTTGGGAAGAGGACCAGGGCCTCTATATATAGGGATAGCCACCAGAGAGAGGGATCATCTAACACAGAGCCATCGAGAGGGGATCGAATCCTTCTCAGGCAAACCACCACCACAAGAACACCTCTCGTGAGGCTGTTCTTCCTTTGTACTGTTCATCATCAGCCCCTGAGGCAATCCACCACACCACACACTGGAGTAGGGTATTACACCACAGCGGTGGCCCGAACCAGTATAAATCTTGTGTCCCTTGTGTTGTTCATCGTTTAGCATTAATCATCAGCGAGGCGTTGGGACGTGGTTCGGTAGGGGGAAGATCTTCGCGCACACCCCAGAGTTCGAACCTTAAGGGTTTTGCCGGAATCGGATATCCGACAGACGCCAAGACCTCCAAGGGGATCGGCCTCCTCAGGCTGGTCCCGAGGGGCAGAGAGTTCTATGCAAGGTGTGTCTCACGAGGCTCAGCTGACGTGAGTCATGACGAACAAGGCCAGGTGGGCACCAGGCGAGCGCCAGCGGGCACAAAGTACCAGTTTCCTCTTCGGTGCAAAGGAGGCATGCAGTAGGCGCGGAGTCTCAAGGAATCAGCCAAAGGTTTCCATTCTGGTGCAACAAGACCAAGACCGCTAAGACGGCAGGACGGAGGTCATCGCCGATGCCACCGCAACGTCACGACCAGAGGCTCTTCGCAGGCGAAGACCACTTTAGTAAGGATATGATGTACTTCCTGTCCCCCTTCAAATCTGGCCATTGTGGGATCCCTTCCCACCAACATTTGGGAAGAGGACCAAGGCCATTATAAATAGGACTTAGCCACCACCATAGAGGGGGATCGGATCCATTCTCACCCGACCACCTCACCAGCTCTCTTGAGCTCAAGAACACCTCACCTCATGAGGCTAGTTCATCCACTGTACTAGTTCATCCTCAACCCTTCGAGGCAATCCACCAAAATGCTGGAGTAGGGTATTACACCGCAAGGTGGCCTGAACCAGGATAAACTGATGTGTCTCTCTGTCCCTTTGAGCTTGACGCGCTAGGCCTAGAGGATCGCGAGTAGGCAGGCTGGGTAGGTTGAGTTCTCCGCATCCACCCCAGAGTTCGAACCTATCAAGGGTTTGCGGAACCCAAAATCCAACAGTGACATTGGAGTTTCTAGATGACATTAGGGTTTTGGTTGATATGTGTCTTAAGGTGTTATGTTACTACGAACTCTAGGGCTATTTGTGACACTTATTGGAATAGCCCAATGGATTGATCGGAAAGAATAACTTTGAGGTGGTTTCGTACCCTACAATAATCTCTTCGTTTGTTCTTTGCTATTAGTGACTTTGGAGTGACTCTTTGTTGCATGTTGAGGGATTGTTGTATGATCTAATTATGTCATCATTGTTGAGAGACTTACACTAGTGAAAGTATGAACCCTATGCCTTGTTTCGAAGCATTGCAATACCATTTGTGCTCACTTTTATCATTAGTTACCTTGCTGTTTTTATATTTTCAGATTACAAAACCTATATCTACCATCTCTATTGCACTTGTATCACCATCTCTTCGCCGAACTAGTGCACCTATCCAATTTACCAATGTATTGGGTGTGTTGGGGGACATAAGAGAGTCTTTGTTATTTGGTTGTAGGGTTGTTTGAGAGAGTCCATCCTCATCCTACGCCTCCCGCGGATTGATAAATCTTAGGTCATCCACTTGATGGAAAATTGCTACTGTCCTACAAACCTCTACACTTGGAGGCCCAACAACGTCTACAAGAAGAAGGTTGCGTGGTAGACATCAAGCTCTTTTCTGGCGCCGTTGCCAGGGAGGTTAGTGCTTGAAGGTATATCTTTAGATCTTGCAATCGAATCTTTTTGTTTCTTGTTTCATCACTAGTTTAGTCTAAAAAGAAAACTACAAAAAATGGAATTGAGGGTGCCACATATGCTTCATCTTTCTAATGTCTTTCATGAAAATGATGGAAAGGAAAATTGTGCTCAATTGCTAGAGGAAGAATGCATTAAAATGTTTGGCACTAAACCTTTTAATGGTGAGCATGATTGCAATGTTGTTAGTATGAATTCCTTGAATATCCATGATGCTAATGATATGAAAAGCCACAAGCTTGGGGATGCTATGTTTGATGAAGATGATATTTTTTGTCCCCTAAGTTTTGATGAGAAAATTTATTATGATGATAGCATGCCTCCTATTAATGATGATTATATTGATGAAAGTGGGTTTGGAAGAGTGTCAACTTTAG
The DNA here is from genome assembly GCF_002162155.2 of Triticum dicoccoides. Taxonomy (NCBI): domain Eukaryota; kingdom Viridiplantae; phylum Streptophyta; class Magnoliopsida; order Poales; family Poaceae; genus Triticum; species Triticum dicoccoides. The sequence goes on along the minus strand of NC_041391.1, from coordinate 334,361,078 downwards.
TTAATGCTCCCACTATTTTGGAGGGTGTTGAATCTTATTGTGATAATTATGAAAGTGGATTTGGAGAGGTCATGACTCTATTTAGTGATGAATCCACTATTTCGAAAGAGGTTCCAATTGATTATAAGAACAAAGTTGCTATCTATGATGATTATTGTGATGACATGTATGCTATAAAGAATAATAATAACCATGAAACTTGTCATCTTTATTTTAAATTTCAATTGGATTATGCCTCACATGATATTTATTTTGTTGAGTTTGCTCCCACAACTATTCATGAGAAGAAATTAGCTTATGTGTAGAGTAATAAAATTCTATGCTTGTGAATCATGAAAATAATGTTTTATGTGATGTTTATATTGTTGAATTCATTCATGAAGCTACTGAAACTTATTATGAGGGAGGAATATATGCTTGTAGGAGTTGCAATAATATCAAGTTTCCTCCTATGTGTTGAAAATCTTGAACCTATGCATAAGAAGTGGGTTAGGATTAAACATGCTAGTCATATTCTTCATGATGCTCTCATTATGTTTCAATTCTTATCTTTCAAGTGAGCATCATTGAAATCATCATGCCTAGCTAAAAGGCATTAAAGAAATCGCTTGTTGGGAGACAACCCAATATTTAACCCTATTGTTTTTGTGTGTACACATTATTAAGATACTGTAGTAATCATGTTTTTTAGCTTTTATTTCAATAGAGTGCCAAGTAGAACCTTTGGGTAGACTTGGGTGAAGTCAATGCGATCTTGCTGTAAAAAACAAAATCTTTTGCACTCACAAGAATAGCTGTCATTTTTTACAGAAGAGTGCTTTTAGTTTGATTCATTTTGAATAATATTAATAGACAAATTCCTCACGTCCACCAATTTATTTCGGAATTTTTGGAGTTACAGAAGTATTTGAGAGTTACAGATTACTACAGACTGTTCTGTTTTTTGACAGATTCTGTTTTTCGCGTGTTGTTTGCCTATTTTGATGAATCTATGAGTAGTATCGGAGGGTATGAACCATAGAGAAGTTGGAATACAATAGATATAACACCAATATGAATTTATAATGATTTCAGAATAGTACCAAAAGTGGTGATTTATTTTCTTATACTAACGGAGCTTACGAGTTTTCTGTTGAGTTTTGTGTTGTGAAGTTTTCAAGTCTTGGGTAAAGATTCGATGGACTATGGAATAAGGAGTGGCAAGATCCTAATCTTGGGGATTCCCAAGGCACCCCAAGGTAATATTCAAGGACAACCAAGAACCTAAGCTTGGGGATGCCTCGGATGGCATCCCCTCTTCCGTCTTCGTTCATCGGTAACTTTACTTGGAGCTATAATTTTTTTCTCCACATGATATGTGTTTTGCTTGGAGCGTCATTTTGTTTTATTTTGTTTTTCTTGCTGTTTGAATAATATCCCAATATCTGAAATTATTAAATGTTAGAGAGTCTTCACATAGTTGCACAATTATTCGACTACTCATTGATCTTCACTTATATCTTTTGGAGTAATTTGTCGTTTGTTCTAGTGCTTCACTTATATCTTTTTAGAGCACTGCGGTGGTTTTATTTTGAAGAAATTGATGAACTCTCATGCTTCACTTATATTATTTTGAGAGTCTTTTAGAACAACATGGTAATTTGCATAGGTTATGAATTTAGTCCTAATATGATGGGCATCCAAGAGGGATATAATAAAAACTTTCATATAAAGTGCATTGAATACTAAGAGAAGTTTTATTCCTTATGATTGTATTGAGATATCAGGATGGTGATATTACATTCATGCTAGTGAGTAGTTGTGAATTTGAGAAATACTTGTGTTGAGGTTTGTGATTCCCGTAGCATGCACGTATGGTGAACCGTTATGTGATGAAGTCGGAGCATGATTTATTTTTTGATTGTCTTCCTTTGTGTGGAGCTCGGGATCGCGCGATGGTTAACTCCTACCAACCCTTCCCCTAGGAGCATGCATGTAGTGCTTGGTTTTGATGACTTGTAGATTTTTGCAATAAGTATGTGAGTTCTTTATGACTAATGTTGAGTCCACGGATTATATGCACTCTCACCCTTACACCATTGCTAGCCTCTCTAGTACCGCGCAACATTCGCCGGTACCATACACCCACCATATACCTTCCTCAAAGAAGCCACCATACCTACCTATTATGGCATTTTCATAGCCATTCCGAGATATATTTCCATGCAACTTTCCACCATTCAGTTTATTATGACACGCATCATCATTGTCATATTTCTTTGCATGATCATGTAGTTGACATCGTATTTGTGGCAAAGCCACCTTTCATAATTCTTTCATACATGTCACTCTTGATTCCTTTCACATCCCGATACACCGCCGGAGGCATTCATATAGAGTCATATTTTGTTATAAGTATCGAGTTGTAATTCTTGAGATGTAAGTAAATAAAAGTGTGATGATCTTCACTATTAGAGCATTGTCCCAGTGAGGAAAGAATGATGGAGATTATGATTCCCCCACAAGTCGGGATGAGACTCCGGATGAAAAATAAAATAAAAATTAATTTTTTTAAAAAAGAGGCCAAAAAAGAGAAGGCCCAAAAAAAGACAGAAAAAGAGAGAAGGGGCAATGCTACTATCCTTTTACCACACTTGTGCTGCAAAGTAGCACCATGATCTTCATGATAGAGAGTCTCCTATGTTGTAACTTTCATATACTAGTGGGAATTTTTCATTATAGAACTTGGCTTGTATATTCCAATGATGGGCTTCCTCAAATTGCCCTAGGTCTTCGTGAGCAAGCAAGTTGGATGGACACCCACTTAGTTTCTTTTTGAGCTTTCATACACTTATAGCTCTAGAGCATCCGTTGCATGGCAATCCCTACTCACTCACATTGATATCTATTGATGGGCATCTCCATAGCCCGTTAATACGCCTAGTTGATGTGAGACTATCTTCTCCTTTTTGTCTTCTCCACAACCACCATTCTATTCCACCTATAGTGGTATGTCCTTGGCTCACGCTCATGTATTGCGTGAAAGTTGAAAAAGTTTGAAAATACTAAAGTATGAAAAAATTGCTTGCCTGAAACCGGGGTCATGCATGATTTAAATATTTTGTGTGGTGAAGATAGAGGATAGCCAGACTATATGATTTTGTAGGGATAACTTTCTTTGGCCATGTTATTTTGAGAAGAGATAATTGCTTTGTTAGTATGCTTGAAGTATTATTGTTTTTATATCAATATTAAACTTTTGTTTTGAATCTTATGGACCTGAATTTTCTGGCCACAATAAATAAAATTATATTGACAAATATGTTAGGTAGCATTCCACAGAAAAAATTGTGTTTTTATCATTCACCTACTCAAGGACAAGCAGGAATTAAGCTTGGGGATGCTGATACGTCTCCAACATATCTATAATCTTTGATGTATTCATGCCATGTTTATAATATTTTTACATGCTTTTGGTATGATTTGGCTAGAACTAACCTGGACTGACGCTTTTTTTAGCAGAACTACCGTGGTGGTGTTTTTGTGCAGAAATGGAAGTTCTCGGAATGCGCTGAAAATCAACGGAGATTTTTTCTGGAAGATATAAAAAATACTAGAATGAAGAGTAACCGGAGGGGAGGCCCATGGGCACCATGAGGGTGGAGGGCGTGCCCACCAACTTAGAGCACGCCCCTGTGCCTCGTGGACTCTCCGTGGGTCCCCCTGACTTGTTCTCGATGCCAACCTCTCCTATAAATCCCCAAACCTCCAGAACATAACCTAGATCAGGAGTTCCACCGCCGCAATCCTCTGTAGCCACCAGAAACCAATAGGGACCCTGTTCTAGCACCCTGCTGGAGGGGGGAATCATCACCGGTGGGCATCTTCATCATCTCGGCGCTCTCCATGACGAGGAGGGAGTAGTTCACCTTCGGGGCTGAGGGTATGTACCAGTAGCTATGTGTTTGATCTCTCTCTCTCTCTCTCGTGTTCTTGATTTGGCATGATCTTCATGTACCATGAGCTTTGCTATTATAGTTGGATCTTATGATGCTTCTACCCCTCTAGTCTCTTGTAATGGAATTAGTTTTCCCTTTGAAATTATCTTATCGGATTGAGTCTTTAAAGATTTGAGAACACTTGATGTATGTCTTGCGTGGGATACCCGTGGTGACAATGGGGTATTCTATTGATTCACTTGATGTATGTTTGGTGATTAATATGCGGGTTCCGTGACCTTGGGAATCTATGCATAGGGGTTGGCACACGTTTTCGTCTTGACTCTTCGGTAGAAACTCTAGAGCACTCTTTGAAGTTCTTTGTGTTGGTTTGAATAGATGAATCTTAGATTGTGTGATGCATACTGTATAATCAAACCCACGGATACTTGAGGTGACATTGGAGTGTCTAGGTGACATTAGGGTTTTTGTTGATATGTGTCTTAAGGTGTTATTTTACTACGAACTCTAGGGCTATTTGTGACACTTATTGGAAAAACCCAATGGATTGGTCGGAAAGAATAACTTTGAGGTGGTTTCGTACCCTACAATAATCTCTTTGTTTGTTCTTTGCTATTAGTGACTTTGGAGTCACTCTTTCATGCATGTTGAGGGGTTGTTATATGATCTAATTATGTTATCAATGTTGAGAGAACTTACACTAGTGAAAGTATGAAACCTATGCCTTGTTTCGAAGCATTGTAATACCGTTTGTGCTCACTTTTATCATTAGTTACCTTGCTGTTTTTATATTTTCAGATTACAAAAACCTATATCTACCATCCATATTGCACTTGAATCACCATCTCTTCGCCGAGCTAGTGCACCTATACAATTTACCATTGTATTGGGTGTGTTGGGGACACAAGAGACTCTTTGTTATTTGGTTGCAGCGTTGTTTGAGAGAGACCATCTTCATCCTATGCCTCCCACGGATTGATAAACCTTAGGTCATCGACTTGAGGGAAAGTTGCTACTATCCTACAAACCTCTGCTCTTGGAGGCCCAACAATGTCTACAAGAAGAAGGTTGCCTAGTAGACATCAGGGACTAGCCCCCTGCGGGCCCTTATCCATTGTAGGTCACTATGACCACCCTGACCAAAGCAGCGTTTGAGTCGAAGGGTGGGAGCACCTAAGTTTCAAAGGGTAGCACGGTTTTCTTATGCACAAGCCTTTACTTAGAGAACATGTATGTATAAGAGGATGAACTTATCTATTTGGCTTGCCGGAGACCGCAGCGCTGGCTTGTCTTCTCATCTCCTCTTGGGGACTAAGTCCACAGTAGGAGCCTACAGTTTATGCATATGAAGATGATGCCAGATGCGATCTTATCTACATGAACATGCAATGCTCATGATATTCTTATTCATGCATGCACTTGTCGTCCCCCCAGCGCTTCATTTATTTCTTTGTTGCTCAGGGTCTGCAACTGAGGCAAGGCCTATGTAAAAGGGTGGCTGTCGGGCAGGACCCGACAGCCGCGCCTTATGGGTAGAACTTGCAGAGATGCTCAATATTCCATGAGTTTTATAATTGAATGCCATCTCTAGTCTCCAGACGGACTGCGCCAGATCTGGGGACTCGTACTACCTGGCAAGGGCCTTCCCACTTTGGTGACAACTTGTTTGCACACTTGGCGGAGTGAACGCGCCTAAGTACAAGGTCACCTTCCTCAAAACACCGGGCATGAACCCTGCAGCTTATGATAGCGGCACAGGTCTTGCTGGTAGCATGCAGCACGCAACAGCCTGGAGACCGTTCTCCTCGAGAAGCATAGCATCGTCACGCTGGTGCTGTTCTTGTGCTACTTCGTGATAGGCAAGCACTCGAGGTGACCCGTAAATGAGTTCTGTGGGGATAATTGCTTCTGCTCCATAGACTAGGGGGAAGGGAGTATGCCTGATAGACTGATTTAGTGTCCTTCAGAGGGACCAGAGGACCACCGGCAGCTCATCGATCCATCACCTGTCGCACTTCAGCAGCTTATCAAATGTTCTTATCTTGAGGCCCCGCAACACTTCAGCGTTCTCCCTCTCAGCTTGCCAATTGCTTCTGCGATGTACAACAGAGGCAAATGAGATCTTGCTTCTGAGGACATGAACATATTGCATGAAGGCGCGGCTCGTGAATTGGGACCCGTTGTGAGTGATGATCTGAGCAGCAACTCCAAAGCGGCACACAAAATCTTTCAAGAAGTTGATAGCTGACTGGGCAGTCACCTTCCTCAAGGCAGCTACTTCCGGCCACTTTGTAAACTTGTCGATTGGCAACAAACAAGAATTCAAATCCCCCGGCAGCTCGGGGGAAAGGGCCGAGGATATCGAGCCCCCATACTAAAAACGGCCATGACAAAGGGATTGTCTGAAGTGCTTGGGCTGGCAGCTGGATGTTCCTGGAATGGAACTGATAGGATTCACACTTGGTGACTAGCTCGACCGCATCTTGGAGGATTGTGGGCCAATAGAATCCTTGCCGGAATGCTTTCCCTACTAAAGCCCTTGATCCAATGTGGGAACCACACATGCCTTTGTGTATCTCTGTCAGTAGTTCCTTTCCCTCTTCCCGACAAATGTACTTCAATTTCACACCGTTGGGTCTCCTTCTATACAGTGTCATCGACAAACTGGTACATACTGGCCCTCCTGCTACTCTTTCCGCTTCTTATTGCTCTTTGGGAAGTTCTCCGGTTTGGAGGAAATGGACTATGTGCCTTGCGCAAGTGGGAGCCTGAGGCTCGGCAATGAGGACTAGTGGCACCTCCTAATTCGTGGGGGTGCATCCCTCGACCGCGAGGACCAGTGGTCTAGCAGGAGGGTGCGCACCGACAATCAAAGGGGAGTTGTTTCCGGCAGGGTCCCTGCCAGGAGCCCCAGGAGGCTCTACCGGTAGAGGCTTACCGGAGTCCAATTTCCCCCTCTTTCGGGCTATTGTTGTCAGGAATACGGAGGGTTGAGTGAGATCAAGAACAAAAGTTCCTGGTTCCACAGGAAGCTTCTGCGTAGTGCACTTCAATAAGTGATCAGCTATGTTGTTTTCCACATGGGGTACATGCTTTTCTTGCAACCCGTCAAAGCGCTCGTCTAATCTTCTCACTTCCTCAACATATGCCTCCATCAATGGACTTTAGTAATCCTTCTTGACTTGCCTCACCACAAGTTGCGAGTCTCCTCGAATGATCAGCTTCATGATTCCCAATTCTGTTGCAATCCTCAGCCCGGCAAGGATGTCTTCATACTCAGCTGTATTGTTGGTTGCCTCCTCCCTGGGGAAGTGCATCTGGACGATGTACTTCAAGTGCTCCTCACTGGGAGCAATGAGAAGCAAGCCAGCCCCGACACCTTGCAAGGAGAAGGCGCCATCAAAATACATGATCCATTCTTGGGGCGATTCCTTGCCAGGGATAATGGTTTCCAGTACTTCCTCATAAGGGGTTGGCCTCCATTCTGCAATAAACACTACCAATGCCCTACTCTGAACTATTGATATGCTTTCAAACCTCAGGCCAAAGTTGGATAACTCCAATGCCCATTCCAGTATTCTGCCGGTAGCCCCTGGATTCCGGAGTATCCTTTTCAATGGAAAGCGTGTGGCAACTATCATCTCATGGGCTTGGAAGTAGTGGCGCAGTTTCCTTGAGGCCATGATGAGGCCAAAAATCAACTTTTGCACACTAGAATACCTGGATCTTGCCCCCTATAATAGGGAGCTAACGAAGTATACTAGGCATTGCACCACTTTCTTCCTTGCCACGTCCTTGGGGTCATCCCCACTACCGTGCTTCTCTTTGTCCTAATCCGTATCTGACCTTGCCGGGCGGCTCTCTTTTTCTTCCTTAGGTGGGACATCTACTGAGGCTGTTATCTCCTCTACTTCCTGCTGTGCCACTAACGCTGTGCTGACCATTTGATTAGTTGCTGCTAGATATAGTAGCAATGGCTCTTGTGGTTTGGGCGCCACAAAAGTGGACACAGAAGATAAGTAGGTCTTCAAATCTTGCAGTGCTGCACCTGCTTCCGGGGTCCATTTCATAGGCCCTACCTTCTTCAAAATTTTGAAGAACGGCAAGGCGCGCTCGACAGACTTGGAGATGAATCTGCTAAGTGCGGCAATGCACCTGTCAAATGCCTCACATCCTTAACTGTCTTGGGCGCTTGGATTTTCTCAATGGCCTTGATCTTATCTGGGTTTGCTTCAATCCCGCGGTGGGACACAAAGAAACCAAGCAGCTTGCCAGAGGGAACACCAAACACACACTTCTCCGGGTTTAGCTTCAAATTGATCTTGCGCAAATTAGCAAATGATTCTTCCGAATCCTGGATGAGGGTTGATTTGTCCTTGGTCGTGACCACAATGTCATCCATATACACTTCAATGTTTTTGTGCAACTGTGGCTGAAAACCAATTTGGACTACTCTTGCAAAAGTGGACCCGTCACTCTTAAACCCGAAAGGCATGCACACAAAGCAGTATGTGCCACATGGGGTGATGAATGAGGTCTTCTCGTCATCTTCCTTGGACATGAATATCTTATGGTACCCATAATATGCATCTAGAAGAGAGCTTATCACACCCGGAAGTGGAATCCACAATCTAATCACTGCGCGGCAAGGGGAACAGGTCCTTCGGGCATGCCTTGTTCAAATCAGTGAAGTCCATGCAAAGCCTCCACTTCCCATTAGCCTTGCGCACAACCACTGGGTTTGCTAACCATGTTGAATGCAGTACTCCTCTGACCAAATTAGCTGCCTCAAGCTTCTTAATCTCCTTGGAAATGAACTGATGCCACTCTAAGGCCTGCTTCCGCATCTTCTGCTTGATGGGTCGGGCATGTGGGTAGACAGCAAGGTGGTGCTCGATTACCTCCCTGGTAACACCGGGGATATCAGATGGTTGCCAAGAAAACACATCGATATTCGCCCACAGGAAGGCAATAAGCGTGCTTTCCTATTTGTCATCGAGGGTGGCACTGATGGTAAAAGTACCATCAGCACCAGCCAGCCCTGTAGGGACCTTTTTCACATGGGGTGCAGTAGCCTTTGCACTTTTGCTGTTGAAACTCTTCGGCACGTCATCAACGGGTGTCGTGCACTCCGTGGGGGCACGCTTCCCGAATTCCTTGCTGGCGTCCTTACTATCCTTCTTCTTTCCTTTGCTTTCCTTGGTGGGCACTGCAACTTCGACGGCCTATGCTGTGACAGCATCCCGATACATCTTATCCATGCATATCATCACGTCCTTCTTATCTGATGGAATGGAAATGACGCCCATTGGGCCTGGCATCTTCAAGGTGTTGTAGGCATAGTGGGATGCCGCCATGAACTTGGCCAGGGTCGGGTGCCCTAGAATTCCATTGTATGGCAGGGGGAGATCGACCACATCAAACACAATCTTCTCAGTCTGGTAGTTCAACTCAGCCCCAAACGTCACTGGCAGCATAATCTTTGCCTTAGGATGGCTCCTGCGGGGATTTACTCCTTGAAGCGTGCCAGTGGCCTTAAACTGTTCCTCTGCTATCTGGAGCTTGCTAGGAACATGTGGGGAAATCAGATTCAACCCAGCCCCGCCATCGACCAACATGTTTGTGACCTTGAGGTTGCGGATCGTTGGGGAGACCAACAACGGCAAGCACCCTACCGCAGTGGTGCGACCAGGGTGATCCTCCTCATCAAAGATGATGGGCATACATGACCATTTGAGTGGCTTCTGTGAAATTGCCACTGGCTCCATGGTATTGACTTCATGCGCCCACTGTTTGAGTTGGCGGTGAGAGGAGTGCAAAGATGCACCCCCATCAGTTCACAAGGTGTTAGTGGCCTTCTGGAACTCCTGCTAGCTGGTTTCCTATTCATGCCCTTCATCACTCTCATCATGGCAATCTCCTTTCTCTCTGCCCCTGGCAGGTTTTCCTTGGTTCCGAGGAGCCTTGCCGGGACGATTTGCTTCACCGCCCCGACCCTTACCACCAGGGCTGTTTTGACCCTTTTCCTTATCTCGCTTCTCATACTTAGCTCTCTGCTTCTTGATGAGCTGCTCAACATGATGACACTCCTGGAGATCGTGGCCCTTGATCTGATGAATCTTGCAGTACGGTCCCATCACCTTTCCCAGCTTTCTCGGCAACGACAGCTTCCCGGTAGTCAGTGCACGCGGCAACTTCCTTGCCCGGGGCTTCAGCCTTAGCCTTCTCGCCGGTACTAGGCATGCCCAATCTCTCAACAGTCATCACTGCCTTATCCTTGCGCTTCTTGTTGTGCTTCTTATTCTTCTTCTAGCTAGCGATCTCGTCGTCATCTTCCGAGTCAATGTCGACACAATCCTCCTCTCCGAGAAGTTTCCTCCCTTCCTCCATCCGAGTACACTTGCCCACCAAGGTGTATAGCTCCTTCATAGTCTTTGGTAGCCGACCGTTCATCTTAGAACATATCCTAAGGTTGCGCACATTGGAATAGAAAGCGGCTAACACAGCTGCTGGGTGGATGTTTGGAATATTCCTGTGGACTGCTAAAGCTTTGCAAGTACTCTGGCAGAGTTTCTCCTTCTTTCTGCTGGAGGAGCTGCAAATCGCTGGGCCGCCCTGGTTCTTGATGGCCACCGTTGAAGGCACCAATAAACTCATGGCACAGGCCAGCCCATGACAAAATGGAGTTCTCCGGCAGGTGCATCAGCCAAGACCTCGCACTAGACTTGAGTGCCAAAGGGAAATAGTTGGCAAATGCCTTCTCATCTCTTCCTCCGGTAGCCTGAACAGCTTTGGTGTAGATGCTCAAGAAATCTGTTGGGTTCAATATTCCATCATACTTCTCAGGTATCTCTGGCTTGAACGTGCGAGCGGACGGCCAACGGACTTGCCGCATCTCACGGGTCAAGGCAGGCCACCCGACCTCGAAAGGTAGGTACCCGCCATCTCCGAGCGCGGGCTTGTCGACGTTGGGGCCGTCACACCCAATGGGATGGCGGTGGTCGTCGCGACGCCGCTCGACAACGATGTGCGCGACTTCCCTCTGCCTACCCTCCGGGGCTTGCCGTGGTTCTCGACATGCTCGAGGGTCAGAGGAGGCCATCGAGACGTCATTGGCCTCTTGGTTACGTGGCTTCCGCACTGCTTGCCGAGGTGGGGACTGCACCATGGGGGCAGCCCCTTCCGTGCTGCCAGCCGCACGAGCCGTTGCCGTCACCTAGGGAGGCTGTAGCGGGCCATCCCACTGCGATCCTCCGGCCTCAGCGAATCCAATCAAGCTTTGGATGGTGGCTCGTCACTCATCCATCCGATCAGCCGCTGGCGGGAATCTCAACAGCAACTGGGCCCACACCATGGCATCTGAGGTAGTGCTTGGTACCGGTGAAGATGCTGAAGATGGCTATGTTGCTCGATTCCTGATGGCGCTTGTGGCGACCGCGTCGTGCCCTCGCTGCTGTGAGCCGGCCGCTTGGATAGCATGGTCAGCAGTAGAGGCGTTTGAGGGCCGGCGGCTCCGTTGGGCACAGTAACAGGGTTGGCTTGTTCTAGAGGCGGCGCGTGCCTCGCGGTCGCACCCGCGGCGGGGGCGGCCATAGGGTTGTGGTTCACCTCAGAACGAGCACCACCACTGCGGCTGTGCCCTTCGGCGAATAGAGAGGGTGCAGGTAAAGTAATCCCTCACCTGTACCTCGAGGAGCGTGGCCATCGGGCTGTTGTTGATGCTATTGTAGCTCTTCCCCGACGCCTCCTTCTTCTGCTTCGGTCACGGGAGTCGTAGTACCATCACCACCTGTGCCAACCACACCTCCCACAACGTCCACATCCCCACGCGTCCCCTTATTTCCCGTGACAATGGCGGTCGCGGGCGGCGGAGCCCTCGAGGTGGATGGGTTGTTCGTAGCTCCAGGCTTCTTCTTAGGCACCATAGTCGGTGACGCCATCGAATATGAAAATGGCGATGAAGATGACGCACTACTTATGCTGTCGGGTTCGCACAAGTGATCCCCCTACCTGGCGTGCCAAAGATGTCACGGGAAACCACGGCTATGGGAGTCTTGGACTAGGGGGTCCTCAGGCGTCCGGTCCATTGGATATGGGCCGGACTGATGGGCTGTCAAGATACAAGACAGAAGATCACCTCTCATGGATGGCAAGTATAGGTGTTCGGATATGTTATTTCCTTTCTGTTAAACCGACTTTGTACAACCCGAAGCCCCTCCGGTGTCTATATAAACCGGAGGGTTAGAATGGAGGCAGGATCACAACATCGCTAGGCTAGCTAATCTAGGGTTAGCCAACTCGATCTCGTGGTAGATCAACTCTTGTAACCCCAATACCCTTCAAATATATTCAAGCAGGAGTAAGGTTTTACCTCCATTAAGAGGGCCCGAACCTGGGTAAACACTGTGTCCTTTGTCCATAGTTACCGTCGGTCCTCAGACATATAGCTTGGGCCCCCTTATCCGAGATCTGCCGGTTTTGACACCGAGATTGGTGCTTTCATTGAGAGGTCCGCCGTATCGTCGACAGAAGGATCGATGACTCATATCTTCATCAACAATGATGCTGCGTCCAGGGAAACCATTCTCCATGGACAGGTCCATGTGTTCGGTGGCTTTGTGCTTCGTGCCAACTCGATCGCCCGCCTCGAGTAGGTCAACAGTTATGCCCCCGGCCACCAGATCAGGTTTGGAAACCTGAACTATGTTGCTCACATCCGAGGAGATCTGGTCTTTGAGGGGATGCAGCGTCGGCTGCTGATATGTGCCCCCGCCAAGAAGGCTCCTCGGATCCCCTGTTAGATCATGTTCAGGGGTCAAAACTCATACCTGCTCCGTCCTTAGATTCGGGGCGGGTCTCACTGTCCGGAGAGGGGAGCTTGAGCCCCGCTCGACTTCTTCCCTTTGTGGAGATCCCGATCGAAGACCCAGATGCAATCTTGGACTTGGCTTTGGGCAACCACTCCGAACTGTCGAGGTCTGCGCTCATTGGGTCTGAATAGGTGTCCCATGCCGAACTCGGCCCTGCCGATCCACAGTTTCAGGTCCAACGTTCGCTCCTAGATGAAACATTGGGATTGATGCAGTCTCTCGCCATCACCGAGGCTTTACCTCTGAACTGTACCCAGCTCGGGCTGGGGGCTGAGAGTGGGGAATTTTATGCCCCACTATCGGATATCGGGTTCCAGCAAAACCCTTAAGGTTCGAACTCTGAGGTTCGCGCGAAGTTCTTCCCCCTACCGATCCACGTCCCAACGCCTCGTCGTGAATCTAAGCTACACGATGAAAAACACAAGGGACACAAGGTTTATACTAGTTCGAGCCACCGTTGTGGTGTAATACCCTACTCTAGGTGTGGTGTGGTGGATTGCCTCAGGGCTGAAGATGAACAGTACAGAGGAAGCCTCGCGAGGGGTGTTCTTGAGCTGGAGTGGTGTTCTACTTGGGTGGATCTCTCTAGGCTCTCAGTCCGATCTCCCCTACTGTGGTGGTGGCTATCTCTATTTATAGAGGCCCCGGTCCTCTTCCCAAATATTGAGCAGGAAGGGAACCAATAACGGCCATTTTGAAGGGGAACAACTAGTACAAGTTATCCTGACTAAATTTGGTATTCGACTGCCAAAGGCACTCGCTCAATCAAGCAGGAAGTAGGGTATTACCTCCATAGAGAGGGCCCGAACCTGGGTAAACATCGTGTCCGCCGCCTCCTGTTACCATCAACCTTAGACGCACTATTCGGGACCCCCTACCCGAGATCCGCCGATTTTGACACCGACAACAACCTCATCCGTGGTGCGGCCACGATTTGCTTCTCCGCTGCCAAATGCGCCTTAAGCTCCTGGCTATACTGCGTGGACCATGGCTTAGGGCGGCACTTATTTGGTGGATGGGTCGGTGACTTGGGTGGAAGGTGTCGCGCCGGCGGTCGGGGCATGTGGGATGTGGAAGGAGGATGGGGGTCTGGTGTGGATTACCTGCCTGGATAGACGAGGTCGAGCAGCGTGAAGGAGGGTCGCCAGCAAGGGGGGCGGCGCTGCAAGCAAGGAGTGAAGGTTACAACTTGGAAAGGAAGGTAGAAACAGGGGAAATGTGGCTTTTGGTAAGGGGGAGGGGGCGGGAATGTAGATATTTCTGCGGAAGCCAAAAAATTGGAATCGCATCAGTGAAAAACTGGCGCGCAAAGTGTCATCAGACACGGTCCCTTATTCAGAACTGTGTACGACATGTGAACATCACAAACGATTCAAATAGCTTAACCCGTGTGCGATGAGTTTGAACATCAAAAAATTTGGTTCCAATTTCCCTGGTTATAGTGCTCATCCATGTCAGTGCATAATTTGGGTACACAAAGGAGACTACAGCACACCCACACTTCTTAATCGAGGAAGTTCAGCAATTAAACAGAGCTAGCTAGCCTAAATGTTACTCTAACAAATTAAATATCAGCGCTCTTAATTAAACAAAACAAAGAGTACTACTATGGCTGGTGCTCATGGATCTCTGCCGCCTCCTCCATGTCCAGCTCGCGCTCGATGGTCTCCGGGGAAGGAGTTCCATGGCATCCATCACACCATATTCGGCAAGCATCTCGCCATCCGCTTCCGCCATCTCTTTGGAAAAGGCCGCCACGAGTTGGGCGTGGCCGGCCGCGCTCTGGGCTTGGACGGGCTCCGGTTGCAAGGTATGCTGCAGAGGAACAGACGGCTGCTCAAACGCTCTTGGCGATTGCCAACTCTTCGGTCGTGGGTTTCCGACCGTTGCCGAAGAAGCTTCATTCGATTTGGGCGGTGACCGTCACGAGCTGGGCGTGGGCGGCCTCGACATGGTCATGGGCAGCCTCCATCAGGGTTAAGGCTGCCGCTGTGGAACAGACAACTGCTGTGCCGCTCTCGCCAGCTACTATCCCCGAGGCAGATGTTGCTGCTGCCACCTGAGAAGCAACAATGGCCATTTGGGCTGCCATGGCCGCCCGGTCGCAGATTGCGGCCGCGCTCATGTACCTTGTTAGCATGCGCTTGACAGCTGCAGCCGCACTCTCACTGTAGTGGGCCGCCGAGGTTGCCCTCACGACGTGGGTCCACATCCCCATCTTTCACCGGCGATGATTGAACAGTGAAATGATATTTGGGGAGCAAGCTAGTGTTCTTGACAAGCCGGCTGTGGACTGTAGCCGATGCACCTTCTCATGTAAGCCATAGGCGTATTATACACCGAAGGTGCTCCAGGATATTTTGTACTGCATCTCACACGGTTGGTGATAATAAATTGTTTGGGATCTACTTGATTTTTAATTTTGATTTGAATTACATAAAGGGGTCACAACGGCAATGGACGGTGTTTGAATTGCTAGACCTTTTATCTGCAGTGAACATGCAAGTATATGTGCCTCGTAAAAAAATTGGAATTGTTCAGGGTTCGTTTGGACATTTTTATACGTAACTTGGTTTTCTAGGCATTTCAGGTGCACAATTCAAAATTAAACCACATGCTCCAGTCCATAAAAATGGGTTGTAAAATCAAATGTTTGTCCTTGGTTGCAAGCTTAGGTCACATGCAAGAAATTAGAATGAATGTCAAACACCTTGACACCATCGCTCAGCCGCTAACATTGATATGATATCATGGAACGCTAGCGACATGCCGTGGCAAAAATGTTGTCCCATTTGGGGCAGGTGTGGGTATAATCTTCTCGCAAACCAGAGTTTCTCTCACAACAAGCCTGCTGGTTTCAGTACACTACTGGAATTAGCTTATTTGCCGTCTGCCAACTCTTTTCCGTCCGCTGGCGGACGACAAAGAAGGTCTTTGCCGTCAGCCAACTCTTTGTCGTCCGCCAGCGGACGACAAAGAAGGTCTTTGCCGTCAGCCACACGAAAACAGACGGCAAAGAAGTGGCTGGTGGTAAACAAGGTCTATGCCATCAGCCAACTCTTTGTCGTCCGTTGGCTGACGGCAAAGAAACTATGTCGTCCGCTAGCACACGGCAAAGAGGTTGGTGGATCTAGTTATTGTGTAACCAACCCAAGCCCACCGGCCCCACCTATTTGCCATCCGTAAGCGGATGGCAAAGAGGCGGGTACGTTAATGACCGTCCCGCCCCCATCCTCTGTCTCTTCTCTCCACTCTCGCTCGTTCCCTCCCCACCCACACCCGCGCCGCCGCCGCCGACCCCGTCTGCCGTAGCTGGCTGCCCCGTCGCCCCGCGCCCCTCCCCTGCGGCGCCCCGACCTCCACCGCACCCCTGCC